>NC_068981.1:65073946-65094852 GCF_001194135.2 Octopus bimaculoides
GGGGAAGTGAGAACCGCTAATTATATTGCCTCTTTTACTTGACCGGTATTTTATTGTATTGACTCAATAAAGATGAATGGTACTCAGATCGTAATGATTTCTTTATTTATAAAGATTTATTGAAAGACCAGTTGCTGAGATAAAAAAAAATTCTCTACAAATGGTTGAATACAGTTTTGACAGAAGGATTTGGAAGAGTTGGGTGAAGGTTCTCCAGTGATTTTCTTTCATGTAAATAAATGTTTTTGTTCATTTTAAAATTTGCCTGCAAACTCTTATAAAATGACAATGTTCTAAAAGATGTACATGTTTATATGTTATATATGAAAATAAAATAGGTTAGTTTTGATTAATAAAACCCATAAACAGAGTAAAAAATATATCAACTTTTTATAATTGTTTCCAGCATTTTTATTTATTTTTTATGACAACATTAAAATGTTGTATATAAAATGTGAGTGAACGAAAAAGATGGAGGTGAGAGGAGAATATAAGACAACCATCACCGCTCGCACCACTACCAACTTTACCATCACTAATATAACCAGCATCACTACCTCCGCCACCAACATCACTACTACTACAATCGCCACCCTACAACTACTATCTCCACCATTACTCTATCTCTATTACTACTACTACTACTACTACTACCACTATTACAACTATTACTACTACCTGTAGCAGAAAACAGCAACAACCGACTAATCGCATGCAGGAACGTCACGACGATATTATTAAGGCGAGGTTTTTCCGTCTGTGTACTTTCAGTAATAGCAGCAGCAGTCAGCAGTAGCGTAACCCCCCAGGATTCTTGTAGCAGCGACGTTACGAGCCTGTATAATTATTGTTGGACGTAGTCTGTTGAGTGGTGTTTAGTTTTTTTTTTTAAACTTTCGCCCATTGTTTTTAGATTGGGAATATTGTCATTTTTCTTCACTGTAGTTAGAAAAAAAAAAAAACGATATATATTCACCACCATCATAACCTACACCGACTGTAACCCTTTAAAAATACATCTTGATTTTTCTATCGTTCTTGTCCCTTGTTTCTTCTAAGTGACAGAATGGGATTCGAAGTGTGTGGACCTAATGAGGTGATGGTCATCTCAGGTATGTAGTCTTTTATCTTTTCTCTTTTTCATTCTGTTTCTCACCTTGTTTTTTTCTCTTTCCACCCCGACTTGTTTTCTTGTTCCCTCCCGACTTCAAGCACTCTCTCTCTCCCTCTCTTTCTATTCTATCTACCCTTCAAGCTCTCTGTTCCCTTTCTCCTCTCTAATTTGTTTCATCTCTCTTCACCTAGTTTTTCTATTCCCCTTTTCTTTCTCCACTCCATGTTTTCTGTCTCTCTTTTCTAAAAGCTCTCTGTTCTCTCTTTTACTCTCACCTATTTTTCTCCCCCCCCCATTTCTCCCTGTCATTCATTTACACCCAACACACACACACACACACACACACAAAACCATTCTTCCCTCAAAACATCAACAGTAAAATTGATTAAAATTGGTTCAGCTTTTGCGATATCAATACAATAACAATAGCAACACTAACAGTAGCAGCAGCAGTAGCAACAGTAGTAGTATTGCTTTCTCACAAATTAGTAATTACTATAATGTATTAGTAGTTGTTGTAATTCAAGTACTGTCAATAGGTAGTTGCAGCAACAGTAGTGGTAGTTCAATTTGTGGTTTAATCCCAGGTTGGCCATTATCAAGCAGGCCTATAGTCAAAAGTGTTCCAACCGTGACAATCTCGTTTATTTTTCTACAACTATACTGCATCAAAAAACTATGTCATCTTCTGTGTCCTTCATTTAGGGTATGCTTTGGGGGGAGATTTCTGACAGATTCATGACCCCCTTGTTGATAGTTTAAGTTGTTTAGCTCCCCAGGTCAGCACTGCTAAAAAAAAAAAACAGACATACCCATTTAGGTCGTTCCAATTGTTACCAACCCATTTTTATTCATACAGTATATCTAGGACCGACATACCCAAGATGTCCTTATCTTTTTTTTTTTTAAGACGACTGCGAGAGGTTTGTTTGTTAATTGCTAAAGTTCATTCGACCACGTAGAGGTTAACTCGTTATTTTGTGTGCAGTTTTAGAAATGAATTAGTAGAAGTAGTAATTTTCCATTGAAAATCCCTTCTCTATTGATAACATATACAGTTGCGGTAGTTATTGTGATTATGTTTGTAGTAGTAAGTGGTTTTCTTCACACACCCACTGCAAATTTTTTCGTGATTGAAAAAAAATTATATATTAGAATTTCGTTCTTCTCAGTTTCAAATTGATGGTCGAAAAGTGTTCTTGCTGTTACCATCTCATTATTATTATTATTTGTAAATATGGGACGCCATTATCCTATATGTCCTTTTAAAAAGATAGGGTGAGGCTTGAGGGACATTTGATTGCTTTTTCTTTTATATTTTTGCATTTTTTTAAGCAGATCTACCGATCCTGTTTGTAGCAGCTATGATGTTGGCTCAGTTACAGAAGGGAGGTTGCTTTCCATTCCTTATAAAGGTCATTAAAATTAGATAGCAGTAACATAGAAATTGTTCAATCTGATTATAAACTTCTTTTTCGAAACGAAAACAAATGGGTGGAGGTCTTACGTAAGTTGGATTTTCTCCGTTTTGACGGGAATTTTTCAAATCTTTTTTTTTCTTCACTACTCACTCCAAAATGATGGGCGCCAACCGACGCCAAAGTAAAGAATTCGTTCAGGTTGTTTATTTTGTTAATGTTTCTGTATATATTTAAGAAATATATATATTGAGAAAGGTGCAAACTGATTTGAACTTCTGGTAGCAAAAAAAAAAATAATAATAAAATGGTAACGGATGCTTGTAAACGATTGTTTTGTTATTGTTTTCCCCCTTAATTAATCGAATTATTGTTGAATAAAAGGTACTAAAAAGATAATTCCGTCATGCTACAAATAAAATTAAGATCTCCCCTAATGCTTTACCAGACGTATAAAGAGTTTAATACGTTAATCGTAAGCTGACTGGGTACCTTTAAGGTTATAACCAATATCTACTGACATAACATAACGAGAATCCTTTACATGGGCGCTAACCTGCTAGAATTAGCAGCCAGATTTACTCCAAATCACACCCTGTTCTCTTTAACTCACAGGCACATCACAAAGGACATTAATCTAAAAAAACAGTCTTGATGATTGTACATGTATCTGCCTGATTAATGCGCTGACCTGGGACTGACAAATTAACAATTAGATGGCCTGAATTTCAGCAGCAATTTCACTGTTTTTCTGTTCTGCTTTTCATAATTTTTAGAAATTAGACAAAACATTAAAAGCTACCAACCATATTTTTCATTTAATCCGTATTTTATTGCAGACACATACTCTCTCTCTCTCTCTCACTCTCTCTCTCTCTCTCTCTCTCTCTCTCTCTCTCTCTCTCTCTCTCTCTCTCTCATATGGAGTTGTACAATTTGCACTATTAAATCCTATAAATATACCTTCCCCAATCATTGTCGCAGTCATCATTTCTGGCGTTTCTGCATCGTTTACTTCATACCTGAAGCTCAATATTCTCGATTTGTCGCTTTTTTGTCCCGGGAAACTCTGGCTGAGCAGACCTATGATCAAAAATGTGTTAACTCTGACCATCTCCTCCTCCTTTTGAACTTCTCGTATCTAAAACTACATTATCTATCGTCTCTCTCTCTTTAAGATGGTAGGGCAGGGTATGAATGTATGACTGCTATTTCTAGCAGCTGGTCGAACGAGACCATCTAATGCTTCCCTCTATGGCGTTCTGTTTTTTATGGCTTGCATCACCCTCACCCCCGATAACGTGCTTTTGGTTTTTTAACTACACTCTAATGTATTTATGGTAAGTTGAGCGTTGATGGTTATGACGTCAAGTAGAAGCTAGCCCTGCCTGATGAAATCTTGCATTTCATCATATAACAATAATACGAGGCTTCCCGTGAAGTTTCATTAAGAAGACTCGGTGTTAATTTGCTGTATGTAGTAATGTAATTTTATGTTCCTTGTTCCAATTCCGCTTTGGTCAACCTATTTTTCTTCCTTCTGGGGTCAGTTAACAAACCAGTCATGTATTGTAGCCGATCTAATCGATTATTCCTTTCAGCATTTCTAGTCTTGAGCCTTTTTTGGAAACGATTATTTTATTAGGGAGCTAGCCCTGAAAGTTGGGACGTATATCATCTCCGAGTGACTATCGTGTTTTGGCCCTTTTTTTCTTTTTTTCCTTCTGATCAAGGCTCTTTGGGGTTTTTTTTTTCTAAGAGATGCATTCAGTTTATCAGATGGCTCATTTACTCTTTCAACACACCCGGTACAGAAGACAGTTTAACGTGGGTGACAATGCGCAGACACACCGCTGACGCTGCAGCATCTGCAGAAATTCCTAAACGTTAAAGTGTGGTCGCTGTTTGTGATGCATATTTTCCTCTTCGTTTATTTGTCGGAGTCGCAAGCCTGGGTCAAGGACGAAGATTTGAACCCCTTACAACTAGGCGCTCAGTTTTCTAACAATCGGACAGTTTGGTCGGTTAGTACATCAGCTCTTGCATTCTGTTGAGGGTTGGTAGTGGGCAAGAACGATGGCATTCACGGAGAAACTCTGGACGTTGATGAGGATGAACTAAACAGCCTATTTCAAAAGATTTTCAGCTGTAGGGAGCTTCGAAGAGTTAATGAGGTGGGTTTATTTGAAACTGATCTACATCCTAGCATTATAGTGGCATAGCTTGGGATTTGCAAATTGATCAGGGCAACCACTTTAGTTTGCTGTAGTTAAAGGTGTGTTAAAGAGGAGGCCAATTTGGCTACTGCACAAGGTAGCTAAAACCCACTTAACATGACTGTGATATTGCTAACCTATGGAGTTACTGGGAACACCATTTGTTGCATGTAGTGTATATCCACTTATAATCCAAGTCCTTCGAGATCATAACCTGTCATTTTCCATTTGTTGAAAAGTATCTCCTTTCAGTCCTTTCGACCTTGTCCACTATATTGGGAGAAACTTTGCCAGAATTTTAGAGGAGCTATCATTACCTCAAGGAAAATGAAAAGGATATCGTATTGGAGGTAGGGTGCAAAAATGTGAAAATTTGGGATTTTGTGAGGAAAGTTCTCTCGGAATTCTTTCCCTTTGTATGAAAGACATGAATAATAATAAATAAGCATCAAAATGAAGGGAGAAAATACCCAATGTCATGACCTTTTCCTTTGCCATGTGGAAGCAATAGCTAATCTCAAACTCCTCCAAAACTTTCTCCATATAGTGGGCAAGGTCAAAAGCTCCAAAGGCAGACACTTTCCTCTTTGACTAAGTTCTCATCAACTTATTCAAGTTCCAGCTGGAGAGGAAGTTGAGGGAAGTGCTACCCTCTTTAAATTTGCTGAAAAGCAAGTGAGAGTAAGTATAAGCCTACCCTTAACATGCACCCTATAAGCTGGAGAAACCACTGGACAAGGACACTTTACTTTGTTAGTTAAGGTAATACAAGATCTGTGGATTTCCTTGACTAGCTCTAAAAGAAATGCCAGGCAATATTTACTTAGCTCTTTTTATCATCTGAGTTCAAATACTGCCAAGGTCATCCTTGCTTTCATCATTTGGGTGGGGGTGGAGGTGTCAATAAAATAAAGTACCAGTGAAGTACAAGTGCCAGTATAATTGACTAACTGCCCTTTACTCATAAACACACCCTCACACCAAAATTAGAAACAGGATTGGCAGATTTAATTTAGTGGTTACATCATTTTTTGAGTTCAAGTCCAGCCAGAGCTGTTTTTTATTTTTTTCTAGGGTACTAGTCAACAGTTCATCCATTTATTTGCAGTATTAAGTCTTGGAAGGTTTGTGCATATTTATTTTAGGAGGGTTTGTTGATTAACTCAAGGTCAACCAAGATCAAGAAGACCTATGATCAAATGCTTTCCAATTGTGACTAAGCAGTCTTCTTTCTAAACACATTCTATCTCTAAGACTAATATTATTTCTAAGTTTAGTGTCAAGAAAATATTTATTGTCTTCTATTTTTTTCTAATGAGAGTGGATTTAAGTGTTGTTTCTAGTGAGCCTATCAATCACATAGAAAGAATGGTAACCCTTTGCACAGATGATATTTTATCTGTCAAATAATCCACTGAAGCATTAAAAGTTTAAACCTTATGATCAAAACAGTAATTTAATATGAATTACATATATCACTTGACCCATGCAAGCATGGAAAATGGTAATGAATGCATAGAATGAGTCATTATCTTTCTCAGTACAGATTCCTCCTCACAGGTTCTTACACACTTGCAATTTTCCCCTAGTGCTAAAAAGATTCCCTATGCCTGACCTAAGGGTTCCATCAGTGAACCACAACTGGTGTTGGTTTACTTACATCCCCATAACTTAGCAGTTTGGTTCAGCAAAAGAGACTGATAGAATAAGTACCAGACTTTAAAAGATAAGTATTGAGCTTGATTTGGTTTGCTAAATTCTTCAAAGTGATCCCCCAGCAAGGCTGTAGTCCAATGACTGATACACATAAAAAATAAAGCATGCATTTGTAGATATATAAAAAACACACACACACACACATGCACGCGCACACACTACCATAGTACTTGTAAAACATGACTGTTTGAGGATGCAATATATTATGCAAGCAATGTGCATGAAAAGTTAGACAGTGATATTAGCTTATACAGATATAGAGCTAAGCTGATGGTAAACATAAGAGTAATTAGATATCAATGTATGGGTGTAAAGTCACTTAGTAAAGTGAACTCAGTCTGTACTTTTCCACAAACACATATTTACTACCTTTTTCCCTGTTTCTAGTTTCATTGTAGGTGTGTGCCACATACACACCCACAGTCAATCCAGCTATCTTTCTCATTGTATTTAAGTGCGTCTTATTTACAATTGTGACATCTGTTAACAATTATTTGATAACTTCTAAAGTACAGGCACAAGGATTGTCAATTTCACATTATCACCAGATTTGGCAGTATAAGGTCACACACACACACACATGCTTGTGTCGTAAGAAGTTTGGTTCCAAACCACATGGTTCTGGGTTTAGTCCCACTACATGGCATCTTGGACAAATGTCTTCTATAGCCTTGAGCTAACCAAATCCTTGTGAATGGATTTGATAGACAAGTGTCTTCTATAGCCTTGGGCTAACCGAATCCTTGTGAATGGATTTGATAGAAACCCCATTATGAGTGCGTGTGTGTATGTATGTATATAGCTTTGTTTCTCCCCTACCACTGCTTGACAACCAATGTTGGTGTGTTTACATCTACAGGCTTAAGGAAAAAGTACTGAGATTGGTTCATTCAAGTAAAATTCTTCAGGGGTGTGCCCCAGCATAGCTACAGTCTAATGGCTGAAACAAGTGAAAGATATGCACACACACTCACACCCACCCACTCACTCATGCATATACTCTCCAATACTTACATTTGTCTCACATCCTGATTACAAAAGCCATTAAATGAGACAGTGAGGACTACTTGTATATCTCTTTCAGATATCTTCTTAGTATTGATTATTCTATTACTTGAAATACATTCATACTATAATTATTGATACTGTTAAATTGTTTTAGTAAATATAGCTTTTGTATATGTGTGTCTGTGTTATAACATTTTTTTTTTATGTATAAACTTGGAGCTAAGTGAATATGTATTTATACACAGATCTGTGCTTGTGCAAACACTTATTGCAATTTACTGCTTATGTATTGTTACAGTTAATTCAAAACATAATTTTATTTATCTAACAAGATTTTAAACTTTAATTAGGGCCGGTACATTTGCAGTGGTAGTGATTAAGCCATCTGCTTCATGCTCTACACATCTAAGTTCAAACTCCCGAAATCCTAGTAAGATGGTGAATTAGCTGACGCATAAGTCTCCTACAAAATACTTGAGTTATTTAGTTACAACCGTTTATGTTCTAATTTCAAATCCTGTCAATGTCGGTTTTGCCTTTCATCTTCTGAGGGTCAATAAGTTAAAGTATCAAGCAAGTAGAAGAGCCAATTCATAGAGAGCATCCTAGATGTTAATGAAACTAATGACATAAAGGACTGGGTTTTTTTTTCTATTTTTTATCTACGTTTTGATATTGAAAAAAAAAAGTACTACTGGTGTGTATGTGTGTATATATAAATATATAATATCACAGTATTGACCAGACTATCAGATGTTGTTATACCTCGCTGGTCTCAACGTGCTTCTCATTGTTTTATCTTCTGAATGATGCCAGCCCACTGGCTTGGTGAGCAGACAAACATTCCCCCTAATTGGAAGGTTATTCCATTCCAGGGTTACCCATTTACGGCTGAGTAGACTGCAGCAACATGAAATAAAGTGCTTTACTCAAGAACACAATGTGACACCCGGTTCAGGAATTGAACCCATGATCTAGCAATCATGAGTGCAGTACTCCAACCACTGAACCACGCGACTTCATACACGCATATAATCATTTAGCATCTGTATTCCGAGAAAATTTAAAACTTGAAAAGCAAAGGGATTAGTTACTTATATAACATTATTTCTCTAAGATGTGTGAATGTCATAATGTATCCTTCTTGAGAATATGACTTGACATGCATTGGAGATGTATAGTGGTTGGATCATCTGCAGCAATGAATCTACTCAGCAATTTTTTTCTCTTTACTGTATGTATGTGTATATCTATTAACATGTGTACATGCACACGTGTGTGTGTGTATATATATATATATATATACACACACACACACAACTGGCACTCCGTTACTTATGATGACTAGGATTTCAGTTGATCTGATCAACAGAACACCCTGTTCATGAAATCATGCAAGTGGTTGATCACTCCATAGACACATGCACCCTTAAGTAGTTCGCAGAGATATTTAGCATTGTGACAAGGCTGACACTTTGAAATACAGTTACTACTCATTTTTTCCAGCTGAGTGGACTGGACCAACATGAAATAAAGTGTCTTGCTCAAGGACATAATGTGTCGCTGGGAATTGAGCTCACGACCTTACAATTGTGAGCTGATTACCCTAACCACTAAACCATGCGCCTTCATAGAAACAGGAGTTGTTGCTGGCAGTGACTTTGAAGTTTCATCCTGCTTAGCCTTCGTCAAACAGTCCACTGAAGGCTAAGTAGACCACAACTTCGAAATCACTGTCAACAATTATTCTCATAAAGGAATAATAAATATGTACTCTAAAAAACAATATCGATTCATCCTTCAGTTTGATGTAAAATATTTATTGCAACTCAACATAAAAACAAACCTTTATTTATATTTATATATTTGACAAAAGAAAAAAAAATGAACATCCTGAAATACAATCTGTGTATGCATGTGTGTCTTCATATCTATATTTGTACCCCACCACCGCTTGACAACTGGTGTCAGTGTGTGTTTATGTCCCTATAACTTAGCCGTTTGACAAGAAACCAACAAAATAAATACCAGGCTTTAAAAATTTTTTTTAAATGAAGTACTGAGGTTGATCCATTTGACTAAAATTCTTTGAGGCAGTGCTCCAGCATGGCTGCAGTCTAATGACTGAAACAAGTAAAAGCTTTATAATCTATATATTAGATTTATAGACATTTAGTTATTTATAAATATGTACAGTGTATGTGTGTGTATATATATATATATATATACACACACACACACACACTAAATTGAAGGATAAAGATGTATACAGAGAGAGAGATGAACGATAGGCATTTGACAATGCTTACATAAATGCTTGTGGTGCTTTAATGCACAAAAAAAAAAGGGCAGGCAACCTGAGAGTAGTGGCAGAAGAGATAGGATTATAGTCAATTAAATAATACTAGTTGAATTGATAAACCAACTATTCCCTTATCACTAAAATGTGTGTTCTTGTGTCACAATGATAGAATTTCCAATGTAGTTGTTTTTTTTTTCATTTTTAAGTGTATGAGAACACTAGCTTCATTTGTATGTGTGTAATAAAGCAAGGGAGATGAAATGTATATTCAGCATTCACTAGCCATGATGCTGGTAGTGTGTAACACAGCTGTCGCCTTGTTGGCGCCTTGCACAACATTCCCTTCTACAGATTGCAGCATTGAATCATAACTCTGTTGCAGTCTATCACCCCCACCAATTTATTTTATTCTTCTTTCTCTCTCTCTTTCTCTCTCTTTCTTTCTCTCTTTCTCTTTCTCTCTCTTTCTCTCTCTCTCTCTCTCTCTCTAACGACAGTACTGTTCATTGTTGCCAATTCTTTTTATTTGATTTCATTGTTCTTTCTTTTTTGTTAACAATTATAATTATCATCTTTACTCCCACATCTCTCTCTCTCTCTCTCTCTCCAAATATTTATATAGTAAATATTTTGCATGCATAAGACAAATATATATTAATGACTTTATATATACGTATACAGATATACGCTGACAAGCGTATCTATATACATATACACAAACGCATACACACATATATGTATACAGATATACGCTGACATGCATATCTATATACATATACACAAACGCATACAAACATATATGTATACAGATATACACTGACAAGCATATCTATATACATATACACATTATACTTGGCTAGATATTTAACCAATTGACTAACAATAAAGAAGTGATATTGAACCAGTACACATGTTTATCATTGGCATAATGACCCTCCCAGGAGACCACAAGAAATATATTATTTACAAAATGCAGGAAACGAATTTGATATTTTATGTTTTATAAAACATTCCACAGATTTCAGTAAATTAATTGCTATATATACGAGGGTGAGTCAGAAAGTAATGCCATTTTGTTTAGGAAAGGTATAATTACCAACACAGGAACATGTATCATACATCAAAAAGAAGTTGGTCCTCTGTGGATCACATCCCTACTTCTCAACATAGTCACCGTTTCTCTCAATAGCAATGTTCCACCTTCGATTGAGAGCATGTATCCCTGCCCCATCCCTGGACTATCATTTTTACTGGACTATCATCTTTTCAGCCCCGTGAAGGAGGATTTGAGTGGCAAACATTCCAGTGACGAGGAAGTGAAAACTGTAGTGAAGAGGTGGTTCAAACAACAGTCAACAGAATTTTACGGGGTAGGGATGCATGCTCTCATTTGAAGGTGGAACATTGCTATTGAGAGAAACGGTGACTGTTGAGAAGTAGGGATGTGATCTACAGAGGACCAGCTTCATTTTGATGTATGATACATGTTCCTTTTTTTTGTAATTATACTTGTCCTAAACAAAATGGCATTACTTTTTAACTTACCCTCGTGTGTGTGTGTGTGTGTGTGTATATATATATATATATATATATATATATATATATATATATATATATATTTGTATACACACACACACACACACACACACACACACACACACACACACATAGTGAGGATGCATGGCTTAGTGGTTAGGGTATTGCACTCGTAATCTAGCAATTATGATTTCAATTCCTAGACTGGCTGGTGCATTGTGTTCTTGAGCAAAACACTTCATCTTGTGTTGTTCTGTGATCACTTTGACACCTGATGCATGGTACACGGTGCACTTGTTCAGACAACATCGATCTGTGTGCTGCATAAACATTTGATCACTATAAACAAATCATTTGTGTAGGTCATTCAGCAAAAGCTAAATGCTCATACATCGTCTTTGATAAGAGAGTCCAGTTTATAGGGCAAGTAGGGGTTTGCACAAGGGTAGTAAACTGGCAGTTGTTAGAGCATCAGGCCTTGTAGTTTGTGTTCTGACTTTAAATCCCTACAAAGTCAACTTTGCCTTTCATCCTTTCAGGATCATAAAAATGATTTTTTTTTTTTAAAGTACCAATCCACCACTGTCAATTGGCAAAACTGTACAAACATCAGACTGGATGCCTGGCAATATTTATTCCTGCTCTTTGTGTTCTGAGTCCAACACCTTCTATGGCCTTTCTTGGATGATAAACTTAACTGATCGGTTTAAAACCACCACCTGGCACCTTCGGTGCTCTTAGCTCAGTTCACTCTACTGCATGTGTTTGGGCCAGGTTTCCAGTTTGGAGATACCTTTCCTCCTTCCATTCTTTACCAGAGGAATGTAATGGGTCATAGGCACCACCTCCTTAAATAAAAAAAAAAAAGACAAAAAAAAATAGGATTCTATATTGAAGAGTAAATCTCTTTATTTATGTAGAAAGCTATATGTGACTCAAGGTCAGATTTTCTTGTTTTATGAATCACAAAACACTTAGACCTTGAGCTACTTATGTAGCTTTACATCTTCCAAATGAATAATTGAATTTCTTTGTTTCATTATACACACTGAGATCAAAACAGCTGTTAGAAATATGCATGAAAGGTGAATTTTAAATATGCATATATAATAGGTGGAGGCATAGTAAGAAGTTTGCTTCCCAAATACAATCCCACTGCCTGACACTTTGAGCAAGTGTCTTTTACTATAGCTGTGGACCAACCAAACCCTTGTGAGTGGATTTGATAGATGGAAACTGAAAGAAACCTTTTGTTTGTGCTTGTATCTCTTTGTCTTGACGTCGTATGATAGTTGTAAATGTGTGTCACTGTCATATAAGCAGTCATTCAATACCAATATTCTTTGAGAACATGTCTGGGGAAATATCTTGCTTGGAAATGGGTGGGGAGTTGGCAACAGAAGGGCATCTGGCTCTAGAAAATCTGCCTCAAATAAATTCCATCTGACCCATGCAAGCATGGAAAAGTGGATATTAAATGATATGGCTGTGTGGTAAGTAGCTTGCTTACCAACCACATGGTTCTAGGTTCAGTCCCACTGCATGGCACCTTGGGCAAGTGTCTTCTACTATGGTCTTGGGCTGACCAAAACATTGTGAGTAGATCTGGTAAACAGAAACTGAAAGAAGCTCGTTGTGTGTGTGTCTGTGTTTGTCCCCACCACCATCGCTTGACAACCGGTGTTAGTGTGTTTGTGTCCCCGTAACTTAGCGGTTCAGCAAAAGAGACAGATAAAATAAGTACTAGACTTACAAAGAACAAGTTCTGGGGGTCAGTTTGTTTGACTAAAGGCAGTGCACCAGCATGGCTGCAGTCAAATGACTGAAACAAAAGAATATATAACGTATGAAGTTATATTTTCCAAGGATGTGGTCTCTAGAAGACAATCATTTGACAAATTTATTGTATAAGATAAATTTGTAGCATACTCTTTCTAAAGCAATTTTTTTCCTTTGAACAACTGATATCAAATGAATGACTAAAGTACTTATAGAATAGCAAGAGGTTTAATATTTATTTCATGAAGGCAGCGAGGTGGCAGAAACATTAGCACGCCGGTATTTCATCAGTCTTTACATTCTGAGTTCAAATTCTGATGAGGTCGACTTTGCCTTTCATACTTTCTGGGTCGATAAATTAAGTACCGGCTGCATACTGGGGTCGATCTAATCGATTGGTCCCCTCCCCAAAAATTTCGGGCTTTGTGCCTAGAGTAGGAAAGAATATTTATTTCATGTGCTTGTGTGATAGATATGACACTCTATTTGACCTTGTGAGTGATCAGGACTATTGAATTCAGGAGCCCAAGGGGAAAAGTGTTTATGCTGCATATGTTTTTCTCTCAGGAGCAAAGGTTCAATTGCTAATTGCAAGAATTGAAACCATGTTTGAGATTCAGGCAGATGGAGCTCAGTGACTGTTCCATACATACTCCGCATAAGACTGTGTGTATGTGTGTTTCAGCCCTTTGCTGTGTGCTACAGTTTGACAATTAAGTAGTACATGTGTGCACACATATGCATGCATGTGTATGTATGTGCGTGTGTGTAATATGTGCAAGCATAGCTGTGTAGTAAGAAATTTGCTTCCTAACCATGTGGTTCCGGGTTCAGTCATAATGCATGACACCTTGAACAAGTATCCTCTACTGCAGCTCCTGACTAACAAGAGTGGATTTGGTTGATGGAAACTGAATGAAACCTGTTGATTACATATATTTACGTATGTATTACTGTCTCTTTGACATTGCATGATAGTTGTGAGTGAGACTTTCATACAAGGAGTCTTTTATTTCTAGTGCTCTGTGAAAATATTTCAGGTCATGAAGAAATATTACCTTACTTGAAAGCAGGTGAGGATTGGCAACAGGAAGGGCACCTAACAATAGAAAATCTGCCTGAACAATATTCTGTCCAATTTGTGTGAGCATGGGAAAAATGGATGTTAAAAAAAATCACAAAGTTGGAAAACATAGAAATGATATATATATTCATACATATATATGATGAGCTTCTTTCCAGCTTGCTTCTACTAAACCCTCTCAACAAGAGTTAACATAAGGCTATAGCAGAAGACACTTGCCCAAAGTGCCATGCACTGGCACTGAACCCAAAACCATGTTGTTAAGGAGCAAACTTCTTAATCACACAGCCTTTCCTACATATTATATATATAAATATTTATGCTTCTGCTCAAGTTTCATTCACTGCACCTAAAAGATTATTGTAGAACTTGAAACTTGAGCTATGACGTAACTGTGTGATAACAGTAGCTGTATTTGAGAAAGATTAGAAAAAAACACTCTTCCCGCAACTAAGACATCACATTATATTATAAATATTCTATTTTCTGCTGCACTAGTTAGAATATATAAATCAATGTTACAATTTATACACCAACATGAGTTAAATAGTATACTAGTATGCTACACATTTTTGTAATTGGTTGTGATGCCACACCTTTATATGCCTGTATGCGTATGTAGTTTACCGAATTAACATGTTTTACAAGATTATATAAATGACTACAGTTAACTTCTTCATTTGCTATTAAATTAGGATGCCTTTACATGGTCATTCAACCTGCTAGAAATAGCAGTTGAAATCTCTTAAACAACACAATATTCTTCAAAAGTAGGACACATTAGATGATATTAGCCTAGATACCCACATAGGTTGGAACGTCTTATAGGTCTGCTTAGTAAGGGTTGACTGGAGGCTAAAATAACCACCTTTTCTTATTTATCACTCTTGTTCTTCTGATGCTGATTTCTTTGTTTGATGGAAAGACTGCACTTTGTATGGAGATTTGTATATATATATAGTTTTAATTCATCTCAACAGACATTTGGAACTCAATAGTGGGTAGTGAATTAAAAACCTAAAGAGTTCAACACTACCGTTTATCATTCCACAGTTCTGGTAATAACGATGATAATTTCTAACATTAGCACAAAGCCAGAAATCTGTTGGGCAGGATTAGTCAATGCAATCAATATTTGATTGGTATCAAGCCAATGAAATAGCAGAATTGTTAGCATGCTGGGCAAAATGTTTAGCAGGATTTTGTTCATCTTTACATTTTTAGTTCAAATTCCACCGAGGTCATCTTTGCTTTTTATCCTTCCAGAGTCAATAAAATAAGTACCAGCTGAACTCTGATGTCCATGTAATCACCTTAAACCCCACCACCCCGAAATTGCTGGTCTTGTGCCAAGATTTGAAACCAATATTTTATTAGTACTTTATTGACCCTGGAAGGTCTGGATGGGATTTGAACTCGAAACAATAAGTGCTCTAACTTCATACTGTAAAACATTTCTAACATTGATAAAAATCCAGGAATACATAATAAGGTAAGTTTTAGACAACTTAATATAAATGAGGAAAGTTTTAGATAACTTAATTGATTTCATTACATGGTTGGTTGCTATTTTAATTAGCCCTTGGAGTGATAAATGGTATGAACACTATGTAAAGTGATGAGAGTAAAAAAGATAGAGCACTTAGTCCAGAAACCTTGCAATCTATGCCCTCCAACTGATGACAGTAGGGTAGTGAATTGGCAGTCATTAGAGCATTGGTAATATTCCTTGAGGTACTTGTTTTAGTTTTCTGTACTCCAAGTTCAAATCATGCCAAGGTCAACTTTGCCTTTTGTCTTTTTATGAGGCCAATAAAGTACCAATCAAGTACTGGGATCTATTCTCCAAATCTTCTGTATTGCCCTTGGTGAAGGGCAACAGAATCTCTTTCTCTCAAAATGAATAAGGGGTGAGTGAAAAGCTTATGACCTCATCTTCTACAGAAACAAATGATATGCTGCAGGAACTATTAAAGGATGGACTGATGTGCAGTTGAGCTTAGAAAAGAAATAAAGAAGACTGATAATGATAATATTAGTAATAATAAACTTACACAGGATTTGGCTTAAATCATGCCTAACATATTCGTATTAATAATTTCTAACTTAGGACTAAGGTTACAAATACATAGTCAACTGAACTGATCCAAGCACACCACTGGTACTAATTTAATATAATCAAGCCTCACAGAATTTGAACTGAGAACATAGAGCAGAGTCATTTCTAACATTTGGGCAAATTCAGAAATGTATACAAGAGGATTTAGTCATCTTAGTTGATTTCAGTACATGGTTAGTATCTGTTTTAATTAACCTTGTGATGATTCTTAGTCAACCCCAACTGGATTTGTACTCAATGTAAAGATATGTAAGTAAATAGCATATTTAGTCTGATTCCTTAGCATTTATAGCACCCTGTTGATGACATAAGACAGTGAACTGACAGTCACCGGAGCATTGGTTTGCATTCAGCAAGATGTTAACGCTTTGGACAAGATACATTATGATTATGCGTTCAGATCTTTGCATCCTGAGCTCAAATTCTGTCCAGGTGCCAGTAGCATTGGATTACCCTGTACAATTGGCCAGCATCAACATGTAGGTCTATAAGCAGCATAGCTGAGCAGGCAAAGAGCATATTGAAGTTTTCATTCTCCAGTGAACCTAACTAGATTTAGCGTGTTGCTCTGAGTCGAAAGTTCAAATCTCACCATACCTGAATTTACTTTTACCATATTTCGCATTGTTGATTAATCAAATGCAAGTTGCATACTGAAATAGCCATGAACTATTCCAATTTATTCCTATTTTTGTATCACAAAGTTTGTCCTTAAAATCTAAAAATGTTCAGTGTGGAGAAAGAGATTGGTCGGTAAAGAGTGATGTCTTGTGTAAAATAATATTTCCAAAGATTGTCCACTTGTATTACATTCCTGTCAATAATGTCTAAGACCTTCATTTAGCTGCATTAGTCTTTTTCTTTGGCATCCAGTCACATGAAGCCAATGCTATTGAAAGGTATCAGACCTTTTCAATTAACCAAATAGATGCATATTTATTTTGAGCGGAATTGTTAGTCTGACAATATTCCTTGAGATATTTAATGGCAAGAACTTCTTTGTAACAAATCCACTCACAAGGCTCTAGCCAGCCCACGGCTATAGCAGAAGACCCTCAGATACCTGCTGACAATGCAGGTTCTCTGCATTGCAATGGATTTAGATGAGTTTACATGGGTTGATTGGAGTTTGAGGCAGATTTTCTACAGCGGGATGTCAATGACCCTTGCCTGCTTCCAAGCAAGGTAATATTACCCCATGGCCAGACGTGTTTTTACAGAATATTGGAAATGGATGGCACTGCTTGTATGACAGTAACACTCATTTACAACTATCATGTGATGTCAAGACAAGTCATACAAATATACTCACACTCATACTTATCCATCTATACCCTATGCACGTACACACAAGCTCTCGGTTTCTGTCTACTACCATATCTACTCACAAGGCTTTTGTCTGTCCAGGGTTATAGTAAAAGACACTTGGCAAAGATACCATGCAATGGAGCTAAACCAAAAACCGTGTGGTTAAAAAGCAAACTTCTCAACTACTCACTCATGCACACATCTAGATAATGCAAATGGTAGTGTGAGTGTATGCTGGCTATGATAAAGCAAATGTTAGTTGATATCATCAAGCTAACTAACCCAATTAACATGGTATTTCCAACTTCCAAGAGAGAAAATCACATGCTCTTGATAGTGAAGTGTTTTAGTCATAAACTCAACATAGTTTTAGTGACAAGGATAGTGGTTGTCTTGTATCTTGTCAAGCTAGGCTATCTATGCTCACAGTAATACTTACATAAGGTCCAACATAAACATTGGCCTGCAAATATTTTGAAAAAAATATACAACTATTTCTCACATTGGTGTAGGGCTACACAATTTTGAGGAAGGTACAGTTGATTTAATCAGTCACCATTTCCAGGCTGGTGTATATTTTATGGAACCCAAAAACAATGAAATGCAAAGTCTAGACTGTAGGGATTTTGGTATCAAGAAATAATATCTAGCTTTTGCATAAGGCTACAAAAGTAGATATTGATTTCAATATCAGTGCTTGAATGACTGGCTCTTTTTTTCTTTTGGCAAGCCAACAAAAGAACCTATATGCAGTCATTTAACATGCTAGAAATAACAACCAATTTCCCTCAAATTGCACTCTGCTATTTTCCAGTTGGAAGAATCCATTGGACAATGAACTTATAATACTTCGACCGTGCGAACCAAAGGAGATGGCGACGTAGACGGAAAAGGCTCCTTTTTACCATGTCACACGGTTGAACACAAAATAAGATATATAAGAGAGAAGGCTCATCGTGGGAGATACGAGCCATAGTACCAGTAAAAGAACTTAGGACAGACAACCGTTATTATTTATAATTAAGAGTAAGTTTATTAACATAGTGAAACTGATTGTGTCCGTGTGCATGCATGCGACATATATAAATAACACAGTAGATAAGTCAGGCCTTCGTGTACAAGAGAATGTATACAACAATGTGAAGTAACGGACAGTCGTATAAGCAATAGTGTGTGTACAATATGTGAGAGTACAAGTGTGCGTGTGAATGAGAGGAACACAGAACATAGAAAGAGTGTCTGTAACATAGACTACAAGTCTCAAACACTGAGAATGAGAAATACCAGTTCGTATTAGAGTTACACAAGGAGATAGAATGTTCATACACAGGAAGTTGTGGCCAAGTAGCAGAGCTGTGGTATCACAATATGTGTGTTGAGTGTCGAATGCTGTGACCGTTTACCTGATACAGAATATTCTCGCTGGTTAGTTCTGACTGTTGCTCGTGGTGGAAACAATCCACTCAAACAGGGTCGATATAAAACCGAGTGTGTTGATATTGGTGTGTACCTGGTGGTGGGGTTGCTGGCGCACGACATTGTAGTAGACAGTACATAGGTGGTGAAGACGTCGGCGCTGGAACTGGTTGTAGCTGTGTTCTGTATGTGTGGTCAGCGACCAGACCTGTGAGAGATATGGAATCGAAGACGACTACCGTTGTTGGATCGGGCTTATTTATAGGTGAAATAGGGCTCACCGGAAACAGAAAAACTATCTCACGTGACCTTATCTGAAAACCACGATTGGACGCAATCCACGCTTAGCAAGCAGAACATGGGGACAATTGCCGCGCAAATAAGAACCAATCAGGATGGTGGACAGAAGGGTCCAAGGCAGCCTAAGGCTAGATGTTAGCAGCTTCGTTATCATTTATGATTGAATGCCTGAGAGAGAGGTTTCACTACAAACTCAAAAAAGCTAGCAATCCTTTCATTATAGGCCTGCTTGATCAGGGCTGGCTTGGTGTTAAACAGCTGTAACAACTTAAACTATATATCATCATTTTAGTATTCACTTTTCCATGCTTGCATCAAACAGTTTGAGGTAAATTTTCTGTGGTCGAATGACCTTCAAGTTTCCAATCCATGTGTGTGTGTGTGTGTGTGCATGTGTGCGTTCAAACTGCAAATTAAGGGCTACTTGCTCGCAGAATCGTTACTTAGGGCATGAGAAAGGATACCTTGCAATATTTCTTCCAGTTATCTGTTCTGCCTGAATCAGAAATAATTATTTTCTACAAGTTACCTGATATTCCACATTTCACCTAACTCCCAAGATGTTTTGGCAACTTTTCTACCCGATGTTTTTAGTTTTGCTTCCTCACTTTTGGTGCATAAAAAAAAAAAAAGAATTTTTGGCAACACTAATTATTAATGTAGGAAGTAAAAATAGCGAGTAGATTTTTTTTTCTTGCCTTGACAGCATGAAGCTGATTTTTCAGCAAAGGCACATACTGATCATAACTGGGTGGGAATTTAAATTTGTGACGTTTATAAACTAGAGTCCTTCCCGTCTAACAAAACTGCTTGACATTTGGTATTATTATTGTTATGATAAATTGTTTTGTACTTACTTAAAAAATGATTAAGATAGGGAGGGGCTCGGTTGATTTAATTGAGCCCAACCCTGGAATGATGAAAGATAAACGACTGGAGTTGACACCCGGACGTAACCAAATTCAGAAAGGAATTTTGTCTGATGGTCGAATAGTTTGTAACGTTATGAAAGGCCACAAATCTCGAGAAGAGGATATTAGTCGATTAAATCAACCCTAGTCTTTGGTTGATATTTTATTTTATCGATCCGTGAAAAATGAAAGACAAAGTCTCTCTAGTGAAACCTGAAGGAACTTAATATCGCAAGACAATTTGTCTGCCATTCTGCCAGTCTGCTGCATTGATGACGAAGCCCTGACTTGATTGACATAAAATTACAAATCTTTAAGAGATGAGAAAACGAAATGAAGGTGTTGTAATGTTCATGCTTTATCAGAGACATTTGCCGTTTAATTCAAATGAAATGACCACAAATAACACTAAATAATGGTTTCCGAAAAGAAAAAGCACAAAATCTCAGTACGTTCTTTTTAGTTGGACATCAGTTAAGACAACTGATTTCTTTCATTTGCAAATGTTTTTGTAATAAGGTATTTATAAAATGGTAGGATACAACAATAAAATGTTTGCTATAGAATTAACAGATATAGCATTAGATAATTTGGATCTTTTTTAAAACGGGGGCCACATTTTTCATTAATGTTTTACGTAGTGTTTTTGGTACGGAAAGATTTTCAAACTTCGTATACT
>NC_068981.1:65095423-65100952 GCF_001194135.2 Octopus bimaculoides
AATCAAAATTTATGAAAAAACCTATTAACACCTATTTCTAGAGGCATTCATCCAATAAGTTTGGTTTAAGGTGGGGGTATCTGTTTGAGGAGGATTTGACTACTGCTTCTAGTTGATCGAGTAATCGTTGTTAGTTCGAAAACCCTTTAATATTGATGTCGGGATGGTGTTTTATTTCCTATCATAGTTTTATTGATGTAGGGGAAAATGGCGTTACTGAGTGTCGAAATCGAAACCTAATCGCTGAATCATCATGGTAATGGATTTACATGATAAATGCATGGATGATTCCACGTGGTTGTCACTTGGTCTTCAGAAAAAGCAGCCAAATCTCTCTTAGATTACACCCAGCGGTCTTCCTTTTTCACTGTGTGGGAGGGGAGGGTCATTGGATAATTTAGTCCTTGAAACATTGACAGAAAAGAACAAGATGGTCATGGTTAGAACGCCTTTGATCACAGTCTACTTGATCAGTGCAGACACGGAACTGAACATCAGCAGCATCAAATTTATTTTCCTCAAAAGGTGACGAGGGAAAACACGAAAAGAACCTTTACGCTGTCCTCTGTTCTTTCAAAATAACTCTGCTATTACTATCGTCTCTGTCATCGGTGATTCTCTCTCTCTCTCTATTTATCTATCTATCTATCTATACACACACACACTAAAATGGTACATTGTTTGACCTACATTTTCAGCCTGTTCCAAATACTCATATTGTGGAACTGAAATTAGAACATCCGAGATAAATTCAAGATATTAGAGAAAAGTATTGAATTTCTAGAATAAAAAATATATAACTTAATACTAATTGCTGGTAATCTTCAAGTTTAGGGGGGTAAAAAAGTAAATAAAAATATTCAAGGGAAATAACTGAACGACTTACCAGTATTATCCGTTTTCTTCTAGCTGTTTGTAAATAAATCACACCCTAACCCTAACGTCAATCAAATCACGTGTGTGATTTATTTATAAACAGATGTACGGAGAATACTGGTAAGACGTTCAGTTAATTCCCTTGAATATTTTTATTTATTTTTTACCCCCCTAAACTTGAAGATTACCCTAATTGCTTTCTTCCTCAAATTTGGGGAGGGGAACCTGCTGGTGGATTTGAACTCAGAACGTAATGGGTACATTAACTAAATACCGTTAGGTACTTTGCTCCATGTTGTAAATATTTTGCTAATTCACAGGACTGAGTAGTATCAAAAATATATTAAAATAGTGTGCATTTTATGTACTCTGTTATTACTCGACCATAATACAACTGCCTTCGTTTCAATATACAATCAAGTACACCAACAAAAGATATGTTTTTTTGTGTTTTAACTCTAGTGGGGGAAATGACTACAACGTGTATATTTCCTACAGATTAATGACATTTCGCTACGATGTGATTCTTTCACTAATAGAAAGTGAAAAGTTCAAACTAAAAAGAAAACGGAAGTTGAAACTGCACAGCTGCGGGGAAAATTCATTGAAAGAATAATTACAATCACTTACACAATGTGGTATTTACTTAAAAAAAAAATACGGTATGATTTGAGGGAGATTAGGCTGCTATTTCTAGCAAGTTGAGCGAGCACGTAGTAGCTTCCTCGTATGCTGCTTTAGAATCTCTTTAGCCTCTTGTTTGGGTTGATCAAAAGCATTTCGACCGTTTTAATTTTTGTTTATTTATATGACTATCGCCAAAATGACCTTACGACAGAATGATTTGAGGGGGGATTTAAATACGTTTTCTAGCAGGCTGAGTGACCACGCACAGCAGTTATTTCACGTTGCTTTTAATCTTATCACTTTCCAAAGGTTTAATTATACTTGGAAGCAGTCTACAAAATAACACCAAACGAAAGATGGTCTTACAGGAGGGAATTAAATTTAATTATCAAGAAACGCGACACTACTAATTCAGATATTCTGTGTGGTACTTGACAAACAAATTAGCTGACATTGTTTTGACTAAGATGGTACACCGATAAAATAAAATAAATTGATGAGCTGACTTATCTTAAAATTATCATTATTAAGCCTTTTTTTATGTCATATATTACCTATATTAGAAATTATCTTTTCGGGGCCGATAAAATAATGTACCTGTTAACACTAAGTCGATTTGATGGGCTGTTTTCTTCCCTGAAATTTGCTATGGTATATCTGTGTTAGAAATCACTCTTCATTGAATACATTTTAATTTTTCTCATTTTAAATGTTTGTCATATGTGTCTCTGATATTTACGAAACTATATTTATGAAAGTCAGTGCGTCCGTGCTTCTTGGGGAGAGCGAGCGAGCGAGTTTTTCCGAATTAGGTCAAGAATGCCGCAATGGTATCTCTGAGTGTGCGGGTGAAATATTTTATGTATGTAGTAGATATAAATATAGGAACACAGCACAAACGGCTTCCAGTTTGGCTGCTGATGAAAAAGTCTCGGAGTAAAATCACATAAAGCCAGGAAATTCATTTTTAAAATTCTATTTCATTAAAGTTGTGTGAACGTCACAGATGGCCGAATTTCTTTACAATAAATAAACTCTGGCTTTCAGTGTGTACATGGGTGTGTATTGATTTATTTAGGAGCTAAGTATGTATATTAAAGAGTATAAATTGTATATTTTAGAGGTGGTGGGGAGCAGTAGATAAGGCACAAGAACATTGTTTTATTTAGCAGTATAAAATCAATCGACTAATTATTTTACTGATACTTTATCGATCCCGGCTGCATCTGAAAACTGAATTGACAGGAAATAATTGAGAGAACGATCTCTTTTCTCTGCCATTTTTAGCGATCTTAAAGTGGGTAGAAGCTGTGTATAGAAGCCATGTACATATTAAACTAACTGAACCTGTTGTGACACCCAGTTTTTTTTTGTTTGTTTGTTTTTTTTGTATGTTCAACACGTTCTCATTTAATAACCAAAACAAGCACATATACTCAGGATAGTATACAATCGCAGAAAAGCGAGTGATGGGCAAGATGGCACTCAAAGGCACTGCAAAAAAAAACACAGGCGAAATATGTTTTAATTACGACTCATAAGAAAATTCTATAATTACAAACTTGTTCACATTCTGAATATTGAAAGAGTTTTTCCTATCTATTCTTCCAAAATTGTTTAAATTTATTCTTGTGTTGGTAATTTGTGTTCGGGTCAGATACCCCTCCTTGTTAATTGATAACAATTTGAATAGATTTTTGTATGAGAAGGTCAGTTAAGTTTCACTGGTAATTAAGCTACCAGATTTTTTTATACTTTTCTTTCTATTTTTTATGAGACTCCTTGTTCTAGAAATCATTTCTAACTTCGATTTCTTCAGAGATATCCCCCAAAAATTTCTAAGCATCAACCTATTTTGTGCTCAATGAGTATTTGTCAGATCCATTTTGATTGTCCTGATAGATATTCATGTCCACAAGGCCTCGTTGACATAAGGATGGTTAACATTGTTGTAGTCTGGAATTCTAGTTTTTTTTCTACTGGAGTATATTGAACTTAGCATCTGTTTCCATCTGAATTGATTGGATTAGTTCTGAGAGATGACTAATGGAGCTTCATATACTGGATGTCTACTACCCGTTATGCACACCATTTCCACTCTGTCCATCAGACAAGCTTCTGTGGTTTCTCTTACCAAGTTTCATTCAAGGCTTTTAGTTGGACTGTTATGGTTGAGACACTTGTCCAAGGTGTCATGCAGTGATATTGAACCTGGAACCATGCAGTTGTGAGGCAAACTTCTTAACTATACAACAATGCCTGATTAAATACTGTAAATTTTTTATTCTACAGTCATTGTTTTATTGTTGAAATGGGTTGGTTGGGTGTAGCTTTTAGCATATCTACTTCTCAAACTCCTTTGTCTCATCTGGGGGTGGAGAGGCAATATTTGAAGACCAAGTGGCATTGCACCTAGAAATTTACCCTCTAAGGCACAAGTCTGAGCAAGGTTGTTTATGGAGGACCAGTAGTTGCCCAAGCATACCACTCTCCCCTCTCTATGCCACTGAATGTTATCCAACAGAAAGGCAAAGGTCAATACAGCTTGGCAACTGTGACATTGCAACTCATTTCTACAGCTGAGTGAACTGGAGCAACGTGAAATGAAGTGTTTCGCTCAGAAACTAACTAGGTAACAAGTTAGCTAATTCATTAGAGGGTTAAATGACTTGCTGTATTCGTTCTGGTTTTTGCTTTGTAAGTTCAAATCCTGTCAATGCCTTTTTAGCCTTTCATTGTCAGGGGCTATAAAATAAAGGAACCAGTCCAGGGCTGTAAATTGGTTGAATTATTAACATATGGTATCTGTTCTTTCCCTTTGCATTTTGGGGTTTTGAATAACAAATTTAATTCATCACCCAGTTAAGCAGCAACATTTGGTCTTTGCTTGGCCTTCAACAAAGTTCACTCCTGTAAGCATTTGAGCTAGGTCTCAGATTTGAAGATAGCTTCCTTCTTCCCATTATAATCAGAGGCCCCGAAAAACAAAAATCAGGTCGTTGATGATACTCTTCTCTTTCTCACTCACTGATAAAAAGAAAGAAGTCCTAAACATCATCTTATTGACTGTATTAATATAGTTGTTGAGTAGCCTCAGTCAACTCAATAAGTTATACGGCACAGAAGTAACCTCAATCAATTACAAACAGCCTATAAACTTGGTACACTTGATATGCCATACTTTAGTTTGTACTACTATCATGATGTTGATTATTCTTATATAGACTACTTAAAAGCTTGTGGATCACAGTACAGCTGTAAGAGATTACATCTGTGTTGCAATCTAGACTGTCATAATGCTTCAAGGCTGTTGATGTGACTGCAGAATTTTTTTTTTTATTTATGGTTTAGACCTGAAAGGGAGGATAATTTGTTTTTCTTTACCTCTCTGTCCATCTCTCTCTTCAGTTGAAGAATACTGTATATATCAGAAGTGGTGCCATTGCATACAGGATAAAAAATCAAAGCCATATAATTGAAGTAGAGTACATATAACATGTACATAGCTTCTTTCAAGCTCTCTTAAAAGTGATTCATATTGATATCACATTGATTTCAACACACACACACATACACACACAGGCATGGCCATATGGTAAATTTGCTTCCCACTCACATGGTTATGGTTCTGGTTCAGTCCCATTGTGCGACACCTTGGGCAATGTGTCCTCCATAGCCCTGAGCCGACCAAATCTTTCTGAGTGGAATTGGTAGACAGAAACTGAAAGAAGCTCATTGTGCGTGATGTTGTTGTCGTTTCCTTGCCTTGGCATCATGTGTTAGTTGTAAGCTAGTGTCACTGTCTGCAAGCAGTGTCCATTTCCAATTTTGTATGAAAACATGTCTGGTCATGGGGAAATAACTCACTTGGAAACAGGAGGAGGTTGGTGATGGGGATAGCATCTAAAAAGACATGCCTCAACTAATTCCATCCAACCCAAGTGGGCAAGAAAAAGTAGATGTTTTATTCTGATGATTATGTGTGTGTGTGTGTATGTATGTATGTATATATATATGTATGTATGA
>NC_068981.1:65101409-65120652 GCF_001194135.2 Octopus bimaculoides
ATACATACATATATGTATAAGAACTTTAAAAAAGTCTTGGCTGCAGGAAAATGTGTGTGTGTGTGTGTGTATGTATATTGCAGTGCCATGCATTAGTTTATATATCAGTTCCCAGTAGATCTCAGTAATGTGTTAAGGGAATTCTGCAAATGCCCATTGAGATTAATGTGCTTGAGTACTAAGACAAGCAATGAGTTCAGATATTACTGTAGCTATTGTGTTGTGCCCTTGAGTAAGATATGTAATTTTCTTTGCTCCAATTTGTCTAGCTAAAGCCTAGTCCATTCCAATTCCCAATTGAATGGATAGCAGTGGGAAGAATATTTTCAGTTGTGAAATAATTGCTCCATTTAAGCAGGGAAAACAAACGTGTAGCAGTGAGTGATTCAAAATTGAACTACTAGGTAGCCAGTCGTATATCACGATCAGTCCAGAGTAGTTTCACATGATTGGAAGCAACCAATCAGTGTCAACCCATTAGGCAATTCCATCTTCCAGAATCTTCTCCTTGTGACTTTTAAGAAAGCAGTTTTTGGTGGTAATTTCAGAATTTTGAGGCAACTGTATTTTGTGTCACCATTCTTACCACATTCAGCAAGATAAGAAAGATGGCCTATAGTAAACAGAAATTCTGTCACCATGGATATTATGCAATTATTCTTCAGTCGGGATGGGCCAGCCACAGATTGCTAAATCAGTAAGCTTGTTGTAAACTCCAAATGGGGAAGTGACTTCCAGTATGTAATTATTACTGTTAGCTGCATAAAAATGTGTTGATCTCTGACTGTGGAGGGAACCTTTGGGAGAGGCAGACGCAGGAAGACATAGGACAAGGTGGTGAAGTATGATCTTCGACCATTGGGCTTCACAGAGGCAATGACAAGTGACCGTGACCTTTGGTGATATGCCGTGCTTGAGAAGGTCTGTCAAGCCAAGTGAAACTGTAGTCATGGCCGATGTTGGTATCACATAAACGGCATCTCTGCTGGTGGCACATAAAAGGCACCTTTCAAACATAGGGTCTCACAGAGGCAATGATAAGTGACCAAGACCTTTGGTGATGTGCCATGCTTAACTCATCAAGCCAAGTGAAAGCATAGTTGTAGCCGATGCCGGTGTCATGTAACTGGCACCAATGCCAGTGGCACATTACACTCTTGAAGTGGTTGGTGTTATAAGAAGGGCAATCAGAGTGGAACCTGGTGCTGCAACTCTCCAGCTTACCAGTTTGAGTCAAACCATCTAACCCATGCCTGCATGGAAAGCAGATGTTAAAGGATGACGAGGTTGTGAAAGATTGACAAAGTTAAACTCTATGTGCAATAATAAAAATCTTCTGTTAATCATTTGTGGGTGTAGTCAGTTATTTCTTCATGCAGTCCAAGAAATACATTTTCATTCATTCAGCAACTTGACCAGTCATCACTTCAGACCAGCCAACAACATACTATAACCCATCGTACAGGAAAGAAAAAAAAGATGTATTGCAAAAGACCATTAAATTATCAAAAATTACATGAAGTGAAACCAACTTACTTTAGGACTTTCTCAGGAAAGGATTATTCTGAAAAATATAACTCATAGCATAATTGCTTTTTCCTTGTTTTTTGTATTATGCTGTATATAATTTTCTTTAGATAGTTTGACTTCAGCTATTCCAAGATGCTGTGTGCATCCTCTAGGGCCATTGTCTTCCTCATTTTCATATGTGGCTGTGTGATAAGTTTGCTTCCCAACCACGTGGTTCTTTCTGGGTTCAGTCCCACTGCATGGAACCTTGGGTAAATGTCTTCTGCTATAGTAGCTGCAAGCCAACCAAAACTTTGTGAGTGAATTTGGTAGATGGAAACTGAAAAAAGCCTATTATGTGTGTGTGTGCTTGTCCTCCACCACTGCTTGACAACCAGTGTTGGTTTGTTTACACCGCCCCCATTACTTAGTGGTTCAGCAAAAAGAGACTGATAGAATGAGTACTAAGCTTTAAAAAAAAAAGTAGTAGTGCAGTTGATACATAATCTCTCACTTTTACATCTAGTCAGCATTATAAAGATTGATTTGTCTGAAAATCCTTTTTCCTAAATGAAGCCTTACCACAATTTCTAAACATATTCCGCTGTTTGCATGTACTTAACTCAAAAATACTATATCTCATTAACATTTGTGTGGTTAGCATTATCTGGTTGTAAAATATCTCTCAAATCAGACCTTGTCATCTTCAAAAAGAAAGAATACATTGAATATTGCTGTGCAATATACACAGTCTGTAAAAATAGAAATAGAGAATGGTCATAGTTGGAATGCTTTTTGATCATTGGTGTGGTTAATCAGTCTGAGCAAGGACTAATCCCAGGGGAAATGAGATAGATCAAATAAAGTGTACTGTGCAAATACACAAAGAAATGCCTGCAGAGGAATTGTACTAGGTGGTAGTCTAATACCATATCTGTTCAGCAATTTAACTGCTGCATCCATGTTATTTAACTACAACAGACAGTATTTATATATTCTACTGCTAGCTGGATTGGACCAGCAACAGTTAAAAGCTTTGCCTAGATCACCAGACATTGCTGGTGATGAGACATACAAATCCATTGATCTTCTACCGAGTCAACTAAGCCATTATTGATTCAGTTTATTGCAAGTTTTTGTGTTTTTGTCCATATATATATATATGCACAAAAATGTACAAGGGAGTGCTGAAAAGTTCCTGGCTTTGGGTAAAAGAAAATACAGGAGGATCAGTTAATTATGATTTTATTCAACATATTCCCCTCTTGGATTCACACACTTATTGCAGCAGTCCTTCAGTTCTAAACCCTGTAAAAGAACTTGGAAGGTTAGGCCTCTAACCAGGCTTTCATGGTACCCTTAGAGCCAGTTACTTTTCAGTACCCTCTTGTATATAACTCACATGTACACTAAATTCCAAGTGATAAGTTGGCTGAATATGCAGTGCCAATGCTTTTTAGTATCTCTGGTATTGAAATAAATACCACTAAAAGTACTGAGGGTCAATTTAAAAATTACTTGTAATATACTTAGGTAGATTCTATCAGCAATGTTTTCTATCCATATATAATCAGGAATAATTCTGCTACTCTTGATCTGTGTGCACATGTTGATTTCTTACTTAGACTCAACAGTTTATGACTTATAGGTAAGCGTCAGCTGCAATATTGTGACATTCATGCTTTGTCTCAAAGCATTAGCTCTTGACAGGCATTTGTAGCAAGCCAAGCAAATATTTGGAGGATCCAGAATAAAACAAACCACCCTAGTTTTAAAAAATAAAAATGGATGTGAGGTAAGAAGTTTATTCTCAACCACATGGTTCTAGGTTCCATCCCATTGCATTGCAACTTGGTTCAGTGTTTTCTGCTGTAACTCCAGGTTAACCACAATGTTTTATGAGTGGATTTGATAGAAGGAACCTAAAAGAAACCCATCATATATATATGTATACATTTATGTGTGTGTTTCTGTATTAATTCCCCATCACTACTTCACAGTCAGTTGCTGGTTTGTTTATATCCCCATAACTTAAGTTTTGGCTAAAGAGACCTATAGAGTAAGTACCAAACTTAAAAAGTAAGTACTGAGGTTGATTTGTTCAATTAAAACTCTCAAGGCAGTGCCCCAGTATGGCCACAATCCAATGGCTGAAACCAGTAAAAGCTAGACAATGTAGACCTTAATATATGGGATGTGGTGGGGGAGATCAAAGTCATGCATGCTTTTGATCAGGGTTGCCAACAATTCTTGTAGTTCTCACTTACTTGTGACTAAATATATTGATATTTTTCTAGTTATTTGACCTATTGTAATGCTGTACTTGATAGTATTTTATGTTGTTGGTATCGTTGATGTTTTGAGTAATTCAGAAGATTGCCATTCAAGTCTTTATCTATGAAACACTAGTATCAAAGGGTATAATGTAAATCTTGCATGCATGCAGAAAATAGGTGACTTATCAAATATTCAAAGGTCAGAACGTGCAATTATCTAGGCATTCAAGTTTTCAAAGAGTTTCAGGTGATAGTATATGTGCAAGCATAAGAGACTGAATTGTTGTTTACTTCCATGTCAGCTTTGTTCAGAGAAATTTGTTGCATCTAAGCCTACATTATCCAATATTTCTTTCCTTTTCTTTGTTTCACTTTTTCTTTTTTTTTTTCCAAACTGGTAGTGAGATTTTATTGCTATTTCTAGCAGTGTAGTGACCACCAAAGTAAGTGCTGCACAAATATTTTAAACTAGCTACTTTTAGCAACACTATCTCAATGTTCCTTTGCTATGTCCTTCACCCATCTAATGTCCTGTCAGGGTACCAATTGAGTTCCAACACTAGTTTAATGCTGTGACTACCTACCATAGCACCATCCTCCAAATAGTTGGCATATATTCGATTTTGTTTTACTTACATTTCAAGATCTATTATTATTGTTGATGTTGCCAGCAGTTTATTATAATATTATATTAAATTTTCATTTTTTTTTTAATTAATGTTTAAATAGAAGACACTAAAAGAGTTTTACAAATGCATTCATTGACACCACCACCACCACCCCTTTGCCCTCAGTACCCATATAAAATTTCCTCAGTCCTCACTCCACGGGGCAGTATCATCCACTTTGAGAAGCACTGATGTAAATGTTACTTCATTGGTGCTATAGTTGATATTGCTCAGCATGAAGTCAACTTGGCTCAAGCAGACCAATGGTCTTCTATGACCATCTCATCTTACTAAGCAAGGGGAAGAGAAACTGAAACTTGCCACTGAAGGAAAGCGTGCTCAAAGAGAGAGATGGAGAGCTTCTTTAAATGCAGTCTCTGCATGCAAGACTGCCACTCTTTTGTAGACTTGGGTCTGTACAGCCACAGCAGATGCTGCACCACCATCAGCAGCTGACATGAAATTCTCCAGGTGAAGATCCATGATCTTTCAAGACTGATGAATGCCAATCTATAGTTGATACTGCTTAAGACTAAAGTCAACTTGGATCAAGTAGACCAATGGTCTTTTTTAACCATCTCATCTCTTTTTTTTATTCATCTATTTTCATATGCAATGTGTTTGGAAAGCCATGTTCTTTATTTTTAGGTTGGTAGGATGTGATTTAATCTGACCACTTTGTAGAGGCTCTCTTGCTGTCTCTTGTAATAACAAATTTTTGATCTGTTAGTGGTAAGTTTCACTCCAATACTATATTCCCTGATAATATCAATCAATGCGAATGAATTCTTTTAGTGTCATTCTTAATTTATTCTAGAACCTGCTCAGCTGGCCAATGATTAGAGGCATTTTAGCCATCGTTGTTCTATTTTTTTTTAGGCATCATGCATGTAGAACTATGTTATCCCATACAACCAGCTATAGTACCTGACTTTGCTCATGTTAAAGCCAAAAATATATATAATTATGAATAAGCTATAGTTTGGGAAAATTGCTTCAAAAAGTTGCTGACAATCTTCATTTGGTCCAAAAATGTTGATTCATTCAAAATTGCTCCAGTCAAACTATTGAGACAGTTCAAGTTGAGGTTAATGAAAATGCATAAATAAATGAATATATTAATAAAAAGCAAACATAGATCCAAAAGTAAAATTTTGTCAATTTTATTTTTAGTTTCTTGTAAAGTGTGTGTGTGTGTGTGTTTTAATGAATTTTTTTTCTGCCCGCTGTGGTCTCCCCACACGAAGCAAAGCGTTATGAAAGTGAAAGCACTCCACAGGTCAATAACAAGAAATATAAACAGCATGATAGGTATTGACTACTGGGGTTGACTAAAAAATCTCAATCTCTACTCTCTCCAATGCTGCTGTGAGTGCTACATCATCTGTGTGATGTGGGAAATATTCCATTAATATTGCACAAATGATGTTGGCATTAATTTTAAAATCCACCCAAGACTCCACCCCTAAGCCATCTGCCCAAGACTTGGCCCCTGTGCTATTTGTCCACTATAGAAATCGAACTCAAAACTCATAATATTACGACACAACTACTTTACTTTAACTGATCCAGTTCTCTTTAGTATTATACCAAAATACATCAAAACGGAAACATATCCCATAAAATTCAAAAGTTTTATGGACAAATTTCTCAAAATCCTGTATGTGTCTCCAGCATTAATAACTCTTTGCTAGAACAGGCCATGGTGTCCCACATATGACTGAGGTGTGAATCACAATCTAAATGACTTCACCAGGTGGTGCTATTAAGTTAGACATGGCCTGGGCCTATACTGGCCGAAACCTAAGTTATCTAAGTTAACTTGTTCTAGTATCTATAACAGTACTTTAAGGTATACAATATTTTTAATTTAAGGTTTTTTTCTGTTAAGAGCTAAACAAATTTCAGAAGTTAATTGTTGATTATCATCATCTTGAAAAGAGGTGCTCATATGCAAAATACTAGTTATCTTGATATAAAGCTGTAGTCTACAACTTGGAACTTACTTTCGTTTTTATATACTAAGAGGTCCATCCTTTTTTAAGATGATAGGGTATGAGTTGATTGACAGATTTGACTGCTGTTTCTAACAAATTGGAAACTGCATAGAGGCTCATTACCTGGCTCATTTTAAAGTGCATTAGATAAATGGTTTAACTGTTAATTTTAGTACATGTTGAGTAGGAGATTTAGTAATTGCTCCTTTTCTCCCATTGCTTAGAATATTAATCCACAGCTTAGTTATTGGTGGGCGGGAAAGGAAATACTTTCTGTAAGTGGCATTTACCTAATGTTACAAGAGATAATTACAGATATTTTAGGCCATTTGGATTTCTCATGTGCAAGTGAATTGGTGGAATTAGTAGAAACTGTAAACAGTTTAGCAAATTAAATGTTATTATGTTATATCTAACTTTGTTGTTAGTTAAAACAAATCTTACAGTTGACTTTTACCATTTTATCCTACTGAAAACAGCCCCAATAAGTACTGGGCATAATTCAATCAAGTCTAAGTTGGTTGGTGCCAGTTCACTCTGACTGTACAGGCATTCAAAAGTGTCCCAGCCATGACCACTTCATCTTAGTTCTTTGGGATAATGTATCTAAGACTACTTAATTTGTCTTGTACTCCTCTCTTTTTTTTTAATGGCTGAGTATGATTTAAAGAAAATTTGGCTGCTATTTTTAGCAAACCAAGTGAAATCCTTTCACTATATAACCTGTCCTTGTGCATAATCAGAGGCAATTTGCATTTTACAACAATTTTGACTTAAATTATTTGATTAAGGCCAACTGGAAAATTTTGCCTAGTACTCTATTTTGTTTCTTTTTTATGCTAGCATGGGTCAGATGGGCCATCATGGTCCAACTTGCATAGACTTATCCTCTTAGACAGATTAGAGGCCACATCTTGAAATGTTCATACATTTTAGTATTTTAATAATACTTCTGTCACTTTACATTCATCATCATCAAAAATCTATTTTCCATGCTGAGATAGAATCCAACATTCTGAAGACTGCATTGTGCTACATTAGCATGCTTTCTGAGCTATGTGCATTTTTCTGCGGTACTAGCACTATTTAAGTTGCTGTGCTTGCAAGACTAAGATTATCTTTGAATAGAACTACAGTGGAGAGTGGGGTTGCTTTATGCTTTGGAATGAAAGGGTAAAGTGAGAGATAGGGGTCCAGAACATGATAGGTTTCTTGCTGTAGAGGAACACATCCATTCACATTATAGAAGAGAAGGTGGGAGCAAGGCCCTTTCCCTAAATCTTTTCTACTTATCAAAATGTTAGTCTTTGCTAAGTTTACCTTGTGGCCTCTTACTTGTAAGTTTAGCTTCCAAGTCTGGAGTTTCCTCTAATTACCATTTAGATTCAATTATGAGAACTAGATCATTAGCATATAGGAGTTCCATGGACAGCCACTCTTAAACTTCTCCATGATGGCCTATAGAGACTTTGATGAATAAGAGAGGAGTGAGAACTGAACTTTGGACTCCTACCCTCTCATCAAATTCATTACTGAAATCATTGTTGATTCTCAGATTATGTGTTCAAGTTCCGCCATTGTCACTTTTGCTGTTCATCTTTTGTGGTCAATTAAATAAGATACCAGTCAAGTACTGGGATCTATGTAACCAACTAAACCCCTTCTCTCCCCGTTCTCCAAATTCCTGGCTTTGTGTCTGTTAAAAATAGTTTTACTCAGTTTGAGCAGAAACACTAACTCCAATAAATGTTACAAGATTTAATTACGTTTCTTCACATACCAAGAAGAAATGAGGTCAAAAAAAAAAAAAACCAGTGCTTGTTATATACTGAGGTTAATTGACTCAATTATACTCCCTCTCCCCAACTTCCTGCAAATTTGTGATTTCATACAAACCTATACGAGGAATCACTATCACCTAGTGTGAATGCTGGTTGATTATATTAAGTTGAGGTACCTCCTGTTTGTTTCGGTGTTTAACACATGCTGCAGTTATCTTGTTATATTATGCCTTACAGCTGTTGGTAACCATAGTTACTAGCAAAATCTAATTAATGTAGGGTATCACAAGTGTTATTCATCACTAGGTAGTAGCTGCACTGCAGTTTGTTGACTTGAGTTCAGTTCCTACTGATATCGTATGTTGATTAAAAGAAAATAAAAAGTCTTTTAATCTGCAATTTGATATTTATCGTATTTTGTTTCCTGTTCAGTTAAAACTGCTTTTAAACCTCCCATTGCACATTGTTTTGTACCTGCTAACAAAGCTACATAACTAATGTCTGAACTTAGTCTATCAGACTCTCTGCAGGTTCCACCTTCATGGGTGAGTGGTAGCAATAAAAAGTGCATCTGGTTGTATACTAAAAACGTGTGTCAATAATCTCTGCCCTTACCATCTACAGCAAATCTATGTAATGAAGTACAAAATTCTATATATATAAAAGGTTTGTCTCAATACCTATACTAAGCTGATGCATTACTTTCTATGATCAGTTATGTACAATAGGTGAGCTTCTCCGTTTCATGGAGAAAGGATCAAGTTTGATGTTCATACTCTTTTCCAGCTGTTAGTTATAACCAGTGATCAACCTGAGTTTTGAATTCTCTTATCTGCTTTTGAACGTTGGTTATACTAGAAATGGTGACACACTGAGTAAAGTTTTTGTGGAATTTATTTCTATCATTTGGAGTTATCATTATCTTTTGTCCATTTGTGGATGATAAATTGGCATAAACTGAGGTCAGTGCAATTACCTATTATCCTTCCCTCTACATTTGTGGCCCTGAAATTATGCTAAGATAAATAAACCCAGTAATAATTTCTATCTCTTACATTCTATTTTGTTTTTTACAGGATGCTTTCACAGTCAACCAGCATATATCCGTGGAGGGAGAGCTTTTGTTTGGCCTGGCATTCAGAAAATACAGAGGTCAGTATCAATTATTTTTGTTATACAAGCAGAATATATTTTAATCGTTTCTGGTACCAATGCATTTGAGACCAATTTTAAATTAAAACCATCACTTAAAACCATTAAATTAAAACCATCACTTAAATTCTTCCAAATTCTTGATTATTTTCAAAATTAATTAAAACTCATAGCCATTGTATTTCATTAGAAATAGTGCCATCAAAGGGTTAACTTTTTTATTTTATATCTTTTATTAATATTTATCAATTTAAAGATTAGCTTTAATCTTAGATAAAATATAATTTTCTCTCCTTACTGCCTACCTCAAGGTAGATCAACCGGAGGTTTTTTCTTTAATCTTTTCATACCATAGTCTTAGTTGCTTGGTATAATTTTCCCTGATTAGTTTAGAGGAGTAAGGAGTAAAAATGAAGAAATTACTGGTTCCGTGTTGGCTTTATTTTTAGTTTATTGCTCTTGTCTATAAAAATAAAATTAGTTTTACATTAGTATAAGATGCATGGTTAAAACTACAACAGTATTCAGTACTACAACTTTGAGAAAATACATCAGGGGAGTGTTCTGCATAATAGACATTGTAGGTTCCCACATATGTAATATTGTGAGTTGAAAAACTTCAGTCAGTTGAGACTAATCCAAACAATTAGTAGACAAAAACTCTATGGTTATTTAAAATCTAAAAATAACAGATAAACCATGACAAACTGGAATAGCTTTGATTTTTAAAGCTATCTGGTGAAAGTAATGTGTTTTGGTATGGTTTTCAATTACAAAGCTGAGAATGTTAAGTATCATCAGTTGGGGTTAAAGATCAGATCCACTCTAGTTTTCATTATTTATATTGTCCAACCTCACTGTCTTCAATTCGGTTTATGTGCCTATCTTCACCTATAGTCATGAATGTTAAGGACAATCATGAATACATGCAGCTAAAAATGAGGTTTCTCCAAAGGATCTCTGGAATAGTGTTATTCAACAGGGTGCATAGCTCAGGGAGTCTCTCCAGGTCAAGCCACTACTTCTCCCCATTGTCAAGTCACAGCTCCTGTACTACAAACATGTGATTAGAATATTGCAGGAAACAATTGCAAGATGGATTTTTCAAACTGATCCAGCTAGCAAGATTCCTAGAGGCAGACCAGAATAAGACAGTTAAACACTATCCATAGTCTGTTAGTCACGCTTAGGGATCTAACTGAAAAGTGTAATAACTTCTGATAGGACCCTATGGAGGAAATGCCTGAGGACTCTACTCTCTCAACCCTTCCAGGAATAGTGGATAGAGAAAATGGATGGATGGATGATCTTACTGCAGTCATCTCCCTTGCTTGTCTTTACATTTTTAAACACCTCTAGAGGGAGTTTTTGTCTAATTGCTTGTATAATTTGTCAATGTTTTTCAGCTCACTACATTTCCAGTATCCAACTTGTTCTTAACATAATTACTAGATTGCATTTCTCTTGAACATTTTTTATTTTTAGTGTTAATTAAAACTATAGATGTCCAAGACACAAAAGCACCAGACTAAATGCATTATAGTATTTTGTTTCTTCCCTTCCTTTTCTGAGTTCAAATGCCATTCATGTCTGCTTTCTTTCACCATCCTCTTGTTTTAAGAAAATAAGCACCATTTAAATCTACAAGAATCAATTTAATAGATTATCTCATCTCTTTGCTCTCCTCTTTTAGACAAATTGGCCTTGTCATTAAAAAAAAAAAAAAACAATTAAAAATGATTAGTGTTATTTAATTTGAAGACAGTGATGTAGCAGAATCATTGGAGCACTGGAGTAAAAGCTTTTTTTGTATTTTGTTTCATTCCTCTATATATGTTAAAAATCTTGCATCTGTCATCTTTGTCTACTGTTATGCACCACCACCATCATCAACATTTAACATTCGCTTTCCATGCTGACCTGAGTTGGATGGATTGACAGAAACTGGCAAGGCCAAGGGCCACACTAGGTTCCATTGTCTGTTTTGGCTGGGTATTCTTCCAACCACTCCACCGAGTGTACTAAGTGTTTCTATAAAGTATCAATAGCATCCTGAGAAAGATATCATTAGTACTATTCAAAACCCAGTGAATGGAGTCACTCAATCTTTTCCTTTTTAAAATAATTTAATGTCTTTAAGAAGGCAATGGATCTCAAAATCACTCGAACACAAGAAGTTTTGGAGCAGTTTATGTACCTTTGCATTTTGAGTTCAAGCCCCACTGAAGTTTACTTTACCATTCATTCTTTCATGGAATTGATAAACTAAGTTCTAGCCATTGTTTAGTCTTAGGTCAACCCTGACCCAACAGACCAGTGATCAACGACCATAACCATCTCATTTTTCTATTGGGGAAAGGTTATCAACTGTGCTTTTTTCTAAGACAGTGGGTGTAATTTGAGGGTGATTTAGCTGTTCCTAACAGGTGGTTTGATTTTAACTATAACCTCCACTTCAAAATTTGCAGCCTTCCTTTTGATTGGGGGGGGGGGTAAAACAGCAGATATTGTAAGATTGGATGAAAGATAAGATGGTTAGATGGTCTTTGTTTATAGGCCTACCAGGTCAAGGGATGGGCAACATGGCACTGAACAAAAACAAAGAAAATATTTGAAGAAAAATGTAAGCTGTAGGTGATATAATGTTATATATGTTTGTTAGCAACTTGATATCTTTCAACCGTTTAGTTTTTGTAGGAGTGACAACTTATGTAACGACTTTGAATAGTAAAAGATTGTTAGGCACAAGTGGAGAGGATGGGGGTCAATGATTGGATGACCGGGTTGCTGGTTATTATTTGAGGTCATTGTTGTGGTTGGTGTAAATTATAAACAGATTAGATCTTGAATTGAGGCAATTATTTAAATGTAAATATCATATAACCTAAAAATAAATATAGAAATAAGATTACTTGAGATAATTTTATTTGTAATGCTCTGATATCTTTGTTGTTGTTTAGCCCCAGGTTGTCTTGATCCAGGAGATATATGTTCTAGCCAAGATCACACTACACTTTGTTCTTCACTCTGTGCATTTTTGGTTATATTATCTAATGTGTCCCCCCCCCCTTTTTTTTTTTTTTTCAAAGCAGTAAAATGTGACTTGAAGGAGTTTTGGCTGCTTTTTCTAATTGGTCAAAGATCCCCATCTTCTCCTTTATTAACAGACAGAGATGGACTGGTGTTGAAGACGTTGTTACCATTGAGTGAAAAGGCTGACTGCAAAAATAGATTTTATCTTTGTCTTAGAAATTGCAGCTGTTTAAGTTGATAAGGTACTTGGCTCCAAGCTGAAGGTTTAAGAATTCATATCCTGTCACCAGTATGACTGCACCATGTAGATGGCTGAGGTACTTAACGTTCATAGTTATAAATAGCTATTATGAATACATTCTGTGGGTGCACTGTAGTATAACGTCATATGCTCACAGTGTTAATTAAATTTTCTATACTTTTAAGGTCTTCTTTTGTAGTTGTTTATATGTATGAGGGAGAGAGAGAGAAAGGAGTTGATGCTTTACACTACATTTTACCTGGTCCCCTTACCTCTTTTTGTCTGGTACAAATAGAGCTTTGTGATTCAGTAGTTTGTTTTCGGTTGAATTATTTGAGTTCACCCCCACTGTATAGCATGTTTGACCAGAGCCTTGTAATTTAGCTTGAATCAACTGAAGCCTTGAGTGAAATACAGTCAATGGAAATTGTATAGATTATATTTGTTCTTTGCTGGTGGATTTGATCTTTCTTTCAGTTTAAACCATTATATGCAGAGTCCATTCTGCTGTAAACAGCCTGATGATGACCTACAAAGCATGGTTTCTTCTTTGTTTCCCACTGTCTTAGAAGCCCTGCAAAATGCTCATTAGTGCTGCTTTTCTTCTCTTGACTAATCAATAAAGGAACCCCATTTCTACTTCACTATAATATTGATTTTGAATAGTTTTGTGAGCTTGGTCCATGATAGAAACATTCACACATGACCTTTGCTCCTTGTTTACCAGTTTTCTTACTACCATGTCAAAACATATTTGAGATGGATAAATCTTTATCTTTGCCCACATTGGTTTAATAGAAATTAATCACTTCTTTAGAGAGATTTCATTTAAGTCCCCCACTCCATCACTCTGTTATAGTAATATAAATTGTGAAATTCTTTTATTTCCCAAAACCTCAGCATGTCATTTTGTCAGTCTTCTAGTTAGTAATTGTCAATATAGAAAAATAACCTACGACTAAGAAAAAAATTTTGTTCAGTAAACCTTCCTCTCTCTCTTACTTCCTTGCACTTTCTCAGTCTCTCTCTTGCTCTCTCTTTCTCTTTCGTCAGTTGGACACTCAAATATTCTACAACCTCTTCAAGTACTCAAAGACCTCCTTGCAAACCTAGCTCTCAAGCAGTAATATTTCCTGTCAAGGATTTATTTGTGATATCTCTATTTGCAGGCAAGAGCATTTAGTACAAGATTCCTCTTCGGTTTTCACAACTTAGCTTCAATTACTCTTAATTCTGTATTGTGCATTCTGTGAAAAATAATGTCATTGGTTTACTGCTTTTCCAGTGATAAGAGTGACAAGGGAGTGTCTACATTTTGAGCGCAATAAATACACAGTATTTTTGCTCAAATGCACCTGTTTTCTTGCTCACCAATATACATTACTGAAAGGTGTGTGCCTCTGTGTATGTGTGTGTCTGTGTGTGTGTGTTTAGAGATACAGGCATGGCTGTGTAGTTAAGTTGGCTTCATAATGTCAAGGTTTTGAGCTTAGTCTCTTTTCATGGCACCTTGGGCAAATGTCTTCTATGATAGCCCTAGGCTGACCAATATGTTATGAATGAATTTCGTAAACCAAAATTGTGCAGTAGCCCATTTATGTGTGTGTGTGTCCTTGTACTTATCTCTCATTGCTTAACAATGGTGTTGGTTTGTTTATGTCCTTTTGACTTAGTGATTTAGCAATAAGTGACCAATAGAATAGATATCAAACTTGAAAAATAAAAAAAATAAAAAATTTAATTTTTCAAAAACAGTGCAGGGATTGATTTGAATCATTTAAACCCTTCAAGTTGATGCCTCAGAATGGCTGCTGTTCAGTGACTGAAATAAGTAATATAATAAAAGAATCTATAATTGGCTTCTGCATACATTATGTTGACCTCATCTCACTAGGTATTGGTTCACCTAAGGCTAAGGTAGAAACCGTCATCTACTTCACCAAGTTGTTGGAAATAGTTAGTGTGACTTGCATAGTTATATTGTAAACATTATCTGCAATAAATTATCTTCTCCAGGGAGAAATTTACTTATTGTCTACAGAACTAAGCATTGAGTTTTAAGTTTGACATTTTAGTTATATTGTATGTGTTATCTGCCATAGGTTATCTTCTCCAGGGAGAGATTTTCATATTATCTGCATAGCTGAGCATTGGGCTTAAAGTGGCATTTACATTTCACTTATATATTTTTTATTCCATCATTAAGCAACATACATAAAATATCTATAGCCCAAGAAGTAGATTGAGTCATGCTTAGTTGATTAATTATAAAACACTTTGTCAGATTTTTCTTGCAACTCCATATATGCTTCTTAATTTATTTGCCAGGTCTTTATTAAGCAAAATTACAATGTTGGGCAAAGCCTAGCAAATTGAACCTAGTATGAGTTTGTGTGCACAGGTACATGTGTATACTTAGGACCCCCCTTCGGTCATGATTGACCATGGGATTGCCCCTAGAAAGTTTGCCTCCGAGGCAGAAGTCTAGGTAAGGTTGTTTTATGGAAGATCAGCAGTTGCTCATGCATACCAGCCTCCCCTCTCCATGCCATCAATGTTATCCAAGGGAAAGGCAAAGGCCAATACAGCTGAGTGAACTGGAGCAATGTGAAATAAATTGAATCCATAATCGTGTGATTGAGAAGCAAGCTTCTTACCACACAGCCATACCTGTGTCCATCTTATTTGCAAAACAAATGAACATTTATCTCTGAAACCTTTCAAAGTACTTCAGCTTTCTTCAGTGCTATGTTGTTTAGCTCCAGGACAGTCCTGGTTAAGTAGACATATGATTAAAGACATTCATGCCGCAATCATTCAATCTTCCTTTGTAGCCAAAAGCAAATTATTTCAAGTATTATCCATTTTACTAAACAGTAGAACGGAATTTAGGGAACATTTGACTTATTTCTAGCATGTCAAACAACCACAGTCTCTCATGATCTTTGAGGTTTCTCGAGCGAGATGAGCGTGGCCATTGCCAGTACCGCCTGACTGGCCTTCGTGCGGGTGACACGTAAAAGCACCCACTACACTCTCTGAGTGGTTGGCGTTAGGAAGGGCATCCAGCTTGAGAAACACTACCAAATCAGATTGGAGCCTGGTGTAGCCATCTGGTTTCACCAGTCCTCAGTCAAATCGTCCAACCCATGCTAGCATGGAAAGCGGACGTTAAACGACGACGACATTATTACTATTATCATTATTATTTCTGCTTCTACTACTGGTACTTTGATTAAAAATTAAAACAATGAAATTGTAGCATTTTTCTCTTCTATAATAGCAAATATTAATTACTTTGATTAAACTTCTATCCTTGAATTGGGAGACTCTTTGGGAATCACCGAATAAGGTACTTCCTTTGTCATGATCTTAAATGCTTACTGCTAGAGCTAAGCTACATTTCTGTCTCTTAAGTTGTTGTTGTAATGTTATTTCCTTTACTCTTTCTCACAGTACATGAATACACATTCTCATAAGTGTGCATGCACATTTACGTGTAAGCATGTTTGTTTGCATGCTTGTACAAATGTTAGAAGAAAAACTTGTTTCATCCTGGGAATCTTTCTTATGTGGGAAATGAAACGAGTAAAAATAAAGCTTTATTTGTATAGAACTGGTATTGTTCAGAGAATCCTTATTAGATTATAATGTAAGCAGGACATAGATTGATAGGTTATATTTCTAACTTTTTTCCATAAAATAAACAGTAGGATCCTCAAGAACTAGTGGTCAGCTTGCATTTACTAAGTACACAAAGGGTTATTTTGTTTTGAGTGAAGGACAGATTGTATGATACTTATGTATGAAGTATGATGCTGCATGGTTGTGAATCATGAGCTTTGAATGCAGATTATTTGTGAAAGTTAGAAAGAAATTAGATGTGTAATGTTATTGTGCATGAATAATGGGACACAAATGAGCTGAGAAAAACTGAACATAATCAAATGTAGTATGCAAGAGAGAATATTACACTGATATGTGCATATGGTGTGTATTAAGAATATCAGGTGTATAAAGATGTGCTAGCACTTGAAGTGGACAGAACTTGTGCAAGAGAGAGACCTAAGAAAACATTGCATAAAGTAGGCCAGACTGATCCCAAGAATCTGGACCTCATAAAGGGCTGGCAAAGAGCTGTGACATGTTGATACACAGGACTGCAGAAGACTCATTCATCCATGCAAGCAGAGTGGTAGTAATAGAGGTGACAATGTATAATATATCTACATTTGGGTCTTTTGCTTATGTTCCTGTTAAATCTCCCTTTTGCCTCCCCACCATCTCTTTGTTACCCTCTCGTCTTGCACTTGTCTTCTCTCCTATTCTCTCTATTACACTGCCTATATAACAAGATGTGGCTTTGTTTTTATATTCAATTCCTCCCCTTTAACTTCTATCATTCTACTTCACTTCCACCACAGGGATGGCATCATATCTTTCCATATTCTATATCCCCTACTGTCACCCTTCGTTTTACAGCCATAACTCTCTCTCTCTCCTGTCCTAACTCTTCGAAACGCCTGTGTTAGAATGGGGGCAGCTGATGAAGGAAAATGTTCTCTATGTGGCCTGTGTATTTTCTGTACTCTCGTTATTATTATTTTTTTGTCTACGTTTTGTTTGCAACGTCCTGTACCCAGATATACACCTATATATACAGGTAGATGTAGGTATGCACATACTTGTACGTGTATATGCATATACTCATTTATTATTTGTTATATATATATATAACATCCACCTCTGTCTTTTACTATTACCTGTCTCTATTTTTATCCCTCACTCATTCCGTCTTGGTATCAGCATATTCATTACTGTCCTTCACACTCTTCCTTTTTTCTCTCTCTGAAGACACAGACATACATTACTTCCTCTTCTATTAGTCTTTCTTGACATACATCACTCTCCTTCACTTCCATCATTCCGCTTCTCTTTATCATTTACCAAAAACCTATATCTACCTGTCTATCACTGCATCTCTTTCATCACTCTGCTTCCCTCTTTTTGAAGAAGTGGAAACAACATAGAATGAAGAGGACTTAGTTTTGCAGAAAACAAGGTAACCTCTCTAAAGCTGGTGCTATTATGAAATTTACCCAGTACACTGTAGAATAGTTGAGCAAGATGCATTCCTTTAGCTCAACCAAATAAGAACTGGCTTGGACCTATGACAATCTATTTACCCATCTCAGTTTTGAAAGCAGACATAAAATTGTGGTAATTGAAATCTTTATTCACTATTAGAAATGTTTGCCCCTTTTATCTATATCATTCCTCTTATAAATGCTGTTGATTTGTTTCCATTGAAGCATTTGTCATTTGTGGCTGTCATCAGGTGTAATAGTGTGCAGAATATTTTTAAATGCTATATAATCAATTGGAGAGGAAGGAGGGCTTTTCTTTATTCATTTTTTTCATTTGTCTTATTTTTTGGGTTTTTTTTTCATTTTCTTTGAGTTGTTTTCAAAACTAAGTGTTCTATTTAAAGTTAACGTATTCAAATATTTTAATGAATTAAGTAAGTACTAGATGTCTTACAGATCAAGAGATAGGTAATGTGTATATCTAAGACTGTTTATTTGTTATTCATCAATTTACACCATTAATCTTGTATTATATTGCTTTTGCTCACTCACACACATAAATATTACCTGTGCGCATGTGTATATTTTTGTGTTTTTGTTTGCTATCATCTTCTAAATAGTGCTTTTGTGCAGATATATAAAGTCAATGTGAAAGTCGATAAAAAGTAGACTCGTACATTTTATTGACTTCAATGATGTCTTTGTGTATCTAAACAAAAACACTCATTAGAAAATATACACTCATTATTCAATACTGTTTTACCCATTACAAAAATAGAAACATTTTAAATTGAACTAATATATATATGTATATATAAATGAGATTCAGTTAAATTAGGTACTTAAGTTGAAACACCGAGTCAGTCTGGTATTAAGCCACACAGCACAAAGTAGGGTGAATAAAATCAAAATAAGCAACAGGATGTCAAGGACGACCATTTCAAGCAGCTCCATTTAATTGAACAAAACAATCATTACATCAATTCAAATGCAATGCCAGCCAATTCATTTGTGCAGCTGAAGATGGCAATGCATTTAAATTGATATGATTGCATTGTTCAATTAAATGAGGCGCTTGAAATGGTTGTACTGCTGTACTACTTGATATCATGTTGCTTATTTTGAGATATATATATACATACATACATAGATATATATATGTATGTAGGTAGGTATATATAAATATTGTCATTGTATCATATATCTAAAGAAGCACACTCTAAACCATAGAGCAGTAATGTATTAAAAGTAATCGAGTCAATGTCCGATCATAGAGTGACCAATGGTTTTTGCATCCACAATGGCTTTACAGTCTGAAAAGATGTCCACAAAGCTAAAGCCTTTGTGGATGTAAAACCATTAGTCACTATGATCAGACATTGACTCGATTACTTTATGTGTATGTATGTATGTGTGTATGTATGTATGTATGTATGTATGTGTGTATGTATGTATGTATGTATGTATATATATATATATATATATATATATATATATAT
>NC_068981.1:65121080-65123608 GCF_001194135.2 Octopus bimaculoides
CACGGGTGTTTTAACTGAAGTTAACTTAAATCTTCATCCTCTTCAGGAGTCAATAATGAAATTGGAACAGAAATATACCAGGTATCATTTTATGTTGCAAAACCTAAGAAGGAACACCAAAATGGGCATCCCTTTGGATACTGTTCTTACTAGTAAACCACATCTTTTACGAAATTGTTGTCAGTAGCCCATATTTTTTAGTGTAACAAATGAAGTACTTCTGTGTCAACAGTAAGAATGAAGTAAAATACCACAAAGGAATGTTCTGCATGCTAAAACATTTGGTTGGGTGGAGTCTCATGTTATCTAGTGAGTGGAATAACTTTGCTTGACTTAGAAGTATATTCTTTGCTGATGAGATTTAATAAGGTCAAAGCTTATGTTGTTTTCACCAATTGATTTTTAAAGATAAAATCACCTCCCATCTATATTGTCTTTCAAAAACTTTGATTAGCTGAATTTCTCGGTGTTATTTCCATTACTGTTTGATTTCATATTGAATTATTGACAAAAATGACTAATCCTAGTTCAATTGTTAACCTTGCAATATGCAAGTAACACTGTTTTAAGGTTTATTGTTTTATTCTCTTGATTTTAGATTTAACATTCTACTAATTGCATGGAGAGTTTCAGTTCATAAAATTTTTTCAATACAATATGAGTGACCCAGTCAGAAGTACAACTGTGTCTTAGGCAGTTGTGAAGTTACTTATGATAGATTAATAGACTTCCTATCTTTCATCAGCTTTCACTCCCCACCCCCTTGCTGTTTCACATATATTTTCTTCACTCAGCCAAAAAGCAGAAGTGAAACCTTATTGTTTCTCAGGCAAACAGGAACAAGCTGGATTCACTCAACATAATTAGTTCTGGTAGTAAGGTTTTATTTCACAACCATATTGTCAGAAGTACTGAACTTTAACCTTACACCCATCATTCTTGAATGCTAACACTAGAAAATGCAACACACACATGTATGTGTGTTTGTGTGTGTGTATAAATATATATATATATATATATATATATATATATATATATAAACATATAGACAACGGTCTTCTTTCAATTTCCATCTACCAAATCCACTCACAAGGCTTTGGTCGGCCCAAGATTATAGTAAAAGACACTTGCCCAAGGTGCCATGCAGTCGGACTGAACCCGGACTGAACAGTTTCAGTTTCCGGCTATCAAATTCTCTCATAAGGTTTTGGTTGCCTTGGGACTATAGTAAAAGACACTTGTTCAAGGTGACATGCTTTGGGACTGAACACAAAACCCATGTACCTGGGAAGTCAATTTCTTAATCACACAGCCATGCCAGTGCCAAAGCAAGATGCTTTTTTAGTTGTTGACCACATAAAGACCATCCATGGAGGTAGATGTAACATCTATCTTCTGCAAGTAATGAAATTATACTCCAACGCTTCTGTTACAGGTATTTGAAATCTTGACTTTCAGTTTAGTAAATACATAGGTTAACTACCACAATTTCATTCATAATATTCTGAATGATGTGTGGCTGTGGTCATTCATAGTAAAAGACAAACACTGTTTAACCCCAGGTTTTTATCCTGATTGAGCAGGCCTGTAATGAAAGGAATTCCAAATGCTGCCATCTCATATCTTTCAGACATAATATAATTAGGATTACATTATCCAATGTATCCTTTTGTAAATTTTTTTTAAATAGTAAAGAGAACTGTGGGAAAGTGATTTAACTCCTATTTCAAGTATGTTATGTAACCACAGAGGTTCCCACTTTGGTTCTGAGTCTGTTAGTGAAGCATAGTGGATTTCATATTGAGGTATTGGAAAACTGACCAATGATAGTTTAAACTTTAATCTTGCCAGTAACCATGTTCTAAATGTTTACATTTTATTCTCTTAATTTAGTTTTGTTTGAATGTCTTTAATTTGTATTTCCACTGACCAAAGAGTGAATGGTTAGCTTAGGTAATGAATAAAATGGACGGTATTGGAAATATGACTTATAAAGGTTAAACTCTTGAAATTGGATTCAATCTAATCAATTAACTTGGAAGAGCCTTAAAGATTAATTAGCTATTATCCTCTCCTGAATCCAGATATATAGTGTACTTTCTGAAGTTTAAACAAAAGAATACCCCCAAAGCATGTTCTTCTAAGCAATTGATCTGACCTTATTAGGTTGGCTTTCAATTAGCCTTTTTAATTGACTGACATGTATTCATTACTAAAGCAATTTATATTCTGTCTCCAATTCCCAAGTATAATTTCTGTAATTGTATCAGAAATATTATATCCCCTCTCTTTTATTCTTTTACTGGCTTCAGCCAGTATGTTATGGACAAGCAATGGCACCACCTTCTGGAGATTTTATCAATTATATCAGTTTTAGTACTTTGTCAGTATTATTTTATGAACATTGAGGGGAAGAAGGGCAAAAATCAACTTGGGTCTAATGAATATATAAAAAAAAAACACCATAAAGTATTTTTGTTCAATGCTCCACTGATTCTACCATCCACACATCAAAGTTATATATATAT
>NC_068981.1:65124384-65130133 GCF_001194135.2 Octopus bimaculoides
TTTTGTAGGAATAATTTGTCTGATTTGCATTTTATTATATGTAAGTTTTTGTTAAGGTAATCAGAATATTTCTAGACAGACAGAGATTCAAATGATTTACTGCATCCAGTTTATGCTTTCACTTTTCTGAGTTAACAAATTCTACAAGATTCAACTTTTAATTTAACAATAGATTTTAAGCTAATGAAGAAAGGACTTCTTACATGATCAAAGCTTGGTATAACCATACTTGTTTTGCCCACAGTTACAGAACACACTTTAATCAGCTTGTTTCGCTTTGCTATGCTGAAGAGTCTATGCTACTTCTTTCATAGTTGACTGATTAGTGGTTAGGAAGAAATCAAGATCCTTCCAAAATGTAGTCAAATTTGTGTGAGTGCGAAGATACATGTGGCAAATGATAAAATATTTCAAATTTCTACATATTTTTATAGTGTCACCTTTCACATAAACTGTTTTTTTTGGAGGGGTGGTGGAGGTTGTTATTTCTATTCCAATATAGAGTATACACCTGTTTGTACACATGCATGCACCCAAAATATGCACTAACATAGACAATTTTGAGAAATTCATGGTTGTATAGATGTCCGATAATTTTCAGTCCAAAGTGGTAAATTTTTATATCATTACAATCACAATAGAATATCTGAAAGATAAAATATTCATCTTCATCTGAATCATATTTAAGACCCAAATCTTTAGATGATTAAGGCTTTGACAGATTAAGAGATTATCATTTATCATTCTGGAAAATGTCCCAATATCGCTGTATGTTTATCAACTGTAACTAATGTCAAACATATCAGAATTATTACTTTCTGTTTAGTCATTTCCCAAACCAACTGAATTGTTTTGTAAAAAATAAAAAAAAAATAAAAAAAAATTTCCTTTTGAATATAAAAATATCTTGCTCACATCTTTCCCTCAAGTTTACCTGAAAGTTTTTAACAGAGAATTATGTAGACTTTGTATAATAAAGATGTTTTTGTGAAACTAGTTTGCTTTTTTATTTATCTTAGTATAACTAAAATATTTGTAGGTTTTATAAAATGGCAAAACCACATATACTCATATTTTATAAAAACCAAATTGTTAATTTTGTTCTGGAAAAAAAAAAAAAAACCCATTTTAATGCATTTAAAAAATGCATGTTGAGATTTTTGTCTCTTGTTTGTTTTGAGTCTAAACCTTGAGGTCTTCAGAGATTTCTTTAGGTGCTTTACTCCACAATGAATGACCTGTATCATTTGCTTTGCTACATCTGTAAAACTGTGATTTAGTTAATATTGATATTTTTCAGCCCTTACCCTTTCTATAATTCTTGCCCTTTCTATAATTTTTTTCTTTTTTGTGTGTGTTATTCATTCATTTGGCATTCGAAGAAAATAGCCTGTTATGACATACCTATTGTGCAATTCCTCAATGGTTAGCTGCTATTTTTATTCGGTTGATCTTATTACATCACCCTAGTAGCATGCGATAGTGTGTTGTGTGTGTGTGTATGTATGTATATATATATATGTATATGAAAGTTTCATCATGATATTGTATAGAAAATCTTTAACTGATCACAAAGTTGGCATTGAACTAACTTCATAGTGATTGGAAATAAATTGACGAGGATAACTTTTGATTCTAAAGTTTGAATCCATGAAGTTCTGAAGGTGGTCAAAATACTATATGGATATGACAATGTATTTTGTTTTCTATATCTTGAATTATTCTTTCATATATATGTGTGTGTGTGTGTGCTTGTGGGCATGTGTATATGTGTGTTCTATATATTTGACTGAACATTCTATAGAATTTCTCTCTAAGATGCTTGGCAAGAAATTTGGTCTTAGCATTGAAACAGATACTGTATTGTTCATTTAATAATTAAATATATACACAATTTATTGTTCACATCTGTACTGCTTTCTATATAGTTTAAAATTATACATTTCATCCATATACAATCTGGTCATTGATGCTTTACAGATGAGCAATTCAGTTGTTTGCTCAGCTGGATGATTTGCTATGTGAATTAACATAGTATATCATGGATGCAAATATATACTCTTTAATGTAATTTTCAGGCAGACTCATTAGTGCAGCGTAGACTTTTGACAGTTTCCATCTCCCCAGTTTTGCTCACAAGGCTGGAGTTGACACTGAGTTGCTATATAGTGAGATAAAACCAAGACATCATGATTGCAATAACAAACTTAACTATTTGCTCATGCTACATCAACACTGTGTGTGAGTGCATGTACATGTCTGTACATAGCTATGGTTGGAGCTATGTGCAAAAGGTCGAACAAAAACACACTGTCTACATATAGCAAATTTGAAGCATCATGAACTACACCTGTTTGTCCCGGATGAATGCCTCAAAGCATATTGGCTAAATAAACCCAATCTCCAAAAGAAAGATATCGAGAGCATTACCATGGATGGTGTAGAGACTGCCAAAATTCTAGCTAAGAAAACCTTAAAATCAGATGGGTTGCTGCAACAGCTGTACTCTATGAAACGTACATTAAGCTTCAACCCAACAAACTCAAAATATGCTGTGACTGCTGTGTGAAAAACCTACTTGCATGATGCTTAATACTTTCACACCTGTACAAGTTCTTTCTTTGCCTGTTGCCAAGCCCAACTCATTTGGTAGATGTGTTTTTCTCTTTGCTGTAAATACATGATACAAATTTTCAGATGCAACAATTGTTAGACCTCTCTTTGAGTTCATACATCTTATGAGACTGTATTGTTCTCAAATGTTTATAATGGGTTCTGATTTTAAGCACAATGCCAGCAATTTTTTAAGGGAAGGAGTTTAGTCGATACCATCAATTCCAATACTTGATTGGTCCTATATTTTATCAACCTTGGAAGGATGAAAGCTAGTTGACGTCGGCAAGGTTGGAACTCAGATTGTAAAGAACTGGAATATTTTCCAATGCTGTAACACTTCTTCTGCCATCTTGCTGCCTTTCAAATGCATATAATAAAATAGCAAAAAATGACAATCATTTTGTAGATGTTTGAAAGATTTTGAGGAATGAATTAAAATAGCATGTGTGTTTAATAAATGGACAAAATTATTGTAGAAAAAATAAATTCTATAAACATTTTTTATCCATTTTTATTATTTTGTTCTAAATTTTGCAAAGTAAAAATGATTTTTGATAGGTCTTGACTAAATATTAGAATAGGGGTTCAAACCACTTTTGCGAATTGCATTTTATCCTCAATACCATGACTCTCTTTTTTGCTCGAACCTGTAGATTGTCTTTAGCAACTATGAGCTTAGCTATAGAAAGCCAACATGTCTACACAAAACAGGGCGTGGCTATCTCCATGACAGGTATTGCACAAGTAAGTGGTTTTGTCCCTTGTTGTAATGGGTACATTTCTAAATCCTACCAAAAATGCAAGTAGTTGGCAGCTTCTTAGTTTTCAATCCTAGTGGTTACCTGAATAGCTTTGTGTTCTTTTGTTATAAATGTTTTCCTATTTTTATATTTTGATTTCTCCACCCACTAACCTTTCCCTTTTGCAGATAGAATGTTGTCGCTTTATATATATATTTATTTATTTTTAATGTGTTGTTGTACTTTACATTGATTATATTTTGTTATTGCAAATTATAATTCTTATGCAGCATGGATATTAGTAGTTACAGCTCATTTAAAGAAGTATCATTTTTTTTTATTTATTTATTTCCCCAATGATATTTCCTTTGGTGTGGGCATTACTGTTAAACTTAAAATAGATAGCAAACATTTCGTTTTGTCATGGTTGAAGTGTAAATCTTGATCAGCTAAGAATTCAAACTTTAGGTTTCATTTGATAGAACCAAGCACAGGATATATTTACTGGTCACAAAACACCATTGTAGTAGGACCTAGGAAAGCATTATCACTTTCTCCCTTTCTCCATGTCTCCCTCTCTCTCTCTCTCTCTCTCTCTCTCTCTCAACAATCAGCCTTGTTAAAATAGTATGTATGAACACACAGAGCAATGCCCTAAACTTGTGGATAGTTATTTAAAATAGTTTCTTAGTGATGACTATTGGTGCTTTTTCTTAATTCAAGGTGATTCATGTCTATTCAATTCCTTTGTAATTACTCAAACCGTTAGCTATTATGCTACACCAGCCACATTTCCTTATTTTTATTTTTAATACTTAACGTAAAAGTTTCCCTCCCCACTATATATATATATTTTTTAAATAAGGAATAATGTATGAGGATTATCATATTAATGGCAGTTTATTTATTGGTCCTGAAGATATTTTATTACCATTTACCACCACTATTGCTACTACCACCCTAGCATAAATTGAACTCAGAATGGTGAGGTATTGAGAAACATCTATTCCAATTGATTACTGTTTATACCAAATTTTCTATACTATCTGTAAGATTGTGATAATATGAATTCATTTTATTGTATTTTTCTGGAATATGCATTTGTGTAAGAATAGGTAAAGACAGGGCATAATACATGAAAAAAATGAAGCAACTGCCAAATGGGACTCTTAACTCATATTTTCCAGCTCAGTGCTTAACAAGAAGTGCATGCTTGAGTCCCATTTAAGGTTGTTTCATTTTTTTTTTTAAATATGTAATTGTTCACTAAGTACTTGCATAAACACATGATTTAAATATATAAATAATATATACAAAGTAATTTTTAAAAAAATTCAAATGTAAATTATTTCAACAAAAAAAAAGTTTTTTTATTTTTATATTGAATCAGTTAACTACTCAAGAAATAACAATTTTGATTTACCTTCTGTGAAATTCTAAAAGAAAATTATCAAGATTTTCTTTTAATGCATGCAATAAATAATTCACGATGTGGCCGTCACCAGTACCCGCCTGACTGGCCTTAGTGCCGGTGGCACGTAAAAGCACCCACTACACTCTTTGAGTGGTTGGCATTAGGAAGGGCATCCAGCTGTAGAAACTCTGCCAAATTAGATTGGAGCCTGGTGTCGCCTCCTGGTCCACCAGTCCTCAGTCAAATCGTCCAACCCATGCTAGCATGGAAAGCGGACATTAAACGACGACGACGAAATCAAAATTGCAAAACTTGGATGATCTGTAAGGATTCTGAACATTGAAACTTTATTGCATGCAAGTAATAATAATATCTGGCAAATATAACTTTTTACATTATATTCTCTAGCTAAAAATAATTTCTACATATATATAGTGGAAATTAAGTTAAATACCAGTATGAATATTTAGTTTTTACGTACGTTTCACTATTGCAGTTAATCGGATCTCTGCATTGGACATCAGGTGCATTTGGATGTCTAATTGCAGTGCATCAGCCAAAATAACTGCAATGGTGAAATATATGTAGAAACTAAATGTTTATTCATTTTACTCTTGTTTCAGTCATTTGACTGCGCCCATGCTGGAGCACTGCCTTTAGTCGAGCAAATTGACCCCAATTTCCAATGTATGTTCTGTATATCATAAGTAGTAAGTAGAGTGGTTGACTAACCACAATGCTAGAAGCTAACTGGACAATAATCTACATAAAGCACTGATGTTGGTGGCGCATTAAAAGCACCCAGCACATACTGTAAAGTGGCTGGCATTAGGAAGAACATTCAACTGTAGAAACCAAGCCTAATTGGATGGGGACCTGGTACAGCTTTCCAGCTGCCAGCTCTGGTGAAACTGTCCAACTCATGCGAGCATGGAAAACAAATGTTAAAAGATTTTATATATATATATATACATATATA
>NC_068981.1:65131372-65140434 GCF_001194135.2 Octopus bimaculoides
GGCATGCTAATGTTTCTGCCAGCTCGCCGCCTTCGACTATCCTTTTCTACTCTAGGCACAAGTCCCAAAATTTGTGGGGGGGGACCAGTTGATAAGATCAACCAGTATGCAACTGGTACTTAATTTATCGACCCCGAAAGGATGAAAGGCGAAGTCGACCTCAGCGGAACTTGAACTCAGTGTAAAGACTGAAATACCGCTAAGCATTTCACCTGACGTGCTATTAATAAATTAATATTGCACGAAAACCGATGGAGAAAAGCTGAGTTGGTAAAGTGTCTCCTTTCGATATCATCTTGCCTCCTAAAAGTTTCTAAATTAAAACCTTCCATCAAAATTTCATGTTCCAAATACCACCTCATTGATGAAATGTTATTTTAATAAATTCATTATTTTCAAAGTTAATTGAAACAAGATGTATTTCAACAGACATATGGTAACAAAAGAATTGTGTACAGCTGTATTGTTGGTTCTCAACCTTTTTTGACTTCATGGCACACTAAGATTAAAAATAAACTACTGGCACATTTCAATCCAAGGAAAGCTAAAAAGAGAAGAAAAAAAAGGTAGTGGGGAGAGATTGAACCTTTAACATTTAAACTGGCTATATCTGGCCCAAATATTCTGTTCTATGTTCAAACTGACCAGATCCAGCCTCTCACACCTACTTTACAATGTTATTCTTAAAAATGAGCAATCACATCATTGAAATCTCGAAGCTATGAGATAATGTATGATTTATCGAAAACTATGTGAATAAATAAACATTACATTTGAGAGAGTAATCTGAGTGCTAAAAAGTTAAAAATTTAGAATGACATTTTGCCTACCTTGTTTTGCTAATACTAATGATAAAATTATATTTTGTTAATTATTAAGATACTCAAGTATTGTTATGGATTTTCTAATGCCATAAAATACATTTTTTAAAACCCACATTGTATCGAGGTACCTCTTGAGGTACACTAATGCATAATAGCATTACTACATTTGAGAATTAGTACTCTATATTCTGTGTTACATCCCACAAATAATAGACTGACATGGATTTAGTCAATGTTTATCTTTGTGTCTTGGCTTCCTGTTTATTCAATAGATATCTAAAAGCTTCAGTGATTAGATACACTTCTTTAAAATGTGGAACTGTCTTGCAACAAAGGTTGATAAAAACCAAAGTTTGAGAAATTTTGTTAAAATTCCATTGTTTTATTCTTCCTCTTAAACATTACATATATAAACAATACTGATACTTAATAACTTCCAATTCGGAGATCTTTTTAATTTGATTCATCAGTATATAAAAGAAAACACATGAAAGCAACTATGTAATGTCATTGTTTACCGAAATATAATTTCATTTTGATCATAATATAGTATGATCCCTTGTGTGTGAGTTAAATGAATATAGTTAAAAAAAAAAAATGTTCTTTTGAAATAATTTCAATTTCATTGATAACAGTTTCTATTAACTGGGTTTTTTTTTTTGGGGGGGGGGTTAAACTCATTTTAGCCATAAATTATTAACCAATTAAATGTTTTATTCAAACTAGTTAGGAATAACAATTACAAAAACAACTTGAATTGTTTACTGAAATGTTTTGTAATTTGCACACTTTTATAATTTTATTTTTGTCAAATCCAAAGCATTTTTATTGATACTAATTAAATTGTCATCAAATTCATTGAGACTAGAATTATATGCTATTAAAGTATTGTACATTCTAAAAAAAGAACCAGCTTAATTTTCAAAATAAGCTTCAGGTTATAGATCATTGACATTACATTAAATACATTACAGTTTGAATAGGATAATACTTTAGCTAATGATTTCTGCATATATAAATATCATGCTATGTTTATCTCTTTTGCTTTTTTTTTTTGTTTTTTTTTTGTGTGTGTGTGTGTTGATTTAAGAAAAAAGGATCATTTAGATCTTCAAGTATGATAAAGGAACATTTTATGCATTTCTAACTTCTAATTATGAATGAGGAGCTAGGAGACAGGATGAAAAGTGGTTGTTTTCATTTCAGTTATTTTTGATAGGTTATTCTTTAGTTTCCCTTAATTTCTCGTATAGTGATTTCCAAATTCATCAGAAACTGAGGAGGTTGGTTAAGGGTTAGTGAACTGCATATAAGATAGGCCATATTTTGTGTATATATCCTTTACAATATATGTAACCATGAAAATGCAATCAAACTTGAGTATATGATATACTTTTAATTGTAAATTTTTTGGTAAATTTTGCATAAAATTAATCATGCCTAGTTGATTCAATAAATACCCAGCCTAAATGATAAATTAATTAATGAACACTTATTCACAGCATGTATCCCGATGATACATCCCTATTCCATGCTGGCATGAGTTAGATAGTTTGATAAGATACAATAGGTCTATTCTCCAATGTTTTTAACATGGTTTCTACTGCTGGATGCCTGCCCTTGCAGAGTATACTGAGTGTTTTTTTTTTTTTTTTATTTATTGTGGTGCTATCACTAATGAGAATGACATGCAGTTTGCAAGAAAAAGACTGAGTAGGCTACAACAGAGATAGAAGCAGCTTTATTCCTGGAGATGAGGAGTTAAAAAGTGTAAGAAGGAGCCAGGCAACCGGTTTCTTGCTGTTGAGATTTTATCCCAATGTTAGATTACATATTTAGTGAAACGACCATGTATATTGATTATTTGGTTTGACTTGGGATTTAACATCATTTGCTTGGAGCTACAATAACTATAAGGCTAAAGGTTAATAAATGCCTGCTAAACCACAAATTTAAGCTATTACTGCAGTCGTGTTATTTTATTGGCACTGCTTGCTGTCATATAGCTGACAGACAACAGGTTCCATTCTTACTTCAGAGGTTTATAATTATCAAAAGAATTTGGAAATGACTAAAAAAATAAGAAATACCCCAGTCATGATATCTTTTTAAAATGTCTGTAAATGGGCCATCTCAAGCAAATATCCAGATACGTACAAATATTTATTTTACCGTAAGTCATTAGAATTTATAAACTTTGAGCTTTACCGTGTGCTTTGAGATCCACTGTTGCAAAAAAAAAAAAACAGAATTATCTTGTTCACTCAAAGTAACAGCCTCTAAATATTGGGTCAAAAAGCCCTTTGGTTAGAACATCTGTGATTTGTTTCATAGATGTGGATTAGTGTCCTATGGGTTGCCTTCGACTTTTTCGATCTAAAGGTGTTTTTAACCCAATATTACACACATATATCTTTACATAGCTTTATCTGCTTCAAGGTCCACTGTTCCCAAGAAGAATTTTGTGTATATGTCTTTTACTTTGTCATTAGACTGCTGGCATGCTGGGGCACCACCAGGAATTTTTAGTCTAGTGAATCAACCCCAGTTCTTTGCTATTTTAAAGCCTGGTATCTTTTACTTTTGCTGAACTGTTGAGTTATGGAGGATGTAACCACCAACACAGGTTGTCAAACAGTGATGGGACACACACACACACACACACTATATATATATATATATATCTGTAAATAAAGTGTGACAATTATTCGGTAGCCATAATAAAACTCAGAGTTTCGGATGTTGGGGCGGAAACCCATGCTGCCATCTCTTCAGTTATCTGGCCATCAAAATATATACACACACACACACACCCACAATGGACTTCTTTCAATTTCCATCTTTTTCCACTTGCAAAGCTTTGGTTGGCCTGAGGCTACAGTAGAAGACACTTGCTCAAGGTGCTATATAGTGGGACTGAACCTGGAACAATGTGGTTGGAAATCAAACTTCTTTTCACACAGCTACACCTGCGCATATATATGAATCTCAGCACCTTGTACCTGGAAATTTCATCTCAAAGTTATAGGCTTGGGCAAGGTTTTTTTTAAGAAGACTAGCAGTTACCTATGCATGCAAGCCTCTTCTCTCCATACCTACAACATCAAAGAGAAAGGCAAACCTGATACTACTTGACATTAATGTTATTGCAGACATTACTGACAGAACACATAGCCTGAATGAATACAATAAAGCATCTCATCCAACACTCTTACTGTTCCACCAATCTGTAACCCTAGACTAGGTATTTCTTTTTTTATCAACCCTTAAAGGATAAAAGGCAAAGCCAATTTCACTGAAATTTGATCTCAGAGCTTAGAGTGTTGGAATAAATACAAATTATTTTATCTGGTGCTCTAAAAATTCTGCCAATCTATCTCCATTTGTTCAGTTAACATTTGTTTTCCCATGCTAGCACATGAACAGGGGCTTTATCTGAAGCAGGATTTTATGGCTGGGCCTTCTACTAGTCACCAACCCTTTCTTGCTTTTCAAGTAAAAGACTTCACAGCTTTTTGAAGTTGTAGAACAACTGGGACATAATCTAAATGAGGAATGTAAATTACATTCACTGTTTTGCTCAAGCAAAGCTGTAGGATGTAAATTCCTCCCACCACACACACATGCACACATATGAAAGGCTTCCTACAGTTTCTGTCTCATTCACTTGCAAACGTTGGTTAGTCTAGGGCTATAGTAAAAGATGCTTGCTCAAAAGGCTGTACTGTGACACTGAACCTGATACCATGTTGCTGCAAAGTGAATTCTTTAACTACATAGCCATACCTGTGTATTCTCACACACACACACACGCACACGCACACGCACACACTTTCTTACTTTTGTGTATTGTTTTAAAAATAGGGGATCTTTAAGCCAGCTGTCTTTTCTACTGCTATCTACTGTAGAAAAAAAAAAATATTAATAGCAACTCTTTCTGAAATTTGTTGGGAGGGAGCTACTCCATTACATCAACCCCATTGCTCAGCTGGTACTTATTTTATCAATCCCCAAAAGGATAGAAGGCAAAGTTGACTTCAGTGGAATTTGAACTCAGAATGGAAAAAATGTACAAAATGCCACTAATCATTTTATCCAGCATGCTAACAATTTTGTCAGCTAACCACCTTAATGATAATGATATTAATTATAATTCTACTATAAGCACAAGGCCTGAAATTTTAAAGGGAGAGAGCTAGTTGATTACTATAACCCAGTGCTTGATTAATCATTAAGCAAGATAAGCATGTGCTTAGGGCATCAGGGGAAGTGGGGGGGGGCACCACAGAAATGGTAAATGGTTTACGGTACAAAAAAAATCACTTTAAATTTGCTAGAATGATATTCGGGATGCCTTATCTCTACTAAGTATAGAAGCAAATGAGTTACGTGAGATTAATTTTCAGGAGCTGATCAAAGACTGCAATTAAAAAAAAGTGGGAGAAAACTTTTCAAATATAAATAAAGTGGAGGTATACAAAAATAAACAATATTTTCCATCTTACTGTTAGTTTTGTTTCATTTTGAAAAATAAAAATTTATATTATGTTTTATTATTGTTTATATTTTGAATTCCATATATATGGGGGCACCAATATCTTCTAAGCGCATAGGGCCTCAATGGGTCTTAATCCAACTCTGCTATGACCCTAGTGCTCAATTGGTACCTATTTTATCAACTCCAAAAGGATGAAAGGCTAAGATGACCTACCACGGCAGAATTTGAACCCAGAACATAGAGATGCATGAAATGCTTCTAAGAATTCTGCCAACTCTCCACCCACCCATCCAACCACTCCTGGGCACCCATAGCAGGACCTTCCACTATCCCTCATGTGCCTACCCACACTCTCTATGCCCTCACTTATCTACCATACCCACCTTCCAGGCACTCCCTCAGCACCTCATGCTGCAGTCACTTCTTCCCCATCTTTAAACATCTCCCCTCACATTCTTATAGAACATTCCCCTCTATCCCCTCTGTACCTCTTATATTCCCCCTCCCCCACTGTTCCACCATCTACCCCTTTGGAGCCTGATGCAGCCATCTGGTTCGCCAGTCCTCAGTCAAATCGTCCAACCCATGGAAAGCAGACATTAAACGATGATAATGATGATATATATCTTTCCTCTCCTCTCCTTTCCTACTGGGGTCACCATGTATCTCCTCTGTAGTTAAACCCTTCAACTGGCACATCTCCTTTGTAGTTAAACCCTTCAACTGGCACATCTCCTCTGTAGTTAAACCCTTCAACTGGCACATCTCTGTCAGTTCTACTTCCCCTCCCAGTTCAGAGGTCTTTATCTTGTAAATTACTTAGTGGCCTCACTGGTTTTAGTGCCACATAACAAGCACCCAGTACACTCTGTAAAATGGTTGAGATTAGGAAGCCTTAGAAACCATGCCAAAGAAGGCAATGGAACCTGGTACAGCTTGCGTAGCTCTTGTCAAACTGTCTAACTCATGCTTACATGGAAGATAAATGTTAAATGATGATTGAGTAAAAATACTATATTCAGTTAAGTCTTTAAAAATCTTTTAGATTTATTTCAAATATTTTCTTGAATATCAGACATTTGAATTGCAACATGACAAGAATTTCGGAGAGTATTTCCATAGTACATTTTAACTTGAAAGATGGAAAATATGAATAAATAAATTTTTTCACAGATTTGGTGCTCTATGATATCATCATCATTATCGTTAACTACACATGTCTTGCAATTCTTGTACATGTTTAATGCATTGATGCTTATCAGCAACAGGCAGTCCAGTACTGCAGTAATAGCATAGCTAATTTGAAGCTTGTTACTTGGTTACAGAAACTGAAAAATGGAAAAACACAGATAATTTCATTTACATATGAATAACATTACATAACTGAAATCCCATAGTCTGATATTAATTTCATTTATGTTTTTGTTATCATTATTAACTTTGAATCTGGCATTTAGTTACATATCTTCATGCTCTGGGTTCAAATATTATCTGGTCTTGATTTTGCCTCTTATTCCCTCTCTGGTTCTTAAAATATATAGCGATATGTTGGAGTTCATTTAGGGAATTTCACTTCTTTCATTAGTATTATTACTAAGCTGCCAGAATCATTAGCATGCCAGACAAAAAGGCTTTGCCACATTTCTGCCAGCTCTTTACATTCAAATACCACCAAAGTCAACTTTACCATTCATGCAGGGTATGAATAAGTACAAGTCGAGTACTGAGCTTGATGTAATTAATCAATCCCTGTCCATAAACCATAAGAAAGTGGCAATATGGCAGAACTGTTAGCTTGCCAGGCAAAATGTTTAGTGGCATTTCATCTGTCTTTACATTTGGAGCTCAAATTCCACTGATCATCTGTGCCTTTTAGAATCGATAAAATAAGTACCAGTCATGTACTAGGGTTGGTGTAAGCAACTCACCCTCACCTTCAAAAACTGCAAGCCCTGTACCAAAATTTGTAGCTATTATTTATTATTATCAAGGCAGCAAGCTGGGGAGAATCATAGGCATGCCAGACAAAGTGGTTTGCAGCATTTCTTCTGACTCATTACTTTCTTAGCTCAAATCTTGCTTGGATCAGCTTTCTTTCAAGGCTAAAATATCACTTCAGTACTGGGATTGATGTAAAAGTACCATTCAAATGCTGGATCCTATGGTATCACCTAACCCACTTCGCTTCAAAATTGCTAACTTTGTATCTAAATTAGATATAATTAAGAATTTGCTATAGCAGAAGCAACAGTGTTTTTCAGCTGTTTCAACACTTTACATTCCAAGTTCTAATTCTGCTCATACTGATTTGTCCATCCACCTGGAGTACATGTATAACTAACCACACAAAAAGTTGGCCCTATGTTTAATTAAAATAAATTATTTGCATTGTTTAAGATGGGTCTGTCTGACATATTCCTTTTGTTCATTCTCTACAAAACTTCTTTATTTTTTTGTCAGCCAATGTCTACAGCAAAAGAACTATAGACAGTGAAGTGGGGTAAATGTTTAAAACAGAATGAACTGCACTAAAGGTACCCAAAAGCTAGGTGGCAGTATTAATCTAGCCATCATGTAAAGCATACGATGCAAATTATGTGTATTATGACAATTATAATTGGTATTTTTTTTTTTGTTTTTTGCAGTGTGGTATGTCAATGTGACTGACATTTAATGAAGTTATCAATTGTATATCAATGTTTGTTTATTTTCCTTTGTGTCCCATTGCTAGATTAAAGTACAAGGTTCCAATGATGAAATGCTTCACACTGCATGTGAACTATTCCTTGGCAAAAATGAAAATGAGATCGAGAAGGTTGCCAAAGAGACACTTGAAGGTCACCAGCGTGCCATAATGGGAAACATGACTGTCGAGGTTGGTAAACATTTTACAGCAAAATTCAATATTTGCATACATGTTCACATTTAGAAATACTAGTCTACTTAGACACCGAGATGCAGGGACAAAAGCGTACTTGGATAAGTATGGAGCTTATTAAGCTACTATGAATTATTTTCTATGCTGACAATTTTGTCTTGTTTCTATGGATATATTGATCAGTTATCAAGAAGTTGAGATATTAAAGTATGTAGTATGTAAACATACACGCATCAGCAGCCTTATGAGCAAGAATATTATTTGTGTTTTATATTGCGATTGATGGACAATAGTATTGTTGGTTACATTTGTCAAAAATGTAGTGAACCTGTGATTAGCCAATAGATCAATCACTGGCTCACTACCTTTTTAGTGGAAAATAGCAATGGAATTGTCTAACTCTGCAGAATGAATCACACATCTGACTGCACTTGGTTTTCAATTATCTTACCAATGTTTTTGCCTTTCTACAACATATACACATGCATTATATATGTATACATACACATACATGGTGGAGGCGCAATGGCCCTGTGGTTAGGTCAGCGGACTCGCGGTCATAGGGTCGCGGTTTCGATTCCCAGACCGGGCGTTGTGAGTGTTTATTGAGCGAAAACACCTAAATCTCCACAAGGCTCTGGCAGGGGATGGTGGTGGACCCTGCTGTACTCTTTCACCACAACTTTCTCTCACTCTTACTTCCTGTTTCTGTTGTGCCTGTAATTCAAAGGGTCAGCCTTGTCACACTGAATATCTCTGAGAACTACGTTAAGGGTACACGTGTCTGTGGAGTGCTCAGCCACTTGCACGTTCATTCCACGAGCAAGCTGTTCCGTTGATCGGATCAACTGGAACCCTCGAC
>NC_068981.1:65140570-65141376 GCF_001194135.2 Octopus bimaculoides
TATATATATATATGTATATATATCATACCCATGTCCAGCTTTACTATTCTTACTTTGGAAATAAAGGTTTTCTATTTGTATCAAGTTTGGTACTAAGTATGTGCCAAGAATAAAATATTTGATAAAAGCAAAATGGCAATTTTGAGAAGGACCGAGGGAGCAATATGCAGTGTGAAATTATTGGATAAAAGGAGGGCTGAGGAATTGGTGGAACAGCTGGCAAGGGCAAATGGATTTCAGTGGTATGGACATGTGTTGAGGAGGGATGAGGATCATGTTCTGAGGTGAGTGCATGAGTTTAAAGTGACTGAATTGTGAAAGTGAGGTCAACCAAAGAAAACGTAGAGGAGGAGATTGGGAGGGTTGGCTTGAGGAGAGAAGATGCCCAAAACTGGGTGACATGGTGTGAGAACAGTTTCTGTAAGAATGAAGTAGATCCGGCCACCCCTGTTAACGGGGACAAACCTGGATTTAAAATATTGGAATTCAATGAAAATGTTTCCTTTTTAATGATTAGGTGGTTAAAAGTTACCTAATAGACAAACATTTATAAGGCATTCAGATGTTTTAAGTTCATGCATTTTTTGCTTATACAGGCAATCTTGAGTTGAGGCTTTTGATTTTACTTCAGTATAAAATATGAGATTGATAACTCTAAGGTGGTTTTCATCATCATCGTCATTTAACGTCTGCTTTCCATGCTAGCATGGGTTGGACGATTTGACTGAGGGCTGGTGGACCAGGTGGCTACACCAGGCTCCAATCTGATTTGGCAGAGTTTCTACAGCTGGATGCCCTTCCTAATG
>NC_068981.1:65141386-65151074 GCF_001194135.2 Octopus bimaculoides
AAGGCCAGTCAGGCAGTAATTGAAAATGAAGTAGTTAAATGTTCAAACTGGGAAGAAAAAATAATTGCTGAAAGTAAAAGTGAAAATCGAACTAAAAAGAAATAAAAACTAATATTTGGAGCATTGACATTGTCTTATATCCCAATCTTTTCCATGCTTGCATGGGTCAGATGGAATCCATTGATGCAGACTATCTATGGCTGGACGTCCTTCCTGCCACCAACCTTCACCTGTCTCCAAAGAAACCGAAAACTTACAACTCTGCTTGATTAATGGTGATGCTTGTTTATGACCATCATGAACTGTAAAGACAATGGCACATGCATGTACACACACACTTGTATGATGGGCTTCTTTCAGTTTCCTTCTACCAAATTCAGTCACAGAGCTTTGGCTGGCTTGGAGCTATAGTAATAGATACTTACCCAAGATGCCATGCAGTAGGATTGAACCCAAAACCATATAGTTGTGAAACAAACTTAACTGCACAGCTAAAATGAAAAACTTAAGGATTGTTTTTAGCGAATTTTAAGTTCAATTTTGTTTCATATAATTTGTAATTTTAAACTGGAGGTGGAAAAAAAATTGTAATTGTCATTTTTGATTTGTTTTGTAAGTGAACAGATATATTGTGGCTATTTTATTTAATGCAGCCTGTTGAGGAAGATTGAAAGAAAAAAAAGATAGAAGCACCATTTTATCTTTTGATAATCAAAAGTTTGTCTCGTGGGATGTTTATTTCTTCTATGTTATCATAATAGTTACTATGGTAATGTAAAAAAAAAAAAAAAAAATCAGCTTTGAGTGTCTGTAAGGAACACAATGATAACGATAGCTTGGCTTTTGCAGCAGCTCGCTCGCTCTCATCTTGTCAGTCTTCATTGTTATTGCAGGTTACTATAGAAATTCAGCAGCTAGCTGTACACGAGTTATAATCTCTTAGGTTCTCTGTTTGCAGCAGTGCTGCTGATAGGAAGAGGAGGAGGACTGAAAATTGCTTCCATCAGCCCCCGTAAGCCTGCCTAGTAAATAAGCAGCAGCAGTGTACTAGTTAGTAGTCTAGGTCATTTGATCTAGCTAGCCACAATTCTTCTGAATCAATAGATGCCTGTAAAAAGTGCTTGCAGTTTTGCCTATAAATGTGAATGAATATTTATGATGCTTGACAATTCTAATTTCTACTTATTTCCTCGACCCTCGTCTCTTAGCAACATTGGAGGCATTTTTCTGCAATTCCTCATTAATTCCTTATTAATGCTTCTATAATTACATTCTGTACATACATGTGTGTGTACACAAGATTGCTTTTTAAAATTCTTCGGTCCATGAGATGTTGCAATGTTGGATAACTTATTCCATGCATACAGAACTGATAATGTTAATGTACTTGGAAAAGTATAAACATCATCATCCCACTTTCAATCCCTTACATACTCAAAGATCTATGTCTAAGAAACCAATAATAAGAGGAACATTGACTCTGACTTTCTCTTTCTCTCTCTCTCTCTCTTTCCCTCTCTCTCTTTCTCTCTCTCTTTTTCTCTCTCTCTCTCCTCCATTCACTTACTCTCTCTCTCTCTCTCTCTCTTAATCTGGCATGCTACTTTCAAAACACAGACCATAAATAATTTTTGAATGTCTTTTAACACTTAATTTAGTTTGTTGGAATTATGAAGGCACCAAATAAACTGACAAATTCTGAGTTAAGTCCTATCAGGTTTGACTTCAGCTTATATATCTCCAGGCTGGTTGTTTTAGTTGTTTAACTTCAAGTCAGACTAGACTCAGTGGACTCATGACCAAAGCTGCTTTCATCATGATCATGATCATCCTATCTTTTTGTCTATCGGGGACCACATTATCCAATGTATTCTTTTTTAAGACAGTAGAATGTCAGTTTAGGGAGATTTGGCTATTATTTCTACCAAGTCAAATGATCTTGCAGAGAGTTACTCATTAATTCATTCATTCCTCCAGAGCTGATGAAATACCAGTTATATAATCTAGTATACTCAATTATTTCCGTATTGTACAAAAATTATCCTCATGGTTTGTCAGAAGGAATCAATACTTTGATTTGTTATGTTTGTTTCTCATTTCAGGAAATCTATAAGGATCGCAAGAAATTTTCCAAAGCTGTGTTTGAAGTTGCCTCTTCGGATTTAGTCAATATGGGGATCTATGTTGTTAGCTATACATTAAAGGACATTAGAGATGATGAGGTAAGCCTATCTGATGATAAACATCTCTGTCTGTAATATATGATAATTGAACATCAATATTTTATTGGAGTTTTCATTTATGATTCATAACATTAATGTCCTCAGGGAAATTTTATTGTTTTTGTTTTTCTTTTAGATAGTAACATGTCTACAGCATCCATCAACATTTTCTGCATCTGAATTCATGTGAATGATTTGTCTGCTGTTTGCCAATTATAACACATTCAATTACTATTGCCTAAAGATGTAGCTGTTGCAATAGTTTTAAGTGAATGAGTCAAATTAACATTGTTGACTTTGTTAGAGCTTAAATGTCACAATGGTAAAAAAGAAATATTCTATACTGTAAGATACATCCATTTGAGTCTTTTAGTAGTTGTTAAGCTTTTGTAAGTTTGATGGTTTTTAGTCTCATAATTATTACCGTTTAATTTATGCTTGCTTTTCTATGCCAGCATGGTTTGGCTGAGCTATTATCCAAATTAATTCTTGTTTGGAGTTACTACTCTCCTAGATTGGAGGGGTACATCCCACTTGCTTAGGTTACATTTCTAACATCCTAGTTTCTTGGTCACCCTCAATAACTGAGCATTCAGTTCAAAATTTGCTAAGTGACATGCTGGGGAAAGATGGTAATAAAAGAAATGGGATGATTGAAGAGAAATAGTGAGAGAAAATGATAGCTAGCAATGAAGACAAGTAAAAGAGAGAGAAAGGGATGTCAATGAGAGATAGAAGAGATGAATAGAGAAGAATAATGGCTAGAAATAAAAATGGATTCTTGTAATTATAGAATTGATTGAATGCAGATCCAATGTGTTGCCATTTCCCACTACACAAACAGTGAGATGGAAGAAAGAGATATTGATAGAAGCGAGTGAATGAGAATGATAGAATATTGAAGAGAGAGGAGAAGAGTGATTGTAACAAAAATGGTTAGTGTCAAGGAGACTGACATATGAACATTAAAGACCCCAAAATAGATTCTGTACGTCCCAACTTCCATTATTTTAACAATATTCATTTTGCCATCTTTGCATGGATTGAACAGATCTACTCCAGCACAGTGCTTCACCATTTCTCATGATCCATTGCCATCTTCTTTATGAAACTCAGTCTCTTGAAGTTTTCCCTCCACATATCTTCTTTGGTCTCTCCCTTCTACAGGTTCCATCCACTTGGAAGGGCTCAAGCAGTGGTATGAGTGCTGGTGTCACATAAAAGGCACTGGTAATGGTGCCACGTAAAAAGCACCCAGTAAACTCTGTGGTTGGCATTAGGAAGGGCATCTTGCTGTAGAAACCAAACCAAAATGGATTATGGAATCTGGTGTGGTCCCTAGCCTTGCCAGTTTCTGACAAGCCATCCAACCCATGCCAGCATGGAAAACAGATATTAAATGTTGATGGACTCACATCCTCTGTATGTATCCCATACCTGTGCCAGTGCTTGATTCTCTATTGCATACCAACATTAGACATCCAACAGAGAATGTTTCATTCATTTCTATCCAGCTTTCACAAATTCTTCACATTCAAAGCCCATGTCTCATTACTATGTGACATTGCACTTCACACTCAAGCATCATATAATTTGCCTTTCATTCAAAAAGAGAAATCTTTTATTGACATCAGAGGTAATAGTTCACTGAACTTTTTCACCCACTTCTTACTTTGGGGGCTATGGTTTAAGAACACCCAGCCCCATTATTAATTAGATGTGAATAATGCTTGACCTGGTGGATGAGGGCAATGCTAGGCAGACTGGCTTGAAAGGTACCCTTGAGTCAGTGATAGTTTGTTGCAATTTCATCACCTGATACCTCTTGTTTAGTTTAATATTTGTTGCAGAGGATGGTCCTGAAACCAAAGTGCATGGATCAAACCCTGACCAATTAAGCTTCACTGAAAACAGACACTACATTACTGGTATTTTGTCCTGAAATTTCCTTCAAGAATGAGAAATTGAAAGACTTATACATGGGAAACAGACCATTCCAATACACATGCATGTGCTACAAGCATAGCTGTTAACAAGTTCACATTGTAGTCACATGTTTCTAGGGTCAATCCACTATGCAATACCTTCAGCAGATATTTTCTACCAAAGTCCTAAGGTTGTTTTGAATGAAATTTGGTAGCTGGAAACTTATATATACTTATGTATTCATATGCATATATCATCATCATTTTACATTTATTTTTCTGTCGTCGTCGTTTAACGTCTGCTTTCCATGTTAGCATGGGTTGGACGATTTGACTGAGGACTGGTGAAACCAGATGGCTACACCAGGCTCCAATCTGATTTGGCAGAGTTTCTACAGCTGGATGCTCTTCCTAACGCCAACCACTCAGAGAGTGTAGTGGGTGCTTTTACGTGTCACCCGCACGAAGGCCAGTCCAGGGGAACCAGCAACGATCTCGCTCGAAAATCCTACAACGGCCCCGCACAAGAGCCAGTCCAGGGGCACTGGCAACGGTCTCGCTCGAAAAATTTCTTGTGTCACCCGCACAAGAGCCGGGTCTTCTTCTGTACAGTGTTTCACTATCTGCTGCAATCTTTTGTCACCTCTTTCATGAGGTTCAGCCTCCTCAGATTATTTTTTACTAATTCTTCCTATGCTTTCATTGGTTGCTGCTGCATTCAGTCTGGTGTAGTGGGTTCATTGTTAACACAGGGGAAAAGTATGTTACCGTGCTACCTGAAACAATCCAGCATGCTATCGTAACATCAGCTGCTTGGCACCTCCGAAGAGTGATCTTGTAGAAAGATACTGTAATCATGATCACTAGTCAATATCTGATGAAGAGTCTCTCATAGTGCAAGCTGTATGTACAAAACAAATGAACATGTGTGTGTGTGTGATCATTTGGCATCCATCTTCCTTGTTGGTATAGATTTCACAGGATCCTGTGAGGTAGAAAACTGCATCCAGCTCCAGTGTCTGTTTTGGCATGGCTTCTATCATTGGTTGCCCTTCCTAGAAATCCTGCCAAAACAGCATTGGAATTCGATGTAGTCCTCCATATGTGTGTATCGTTATCATCTCTAGCACAATCTCATCCTTTATTGCTGTTCTTTATCACCTTCTTGGTGAAATTCAACCTCTTGAGGTCATGTTTCACCACTACCTCCCATTTCTTTGTTATACATCACATCTGCACCAGCTCAGTCGTATCTTTAGCACACTTCTGATTGCTCTTACACTTATCTTTTCTCTCAGCTCGTCTGTGTCCCATCATTTATGAATACCAACATTATACATCTAGTGGAGTCAGCCCAGCTCATTTGTGTGCAGCCTTTGCACATCCTCCACATTCAATACCAATATTTCACTACTATGCATTATTGTACATTGTACGCAAGCATCATGCAATCTGCCTCTTGGTCCAAGTGAGAATCCTTTTGGAACACACTCCTCCACTGTTAATTTAGTGATCTGTATTCACAGAATCTATCAAATAATTACAGGGAGGCTGTTATGTATTTGAAAGAATTATTTTATGGAGACTTCTACTGCTAATCTCATCAGCTGCATATGAAGTCCTTTTTCTATCACCCTGCCTATGATCCTTTGTGTTCATATCCTTAATTGCTCATTCAACTGTACAGCTGCTGGATTCAATTGCTGATCACTTTGGGGTGGGGTCTATTTTGTGTAGTCTCTTGTATTCCTACAGTACTCATTTAACAACCCCTCAACATTTCCGTGCCTTCACTATTGATATAATGTATATGTATCAGCTGTCGATGACTGAAAAAGCAATGTATCAAGAAAAAAAAACTACTCTCTTGTAGTATTCAGTCCAAGTTACAGGTCTTTACATCATAGTGAGTTTAATAGAAATCAATAAAGTATGTATCAAAGTACTGTGGTTGATATAATTGATAAAAAAAATCCTTTAAGATAGTATCCAAAAAATACATACTTCATGCATCAACACACTTTGGAAGGTCACAAAAAATGACTTGATATTCAGTTAAACATGTAGTTTAAAGAGCTGGTGATCTCCATTATACAGGGTGTCCACAAAGTCTGAGTACATGGAGTAAATAAAATAGTAACATAAACAATTAAATATAAGAAATAATAATTTCTTAAAGTATGTATTAATCCCCATGTACCCAGATTTTGTGAACACCCTGTTTAATGGTTAACAACTCTTGAGCAATAGAAGAGGTGTGGCCCAAATTGTTGCCAATTATTATCACATAATTTGTTTCATATTGTGCCTGTGTAATTATATTAAATCAATTAATATTTATTTATATTTCAAGTATTATGTATCAGACAGAACAACAGAAAACCGTAGTGACTCATAAACCCTAGTTTCAGCTACAGAATTTTGCATGAACTCTTAAAATGTTTCAAAATTGGCTACTAACTCAACTTTTCATCCTTTTGTTATTGATAAATTAGAAACTAGGCATTATTTGTGTCAATGTACATTAACTGTATCCCTTCTCTACAAAGGCACTGCCTTGTGCTTAAGGAAAAAAAATCAGCATATACATATAATAACTTACTTGTACACTGAATGCAATATTTAGCTTCAGAATCAATTACATTAAATAAACGAGAAATAGATTTTCTCCTGGTTAAGATGCTAGTTTAAGATAAATGCTATACATTTATCTCAAACTTATGTGTTGTTATATAGTTTCCTTATGCTAAGACATATAAGCTTTTTTAGTTGTTGCAATAAATTTTAAGTCAAACCACATTATGCATTCAGTTATTCTATTCTCCCTCTTTGTTCTCATCTTATGTGTGCATATGGCTTGTGTGTGCATACATACTCATGCATATTACTATTAGGATATCATTTTTTATAAACTGTTCTGTGCATGACGAGTTCATGTGTTTCTTCTGGTATAGTTATTTTCTGCACTAAGTGATTTCTTTTTAATGATATTCTCAATTGATTTTATTGCACATAGTTGTGACAAAAATATCTGTGCTCACTATTGTGAAACTATATATATATATTGATAGAAAAGGTAAGACAACAAAAGCAAGAAAGAGACCTCGATATTATGTAAATAGAGGAATTTATCTGTAAATAATGTGACAATTATTCGGTAACCATGATAAAACTCTGAGTTTCAGATGTCGGGGCAGAAACCCACACCGCCATCTCTTTAGTTATCTGGCCGTTGAAAAAAATGCTATTAATGTATTAATATATTCTCATTCTTTTACTCATTTGAGTACACACACACAATATATATATAATATATTGTGTGTGTGTGTGTGTGTGTGTGTGTGTACTCAAATGAGTAAAAGAATGAGAATATATTAATACAATCTTTTTGAAACTTGTAATTTTATGAAAATTTTCAAGAATAATGGACATGTCTTTTTTTTTTTAGCTTGAAGGTTTTATATATATATTTCACTTAGTCATAGTGATACTGATAACCTGGTGTCAGAATTCAATATACATCTGCTTCAGAATAAAGCTTTAGCCAAGTATAGAGTGTAATATGAAATTAAGCAGATGACAAAGTAACAGGGAATTATTCAATGAAGGAATGACAAAAGAATAGGGTTTACATATTCACCTTTATTAGCTTATAACTGTATCTGCCATAAGAAGCAATGCACTCAGAGCTGAGTACTTCCTCACACTTCTACCCATGTTTTCTTTGATCTTCCACTTCCAGAGTTTTCTTCCATTTTACATCCTGGCACTTCTTTACTCATTTGTTATCCTTCATGATCATCACATGTCCACACAACCCAGTCTTCAGTCTTGCACACTATAGCTGATCTTTCTTATACCTAGTTTCTCTCAGCTCATTTGTACCATGTCATTCATGTGTTCTAACATTATACATCAACTGGAGCAAGCCTGCTTTATTTCTCTCCAACTTTTACACATCCTCTACATTCAGTGCCCACCTCACTACTTTGCAGTGTCACACTTCATTCACAACCATCTTACAATTACACTAGAGATGACAACACAACAAACTGAGATGCTGTGTTGGAAAGGATTCATCCAACCCACATAGGCATGGGAAAGGGGATAATGATACTGTGTATAAAGAACAGCTTTTCTTTCAAGCCTATTATATTAAACAATGAATTGCTTTAAGATCAACCCCAACACCTGGGAAATGCCAGCACAGGACTGTCCTGCCTGGAAAAGCTACACCAACAGAAGTGCCACCTCCTACGAACAGAACAGGATTGTAGGAGCACAAAGAAAACCTGAATTGTGCAAGTCCAGAACCAACTCCTTGCCTTCAGTCCCAGCAGGCCACCAGTGCCCAACCTGCTGCAGAGCCTTCCAAGCATGCAGAAGACTGATCAGTCACTTAAGTCTCTTATGTTTAGTTAAGGACACTGGATTTAGAAATGCTATTGTTCCTAACTAAACATAAAGGACTAATAAGAAAGAATGAGAAATCCTTAGTAAAAAAAAATTTCTAATTTGAACAGTCATGTCTTTTATATAACATACATAACAGCTATGACTGTGGTTGAGAAGTTTGCTTCCCAATCAACTGGTTTTGAGTTCAGTCCCAACACGTGTCTACTTGTAAATCTTTAAATCATTTCAGCTTTAAAGCTGCGGTCAAGCTAGGGCACCACCATAAAAAGGAAAATAGCTAACAATTTTCCACTAATTATTGTAAAAATCTGTAAATGACATCAGTAGCTGAATTCTAATTTTATGTATGTAAATGGGTGTGAGATAAATCTCCCCCTCCATCACCCTGATATCATTGGTTACATAAAATGTGATAGTGTGGAATTATGTATACTACACAAATACTCAAGTGAAATGCCCATTGTAAACCTTTTTGCTGGCTGACTAGTCATTCAATATCTATTACAAAAGGTACTCATACCACAACTACCCTATATAATTTTCAAGCTTTGAGGTAGCTTAAGAAATTGTTTTCATAACATATAGTCATGTTCTTTTATTGTTTCAGAAATCTTTAGCATAGCTGAAATTCTTTATAACAAGTTATTAATTTATTTCATCTCTTTCTCTTTCTCTCTCTCTCTTTCTCTCTCTCTCTCTCTCTCTCTCTCTCTCTCTCTCTCTCTCTCTCTCTCTCTCTCTCTCTCTCTCTCTCTCTCTCCCCACCACCCACTCTCTCACTTTCCAAATAACAAAGAAATCCATATTTACTTTAGCATGTGCTGACAAGAATATACTTACTAAATTGAAAGATCACATCAATAGCACTGACAATAAATATACACACTCATATGTGTGTGTGTGTATTTTATTGCTACTCTCCTAATTGTTTTTTAAATCTTTTAAACATTTTTTACTTGACAGGGTTACCTTAAGGCACTAGGCTTAAAACGTACTGCTGAAGTCAAAAGGGATGCCAGAATTGGTGAGGCTGAAGCTAAAAGAGATGCTGGAATACGAGTGAGTTTTTCCATATCTTTTTCTTTTTTTTTTAGTGTATATATATATATATATAAATATATATAT
>NC_068981.1:65151174-65156975 GCF_001194135.2 Octopus bimaculoides
TATATATATATAAATATATATGTGTTTTTTCGGTTTCAATTTCTTACAAAATCAGTCCTAAATTTATAGCAATCAAAAGAAGATTAAGTCTATTTTCATAGACTTAAGATTTTTTAAGGTGGTGGGCCTGGTATTTTTTTGTTGTGAGACAGTCAATCTGCTAGTTATATGCATTCTGTATTGCCTTTGTAAGATCAGCCACCTACAACTCATCTTTTACCTTTTATTTTTTTTACTTTTGTTGTTGTCATTGCTGCTATTGTTTACCCCCAGGCCAACCTATTCGACCACACTTCCACCATGACTACCCTGTTTTTCTTCATAGTGCATCGAGAACTACTTCAGCACTCAAGTGTATGGTTAAAAAACAATGGTGGAATGTGAATGTATGAAATGAGCTACAATGATGGAATGATCTAAAATGAGTCTAATTGGGGCCAAGAAAGGAACTTCTATGTAGTCTACTGACTCATTTTGGCTCAGATTCCTTAAACTTCCTGTCATCATCAAATTTAATTTCTAATTTCTCAATTTAGGACATAAAATTTGTTGTAAATGATGAAATGGTCTTAAATTAAAATGCTAATTGAATCATTCTTATTTATTGGCATTAGGAAGGGCATCCAGCCATAGAAACCATGTCAAATCTGACTGGAACTTGGTGCAGCTCTCCAGCTTACCAATTCCAGTCAAACCATCTAAGCCATGCCACTATGGAAAGATGCCAGATGATGATAATTTAAATAACTCCTTGACATCAGTCTATTCAGAGCTGGCTGCAGATCTTCAGTAAACCCTACAGAAAAATGATTGCTTTTAAGTGCCTTGTTAAAGCTACATTTAAAACTGGCTGCTGTGTAACATATGGATGTAGTGTCTCCTGTTTTGATTGTTTGTGATGTAGAAGTTCAGAATAATAGTGTAACTGATATTAAACAATATTTTAACCATTGTTTATTTTGAAGTGATTAATTTTAAATGAAAGGGCCTTCCTGCTATCTTGGATTATAAGCAATTACATTCTCCATCAAATGAAATATTGCCACGTAATAACCCTAGTGTTGGTGGCAGTTATTCTTTGGCTGCCAGATCTACCCTGATACTCAGCTACCTATCACCAAAGATATTCCAGTTGTGATCATTACATAGGGCAACGAATCCTTGAATTGGTAGAGCATCAGTAAAATAACATGGTATGAATACCACATGTTATTTTTCTGATGCTCTTATATTTTTTGAGTTCAAATCCAACCCAAGTCAGCTTTTCCAAAGTTGATAAAATAAGTTACAGTCAAGTTCTCAAAGTGGAGGTCAATATAATTAACTAAACCAGTGATTCCATAACTTATTTTGTTGAGGGACATTTATCTAATTTTCCAAAATCTTGTAACTAGTACCTCTGTACATATTTTACAAACAACTCCTCGCTTTGCTAATTATGAATAAGACTTTAAATGAAACAAAATTGTTTTAGGGAATTTATTCACATAAACCAGAGTTCACATTTTTATATACATATTATAAGGTATACACATTGTACTTTTAATCTGATGTTGTTTCAATACAGTAAATGTATTGTATACTGATTTCTATATAAAAGAAAAAGTTCCAACTTAGCTTACTATAGCTGAAACACCAATGTCTAACAGCTCACTAATGTCATTCTGAGTAAGGTAATTTTTTTAAAACAATCTCTAAAGGAGAAATTTCTCTGAGACAAAATCCTCCCTCTAGCACTGTTCCACATTTATGTATACATTAGGATATACACATCATTATAATAATCTATTTTGAAAATGATGAATCTTTTTTTTTTTAATAAAAAGACATGATGTTATCTCAAGAAACCCCAAAATTGTTTGATGGAATCTCCTTTGGGAATCACACTATATTAAACCCTTGAAGGTGGTGTCCCAGCAGTCATAATCCAGTGACTGAAACTCTCTTTCCTTTGACTATATTATCCAGTATACACTTAATCTTTCCCCACTATCCGTAATTTATAAAAAAAATTTTTAATATTTTTGCTCTACTTCAACACATTCCATAATTATTTTTCAATGAATGTTTTTACAGGAAGCCAAAGCTGATGAACAAAAGATGGCTGCTCGTTATGCCAATGATATTGAAATTTCCAAAGCTCAGAGAGATTTTGAATTGAAGAAAGCCGCTTATGATCAAGAAGTAAACTCTAAGAAAGCTATGTCCGATATGGCTTACGATCTTCAAGTAAGTTTCTTTTTCCCATTCAATGTTATGGTTTGTTGCTCATCAGATATTTCTGAGTTATGCTAGTTTAAATTTACATAGGTATCTCACAGTTGTTATTGAAAACAATAGTAAGAAAATCTTTTGACTAAGAACAAACAATTCTATTTCATAATGACTTGTAAGAAAAATTTTTTCATGAAATCCAATCACATGATCTATGAAAGACTTCTATTTAGTCATGTACTGAGGTACTAAATTAGTCTCAGGATCAATTATGAACTAAGTAAAGAGCTTTTCATGACAAGTAAGTGATTATGCAAAGCTCTACTTTCAGCTATTGTCTCTTCACATCCATCTTTGAGGAAATAATCTTAAGAAATCGGGTCTGAATGAATATGGAAATTTGTTACAGATAACATAAAAGAATTTCAGACTAAAGAAAAGAGGGTTGGAACTTGTACAAGATAGGTAGACTGAAAACATGAAGCTAATCATAGTCAAAATAACCCACGCCAGCATGGAAAACAGACATTAAGTGATGATAATGTGTCATCATTATTATCATTTTACATTGGTTTTTCCATGTATATATGGGTTGAATGTGTTTTTTTTTTCCAACAGTCTCACCACTTGTTACAGTCTGTCATATCTCTCATGGTGTTCATCCAACCTTATTGTAAGAGACACTTGCCTAAAATGTCACATTGGAATTGAATCTGGTATCCCCATGATTGTGAAGCAAACAGCTTAACCCAATTTGGTCAGGGTTGCATCCACATATGTGGATGTGTGTGTGTACTCATTAAATGATGAAGCTGCAAAGAATTAAGAACTAAAGATCGTGTACTAAAGATTTATATTTCGGTATTATGTACAGTATAATGGCTGTAAGAGTAAGGTTTTCAGTTAATGACTAAATGGTTGTGGCTTTGAAAACATAATTAAATGTATTGTGTTGTGTACCTAGGTAGGTGCTTCAGTCTGTAGTCAACCTGACTGATAGTTTCCAGTCCTAATTTTGGAATTATACTGTTAACAGTTAAAATTTCATCTAACTGTAAAATCAGTTACTCCAACAAACAAAGAAACAAAGATTACTGTACATAGTGTATGTTAGCATGAATTGAGTGGATTGAATGTTGAAGTGAAACTCTGTTATATTTCATTGTAGGCTGCTAAGACTAAACAAAAAATCAAAGAAGAAGACATGCAAGTTGTAGTGGTTGAAAGGACTCAACAAATTGCTGTTCAAGAGCAGGAAATTATTCGCCGAGAACGAGAACTTGACAGTCAAGTCCGAAAACCTGCTGAAGCTGAGAAATATAGGTTGGAGAAGATAGCAGAAGCTAATAGGTGAGAAAACTATAACAAATGTATAGTTCACATGGTAAACTTTAAACTAAACAGCCTGATGAGAAATTAATATTTCACATATGGTAAAATAGGTTGTTTTAACATGATCAACATAGCTTGGTAAGCAGCATAACTTGGCAGAGATGGTAAGTTCCTGACAAAGCCAAGATTTCAATCCTGTGCTCAATTTTTTGGTCTTAGCTATTTTACTTAATTCTGCTGATGGCCTTTTGGGTGACATGGAACACTGCAACTTCCACTTATTTCAGCTTAAAACTAGGAGGGCTAATCGCTCATTAACAGATAGCTCTGTTCATGGTGACTAGGTAATTGACTCTATCAGTAGTATCCATCAATGTTTAATTATCTGTATTGACTTGAGCAGAAGAGAAATGGAGGCTTACAGTATTCACCTTAAGCTAGAGCCTCACAGCAGTTATTTCTCTCTGCCTCTGACATTAAATAAACCTGCAATAAGCTGCTGTTTCCCACCAGATGTCTGTCCCTGAACTGCTTAGTACTGTCAAAGATAAGGTAAGCTTCACCACTTTTTAGCCTACTCTCAGAAAAAGACAATGTGCACAGTATGCTGTAAACAATATGTATATAAGCTCAACTTAAACCTCAAAACAACCTTTACTGAAAGACTTGGTATGTTTATGGACACAACAAAGATGTCTGTATGTTGCGAGGTGTGATATGTAATTAAAATTATGTTGCTATTTATCAAAGCCTCATCATTTTCTATGTTACTGAATGTTTGCAATAAAGTACTTGAGCATTGCAAGTTCAAGTTTCTTCATATTCTCTCTTTAGATCCAGTTCCAGCCACAAATAGACATATGATTGTAAATGAGTGTTATCATCATACAAGTAAGGTTGTTAATTTCCAGTCTTTTGTGAAAAACATGACTAGCTATGAGGAAATATCACCTTTCTTGGAAACAGGTTAGGGTTGGCAACAGGAAGGGCATCTAACTATAGAAAATCTGCCTTAATGAATTCCATTTGATCCATGCATGCATGGAAAAGAGGATGCTAAATGATGATGACATCTTGTTTGAGCACATGATACTTTATAAAAAGTCTGTTCATTATGATGATACTGTGACAAAATGTGACTTAATTTAATTACATTAAACCTTACAGCATGTGGCATTTCTTGTGTATCCAAATATATTTGGTCTCTCAGTCTTTCTTCTGTTCAAAGTAGTGTGCAGTTCTGTGAACAAACTGAAGGCATATACATGTGGAGTGAATTGCTAAAAGGTTAAAGATTAATTAAATATATTTTGTTTCTTAGAAACCGGATTATTCTTGAAGCTGAAGCTAATGCTGCTGCTAAGAAGGTTGGTACCAGTTCTCTATCAAAATAGTTTGTGTTTGTGTGTGTACTTTTGAGAGAGACTGTGTGTGTGTGCATGCATGTTCCTTGATGCATACATCTTTTTGGGGGGAATGCATCCATCTTTAGAGTGCTTGTATGCTCCATATGGCTGATTTACTGTATATTCAAAGGTCTTCATCATTATAAACTGTGCCACTTTTCTTCTAATTCATTTAAATCTTTATTCATTGTTTGAATTAAATTTGTTCATATTTAATTATATATATATATATATATATGTCAGTAAATAGTGGGGTTGTGTTAACCGCACGTGGAGAAATAATAGGAAAATGAAGAATAAGGCAGAATGCTAAATTGGAAGCATGTTTTAATAAAGATTTCTAACTGGCTTTCATTGCGAAGCAAATTTTCAAGAAGGAGAATGAAAATGTTTTTTACAAAGAAGTACAAAATGAAGAAAATAATATATAAAAAAAAATTTATATAAAAAAATAACTATACCAATACATTATATTGTCGTTGAGCTTTTGAAGTTCAATGGTAGTTCATGTATATAATGGTTGGAAAAATAAGGATGCATGAGAATTGAGAGTTGTGTTAGGTTTAAAAAAAGGGTTAAAAGTTTGTGTTAAGCAGGAAGTGTTGTGTCAAAACAGGAAGTGTGTGTAAGGGGAGACAAAATGTTTTTAGTTGGAGTTATGAACTCTTTTTCAACAGGAAGTTCCTGTTGAAAAAGAGTTCATAACTCCAACTAAAAACATTTTGTCTCCCCTTACACACACTTCCTGTTTTGACACAACACTTCCTGCTTAACACAAACTTTTAACCCTTTTTTTAAACCTAACACAACTCTCAATTCTCATGCATCCTTATTTTTCCAACCATTATA
>NC_068981.1:65157334-65160807 GCF_001194135.2 Octopus bimaculoides
ATATATATATATATATATATATATATATATATATATATATAAACACACACATACACAGAGAGTGTCCTAAAATTAAGGCAACCAACTTTTTTCAATTTTGCCAAAGCAAAATATTGTTATTTCGGATCTGAGCATTGCAGTGATAACGGAAACACAATTATGACCCTGCCATATTTATTCTATATGACCACCGCTGTTTCAAATCTCAGCCTCAAGTCTAGGTGAGAATGCTTAACATGCAGCTGTTCTTGTGGAATCAAAGCCCATTCCTGGCTCAGTTTTGCCTTCAGAGCATCGAGCGAAACGTGATGTTCTCGAGACCCTCGTCTCCAGAATGGACCAAACTGAAAAATCCAACTGGTTGAAATCAAAGCTTCTTGAGGGCTATACATCCTTGCCTATGAATAACAGAATTTTTTTCCTGAATCCAGTGTTGTGTCTGCTTGGAGTTGTGGGATGGTGCCAAGTCCTGTTGGAGACTCCAAGGTGCACCTTGAAAGTGCTCATTCACCCATGGAAGCAGTTCAGTTTCCAGAATGTTACTAATGTATTGCTGAGTGTTAATTTTAATACCCAAGGGCACAAAAACGGGGGCAGACCTTCCAGTGACTGTCACAGCCACCCAAACCGTAACTGACTGTGGATTTTAACGTTGATTTATGAGTCTACCCTTGACTTGAGCCAAATACGCTCCAAAGTCGGTCATTTCTGGTGGTTTACTGTCTGTTCGATGTCAGATTTCTTTTCATCAGTGAACACCAGTTTGGGCAGCATTCCTTCAACAATCTGACACAGGATAAGATGGCTTCTCTCCAGTCTCCTGGCTTTATAATCTTGTGTGAACTCATGACAGTAGATCATCTTGTAGGACCGGGTCCTGGGATCCTCCTTTAGCACTCAATACATCGATGTTCAGCTTATTTTTACTATGTCTTTTCTCGGTTACTTTTGATAGACTGAGGGGTTCACACACTTCTTTTTTGTCCAGGTCAACCAGCAATGAAATTTCTTGACAATATTCCAGACAGTTGTTCAGTTAATTTTAAACTTTCTTGCTATAGCTGTATTACTTTTACCTCCTTTGTGGAGGGTTATGATTGTTTTTCGGTCTATATCCATTATCTCATTTATAAATCTGGAATTTATTTAGTCAGAAACAAAAAGAAGACACACTAAGCTTTTATAATGATGTATGATTTTCATATCTTATCACATTTATTGATAGTTGTTAAAGCCCGAAACTTTGGTTGCCTTAATGTCAGGACGACCTGTATGTATGTATGTGTACATATATATATATATATATATACACATTTATAAAATGTTATTTTCTCAGATGAAAGGCGAAGCTGAAGCTTATGCTATTCAAGTGAAGGCAAAGGCCGATGCTGAACAAATGAAACACAAAGCTATTGCTTGGCAGTCATATGAGGACGCTGCTAAAACCGATATGATCCTGGAAGCTCTTCCAAAGGTAAGCCACTCTCAGAACTATACTTGATGTTTAACGATGTTACTACATCATTTTAATTTATTTGTGTACGATAATTGCTTATTTAACACTACCTTGTTTAGTACTTAGGCATCTTTTGTGTGTTTGTTTTCTGTTTCTTTACTGATATTTTTTGTAGAATAATGTCACATTATTATTATAATTCTATACTAAAATATGATTTGCACTTGTACATACTCTCACTAACACTCAATTTGTTCACACAATTTCTTACCATCATGAATGGCAAACAGCCTGCAACTTCAAGTACTAAATGTTCATCATGTGTACAAATGAAGAACATCACACTGAGTGTAAAATTTCAAGTACCCAAGTAATTGGAAGCTGGCCATTGTCTCCGTATTTGGTGAAGTTTTAAACTAGGTCATATCAATGATTAGAACAATCATGAAAATGCTGACAAGATAACTTCTGCCACAACATCCTCATTGTTATTTGCAAAAAAGTGTGACTCATTCAAGCTGTAAATCCTTTTAAAAGTAAGATATGGTTGCTACGAACAAAGAAATGCAACACAACATGCCATTAATCCAATAATGAAGTTTCAGAAATAACATACTAGTTTGCTGAGGACTTTGCCTGGAAGCTTTGCAGAGAGGCAGACAAAAGTAATTTAGACAAAATATCCTGATTGAGTGGATTTATTTCTGAGAGAATATACAAAAACATGCAGGATGGCTTTAAATGTATTTTTCAAAAAAGTAAAAGTGTCAGCCTGGACCTTTCATCTCAGATGTTGCCACTTTTGTTGAATTTCTCAGTGCAGATTTTCAACTGAATTATTGGTCAGTAGGCCTGTGTATTCCTAATTGAAACTGATTAGTCTAACCTGTATCAGAATGTTATAACAACACCAGATCTTAATTAACCTTGTTTAATTTAACATTAGATTACAGTGTGTGGGGTTATCTAAAGTTATTAAGCGTTTAGATGGTGTGACAATGAGCCTCTAAACTTTTCCAAGTATTACTGTAATATATACTTATAAATAATGCTACAAGCATGTCCACTGTATGGTTAAGAAGTTTGCTTCGTTCATGTTTCCAGTTTCTGTTGCTTTGTAAGACATTTTGGCAAGTATCTTGTACTTTCTAGAATAGCCTTGAAATTTGGTAAATGGAAACCCTGCAAAACTCTGCAGAAACCCATCAAATAAACTGTACATGCCCTTGTGTCAGGAAATTAATCTATCACTCGGTTTAACAACATGTAACTCTTAGGTGACTTTAGTGAAGTTAACAATGTTGCAAACATTTGGATCCGATCTCTGGTCTGAAAATAACTTGATGTCTTGATACACTGCTTCCAACTGTACTAAACCAGTTTTGGAAGCCCTGCATAAAGTTAGAGATGTTGCTTTTCTGTTCCTGCTAGGCTAGCATCCAGTGTAATATTTTTTATAATAAACTTAACTCTACTTTTAGTATTGAATCTCCTCATCAGCACCTTAAATTATCAAATTATGAATTTCTAAAGCAAAATGTATTTTTCTGTCTTCCACTACAGATTGCTGCAGAAATTGCGGCACCATTGGCTCAGTGCCGTAAGGTAACCATGGTTTCTACAGGAAAGAGCGAAATCGGTGCAGCTAAACTGACTAACGAAGTCCTCCAAATCATGGAGAAACTGCCACATGTTATTGAGGGATTGACAGGTGTAAATCTCATCAGTCAGGTAAGTTTTGATATTAGAAAATAAAATGATTTATTCTAATAAGGATGAAATGACAGCTTTTCTTTTTTGAATTTATTGTTCCTTAGACCACCATATTCTATCTTGCACTACACCTGACTTTCTCTCGCTCTTTGTTTCTCTCTCCGTCTCCCGCCCCCACCTGTAGCTTGCCCGAACATGTTATCTCTTGTTTTTCCCACATCAACTGCATCATCATTACTGTCCTGTTATTGCTCCCTTCTTGCATACCGGTATCTCCTTAATTCAAGCACCATTGACAATTCCT
>NC_068981.1:65160853-65166777 GCF_001194135.2 Octopus bimaculoides
CCCACCTCATCCACCCTTCAACCCTACTCAATCCTTACAGACGTTGCCTACCTCCCCTCTCCCATCTCCCCTGTCTCTCCCCTTTCACTCACTTCTACTTGCCTTGTACCTTGAGGTGCCACCCAGACATCTTACCATCACTATTTGTCTTCACAGCTACTACTGATTCATTTCTCTCTCCTAAATGTAAGTAGCCATGTAGCTCCCCTACTCCCCTACCCATTTCTGTCATACCTTAACCTACTAGCATAGAGACTCTTGTAGGCTTGCAAGTTTCAGGGCGATCTCTCTAGTGGTTGATATTAGGAAGGGCATCCAGCCTTAGAAACCATGGCATAGCAGACAGTACAATGCAGTCCCTGGACCCATCAGATCTTATCAAACCATCCAACCCATGCTAGCATGGACATTAAATGATGACAATGATTAAATTTTTTTTTTGTTTTGTTATTCTAATTTCCTTTCACAGCTGCTCAAGAATGAAAATCCATCTAAGAAGTTTACTTTGCAATAAAGTAGTTCCAAGATTGGTCCCCCTTCATGGTACTTTTGGCAAGTGTTTTTTAGCTTAAACTCAGTTCTTCCTAACCCTTGACTGAAATAGAGTAATTGGAAACTGCAGAAGATCATCAACTGAACCATATCTATTCCTGGATGGCTGACCTCCGCTGCCTACTTTAACAGCACTGCCACCTGGTCTTTGAGGTCCTTTAAGTGGATTGCGTCTTGTCTGCTGCAAGCATTCAGACCAGATTTTGTCTCTGGCAATAACCCAATATCTTCCTCTATTACAAGTTTAGGAGCCCTGCAAAAAGTTTGAGACTGCCTCTCGCTCTCTCTCTCTCTTTCTATAGCTAAACCATAAAATGTAATAGGGAAACAAATTATAGAAAAGACCTTTTCCTCCCACCTAGCTTACTTATCTCCAATGTGTTGGGGTTTTTTTCTGTGAATGAGAACACACAGTTCATTATGAAGAAAAGCTAGTCTATCTCAGAAAGTGTTGAATTCAGCTCTACTCCTCTCAAGATATAACTTGTCAATATTCCTACTCTATAGACTGGGTTATTTTGAGCAAAGTGTTATGTCTTTATGAGCATAATGTAAGGCTAGAAAAGGAGACAAAGTGCCTATCTCTTTGTTGGACTGTCCAGTATTGTATCTATTTGGTGATAGTAGTGTTTAGCCTAGGTCAGCTGTGACCAAGTGTTCCAGCCAATACCATCCTGTCTTTCAGACATAATGTATTTAGAATATCATTATCCTGTGTTCTCTAGTTGGAAATGGTAGGATGTGATATGAGGAAGATTTGGCTGCTATCTGTAGTAGGTTAAACAACCACTTAGCAGCTCTCTTACTGGCTTGCCTCTTTTGTCTGAATAGGTAACATCATTGAGACTGAACTGAAACGCACATGATAGTGATTGTTTTAAAGTTTAATTCCCAGCTTATACCAGAATGGATAGGTTCCCCTCTTGTCATAACTGGCACATTATGTTGAATCCAAAAATTGTGTCTGACATAGTCTGCAGTATAGTTATGGTGTATTTTTCCAGTTAACATGTGCTTTTTTCCTGCATGTTGTGAAGAATAATTTAATGTTAATGTCAGGAAAGGCATCTGGTTCTAAAACAGTGCTCCAAAAAAGTTTTGTCCAACCCATGCCGGCATGGAAAAACTGACATAACCATGATGGTGATTAGTCAGCTTAGAAATAAGACTGGTTGTATGAGGGTTTTTTTGTTTTGTTTTGTTTTGTTTTGTTGGGGGAGTTTTTTTGTTCTTTTTATATTGGCTTAAAATTTTGGGTCCTTCTCTTTATTTTACACAACAAAGTTTTAGATCAAGCACTTTCTATTTCTTGTACTAACAACATAAATATTATGTATCAATCTTATGTGTATATGTCTCAAATCTTGTGTGTGTGTGCGTGCGTGCATGCCAGTGTACCAATCTTCTGTGTCTATGTTTCATGCTCTTCTTTATGTATATGCTTGTCAATCTTTTGTGTGTATTTGTTAGTGTTTTCTCTATGTGTGTGTGTGTGTGTCAGTCTTTTTGCATTCATGTGTGTCAATCTTAATGTACATACATGTCAGTGTATCTATGTAGTGTATATGTCTGAACAAATATTTATGAATATCATCTTTATATTTTTCAGACAATGGCATCCTCACGTGCTATGGTGTAAACAGATAATGGTTTGGAGTTTTTGTGGTGCTTACCATGACAGCTCATTATGAAAAGTATCAGTTACTCTGGAAAAGTTCATCAAATTTCTTTTTCATTAATACTCAGAGAATCAGTGAACGCTGATCCTCCTCTGCCCTTTTTTTTTTTTTTATCATTTAGCCAGCTATTTCAAGTTATTTGATATCTGTAATTTGTTTTATTGGCTTTCTAAATATCTTTATATGAATTCATAAGCAAATCTAACTTTGCCTTCATTATAAAAATATTGTGATGAGCAAATGGTGTAGCTGTAAGTCCTCGGGTAAATGGGGATCATGTGTCGCCCAGCTTTCAGTTGCTGATTGAGAATGAAACAAATCTTTACTGATTCTGCTTATGTTTGTGGGAAAAGTATGGACATCACAGCATCCCATTTTCCTATCTCCCTTAAAACTGATTTCGTACTTAAGAAATTATTATTATTATCATTGTCATCATCTCATAATCACTGTATCTATTCAGTATTCTGTTATATTTTCTTTTAAACACCATAATTACAAATTATTTTATTCTCCAAAAGTTTATTCCATTTTAGAAAAGATTTCTTCAAATACATTTTTGAACATCCTAATTTTTTTGTTTTTCTTTTCAATAAAATGAGTATCATATTTTGCAAATCATCATTATTATTATTATTATAATTATGTTTTGGTAAATAAATTTATCACTATATTTTTTTCCCTAAGATCCTTGCCAGAGAGTAAAGAGAATTTCTATAAAATTTATTGCATTAGTGTTTAAAGAAAGGATTGCCACTTACATTTTATTTAAACATCATTGTCATTATTATTACTGTCAAACATAGATACCAGCCAAGTACTATTGCTTTTGTTTGAAACACACACAATTGTTGTCACAATAGTATGGCCATTGACCAGGAATACTAAGTAATCTTTACATAAAGTGGGGTCACTTAGAAAATATAACTTACATCACATCAACCAGCCAATACCTATGGAAAATGGTACAACTTCAGCTAGTGAGAATGGCAGTCTCTGTGATGGACCATTCAGACAGTTTTTGTTTCCTGATTCCACAACCCACTATTCTCATTGGCAAAGATCAACTTGTTTCTCCTATTTCCAGTTAAGTCAATTAGCCAAATAACAGCATCTTTCCTAAAATATCACAAACAAAAGTAAAATAGTTTTTGGCTGTATAGATTATATATATATATATATATATATATATATATACACACATCTTCAATCTTGTGTTGTCATGATATCACTAAAACTGAAAATATATTGGTTAATTTACATAATTAAACGTTTCCATTTTTATTTTATTCCAAGAATTTCGTAATATCCTATTTAATATAAGCAATCTGATGGAATTCTTGATAACTTAACCTTTGCCTCTTTGGAAAATATTTTCCTTATCTTTTAAATATTTCTAATATTATTTTCTAAAGAAAAAAACAAACTAAAAACTCTTAAATGTTACAGATGCTGATGATCCATTTGCTCTTTCAAGTATTTAGATAAGCTTTTTGTTTTCCTGTATTTTCTTTTATTTAGTCAAACATAATAACAGTAAAACAATCTATGTAGTATATATATGTATATATATATATATATTTATATATATTGGTTAGTTTTCATTCTTACTTTCACTAGTTTAATATTCTAAGGTTTTATGGGAGGGAATGTCCTTTTTTTTTTTTTTTAATTAATTCTGCTTAAGAATAAAACGAATTCATCAAATTCTTTTTCTGTAGCTCTGTCAATATATCTTGTTGGCGGTAGCACTTGTTATTTATACAATAGTTGATGATTCTAAGAGCTTATCAATTGACTAATATTTCATTTGGGATAAAAATAATAATTTTGTTTTTATGAATTTGCTTCATCTCTTAAAACATCAGGCATAAATGACAATAACCATTATTTCAACTTGTTATGTAGTGTTTTATTAAATTTTTTGCAGAGTTTACACGAGTTATTCATTGTCTAATGAAATCTCTTCATTAATTATTATTATTAATAATAATAATATTATTATTATTATTGTATGAATCACTATTTTCATATACATTGTTAACTCAGCATAATTTTTCATCAGCTTTGAGTGTCTTAATTTGGAACTGTTTACCATCTTGGGTATGTCACTGTTTAACTACGAGAATGTTGAGCCTTCAACTAATTATAAACTTGTTTAAAATGCTTCAAGCCTATTCTATGCTTATGGCTACTAATTTCTCTCTGAATGGAAATTAAAAAAAACATGTTTATGTATCTAAAAATTCCAACTATTTAAAATATTTATGTAAAAGAAATATATAGCATTTTACTTCAATCTCAATTAAAAAAAAAAATAGATGATTTGCACAAAAAATTTCCCTGCAGCAATATTATGGACTATACGGAATATTAAAAGGAAAACTTTTTTTAACCATTTGATGTGGTATGCTTTTTGAGATTGTCCATAACTCTTTTTGTCTTTAAAAGTAGGTGTTCTTAGATAAATACTGTTATTTTTTTAAATTATTTGTGTTTAATGTCAAGTTTCCAATTAGCTACAAATAATGAATACAGAAATGTATTATGCCATTATTTTTTGTTATTGCATTTTGTTCCATGATGTAGATAATTTAAAATACCAACTCAACAATCTAGCGAAACAGCCCAATATTATATGGATATATATATTAAGTGCTGCCATGTTAGTTGTGAAGCTTAAGAGGCCATTGTTACAAACATAATGTTAGTTGATATCTTTGCAGTTGCTGACCTTCAACTGTTTCAGAATATTCTATAATTGTCACTGATTTGCTTCAGAATTTTCTTAATGCCAAAGATAAAATAAAGATTGGCCAATTAAAGTTGGTGTGTAGTGGGAGCTATATTATTCTTATTCTAATCAAAGCAAAACTTCTCTTAAGTTTTCTATGATTATAAAATAGTCATTTTTATTCCTTTATTAATAATTATTTATATTCACTGTTGATTTTTAAAAATTGATGCATAATTGGGTTCAATTATCAAGTTGAAGATAATAATTCATTTTAAATTGGACAGTAGAAATCAATAGGTCTCCTTCTGTTCAATTGTTTAGTTTCTCTTGACAGTTTTACCATCGAAGCTGAATTAACTTTTTTTTCAACTTGGATGGTTACTGCAGTCTCTAAAGTTTTTACAAAAGATTGTATATACTTTGCAGACTAAACTCAAGTGTGAAATTCTTATCTAACATATGAGAATTAATGTATGGCCTGAAATAATAACTGCTGAATCCTGTTGTTGCTATTTCACCATTAAATTCATTTGTATATATATATATATATATATATATATATATATATATACTACTGAGTTGATAAATTCAACTGTTTGCCATACTTTAGTTCACCTACCAGTAAGATAATAGCATTTGAAGGTAATCAACTATTTAAGGTAACACAATATTTTTGAGAAATTTCAACTCAGTGCAAATTTATTTGAAAATTTCTTGTGCAGATACCCTTCAGTGCTATGTTTTATTGAAGCTGAATGAAATATGGGTTTAGTCTTCTGGTTGACAATGGAGTCAATGTATTGCTCAACAAAAATCAAAAGAACTCTCTGAGATTAGTTCAAATATAATATATATATATATATACATACACACAATTCTATAATAGTTTCAAAAGAAATAAGGTTTTATTGTATGCAAAAATGCACGTCTATAAGGTTAAGTATTTCTACAATCCC
>NC_068981.1:65166951-65172680 GCF_001194135.2 Octopus bimaculoides
TGATCTTTCTTGTATTTTGCTCTTTGTAAAAAAAAAAAAAAAGCAAAAAATAAAAACTTTGTCTGGAAATAAATAAATTTTTTATTTTATTTTATTTTACTTTAAACTTCCTAGTCAAAAAAAAACACCCACCACCTTCGCTTGTCAAGATCATTTTCTCTTGATATAAGATAGGAAGGAATATAGTTTTACAAGATGCCCTTCTTACTACATCCAACCTTCCTATCAGGTAATTTCTTCAATGATGTAAAGGTATATAAAGACTGGTAACAATTTCTGATGTTACAAGGTTTTTTGGGGAGGGTTTATTTTTTCTGTAAACCACTATTTTAAAACTTCAAATCAGGGATAAATTTGTTTAATCAATATGGTATTTTTAGTCAGTTAGTTTTCTCTCTAGATTAGAAAACAAACTCGTACATCACAGCTATTTATCTATTCTCTGATTTTCATAGTGCTCTCACACTTTTATACAATCAATGTAGTAACACTGCTGGCTGGGTGGACAAAAATGTCAAAATAATGTAATGTGGGACATTCATTTTAGTTTTGAATTTTATACACATTCAGCTGAAGGGACAAAACTGTAATTTTAAATAGTATTTCTATTTTAAGTGCCTTTTTCATTATTGTTTATTCAAAAGTGCTGGAATAAAAGAAATGGCAGTATTGTACTAAATGCTACTGAGCTTGACATATCCTCTTAACTATGTATACAGATAAATATACTGATATTGATTCAGACAATTATACCTCTGCAATACAAATATGTGGCCTTTTTTATAGTTTATTCAGTGAACTTGCATTCAAAATTACCTAAACACTAAATATATATAATATATATATATAATACACACACAGTCATCTCAAAAGAAATAGACACCACCATTTTTGAAAGATACTTTGCTAGAAACAAAATATTTGATGCATTTTAAATACTTAATCGAGTATTTAGTAGACATTCCTTGTGCAGTTTTTGATGGTTTGATCCATTTTGGGCATCACATTGAATTCAGAAATTGTTTTCTGTAGTCTCTCTCCAAACAGCACGCATCCGGTTGAACAAATCTGCCTTCCATGTTGGTTTTTGTGGGAGGTTTTCCCACTATTCTGCTAAGTTGCCCCAAAAGTATTCAATGGGGTACATATCAGGAGACTGGCTTGGCCAAAGAGTTCTTTTGATTCTATTTTTTTCTCCTGACAGTTACTGCTCTTTTAAACTATGTGGCATGAAGTGCCATCTTCCATAAATAAAGTGTCATTTTTTTACCATCTGACCATTGAAGAAAATTGGGTAAAGTCCTTTGCAAAGGTTGGAAATGTATTTTACTGAGTTTATGTTGTCAATACACTCCACCACTTCTAAATGCTCCAGATTGCTCCCACACCATCACTGAAAAGCTGGTTTAAATCAGTTACAACTGTGAAATAAAGCAAACTCTTGATTAGGCAGTCTTTAGATCAATGCATATCCACTGTCAGAAAATAGTGCAAATCTTAATTCGTCCAGGAATGTGACAGTTTCCCTGAAACCTTTGGACCTCTCTACCATCTTATTTGCCCACTCCTTTAGTCTTTGAATTATTGCTGGTCAAAGAAGAGGTTTCCTTCTAGCTGTTCTGCCATAGTTATCAAATTGGTGGAGATACCTCAAAGAAGCACTCCCAATTCATTTGGAGTTGTTCTGCAATATCAGCTGCCTTACAATGGGTATTATTTCCAACAATCTGCTTGACAGCCTGGAAACACCTGTCAGAAGGCCCAGGTCAACCTGAACCAGGTTTCTTTCCTTTGCTGGTAAATTGTACAATCATTTTGTTAACTGTGCCAAAAGGAGTCCCAAGGTTTTATGCAATCATACACTGGCTAAATATACCCTCAGATTGACTCACAATACACTCTCTTTAAAAATCAGACAACTCATTCTCTGCTGTTTGTAGCATAGCTAATTGCTATAAGCAATTAATAAACTGTAGTCTGAAATGAAAACTAATACATCAAGTTTGATGCACCAGGTAGTGTCTGCACATAAAACTATGATAATGGGTGTCTATTTACATTAAAGATGACTGAGTGTGTATATATGTATAATCAGTGGAATTTCCTCTGTGAATGCAAGCCATGTAATTTATACCTGAGATATAAAAATTAATACAAATAAATTGAATTTTAACATGTTTCATTTTTATGAGACTGCTTCAAATAGGGCATGTACATGATATATGTACCCAGCTTCAGTTATATGGTTTTTAAACACTACCTGAATTAGCAAGAATCATCCCGAAGACATATCCAACCCATGCTAGCATGGAAAAGGGACATTACAAGCTTGAGATTAGTAACTGAAGTAATGCAAATTTAAACTCTTTTATTACAATAAATTGTCAACTCTGAGGTAAATAATATCGTGAGTGCTATTGTTTTAAGGCATAAACATGCATTAAAATTTTTGTTACATCAGGTACTGGTATAGCTTCCCGAAAGGAACTCAGATAAAATTATAGAAAGTGTTGTTAAAACTTACAAATTATTAATTTCATTATATATGTAACCATTTTTAATTTTGCTGTCAAGTAATTCTTGTATTGGTTTTGTGTATTGCTTCGTTTAAAAGCTGTACTAAATTAAATGAATTAACTTTGCATATCCAAGGTGCAGCTATTACTAGGTTTTAAGATATTTTATTGCAAAGTTGCTAATAGTAGAAGTTAAGATTTCTGGGCTGCCTTCATGTTATTGGATTATTTTGTTTGTCAGATATTGATTCCCCAGTCTCTTATACTTTAATTCAGAATTATAAGCTGGAAGGTTGAAATTTCGATTGAAAATCATTTCATATTGTGAGAAGGGCATTTAAGATTGAGTCCTTAGATGGGAGTGAACAATCTTACTGAAATTGTTTCTTGTTGCTAAATCAAAGTTATAATAGAAACTTTTTTTTTTTCACACTATCTCTAAATGCAGCATTTAAACATTTACATTACATTTCTAAGATTCATTCCAACTATAGCAGCTACTTTACACATATGGCTTCAGTTTGGAATCAGCTAGCAGCAACTCCGGCCATATCTAATTTTGTAACACTATCTAAATTATGTTTATTGAAGATTATTAGGCAAAGTGTACTTCTTATATAAACTTACTTGCAAACCTACTTTTATGTCAAACTAGATATCATATATGGTAAAATATTATTGAAGTGGTTATCAACAAATGAAAGCACACTGAATATTTCTATATAATTTAATTTATTGTCAGTATTATAAATGTAACAAGGTGGCAGAGTTGTTACTACACTGGGTGAAATGCTTAGTGGTATTTTGTCTGTCTTCACATTCTCAGTTCAAATTCCACTGAGGTTGACTTTGCTTTTCATCCTTTCGGGGTTGATAAAATAAATACCAGTTGAGTACTGGGGTCGATGTCATCGACTTACTCCCTACCCCAAAATTGCCGGCTTTGTGCCAAAATTTGAAATCAATGTTGTAATTGTAATGTCTTCAATTTTCAGTCAAATGATTTGCTGGATTTTTTTTAATATCCTGTCATAAGTAACGCATTCATTATTGAATGAAAACTTTTTTGCTCAGGAAATTTATATTTTGCACATACTCAATAACTGCATACATATATACATACATATATTTGTGGGTGTGTATGTATGTAATTACACATATATAATTAGTTACTTTCTAGATATTTATATCAAATCACTTGATAAATGAAAATGTATGGGTGAGCTGCTAATTACTATGAATTGATCTCTCTTATATTAAACCATTTTTAACTAAGGGCTTCATTCATTAGGTGTAAGCTATATATCAGATTGTTTTTAATCAAAGAAAAATATATATACATATTGGTGCTTCCAAATAATGCAGATATACACCTAATTTACATGACCAGCTCACATAAAATGTTCTTATTTCTTGGTCTTCTTCACACAAAAATATGCTATTATTGTAGTTTATATGGTAATACAATTATTCACCATTAAACACCAATTCCGTCAATAATTTTTTTTAGTCATAAATAGTTTTTGTTCCTATTTTATTTTTATACAAAGAACAGAAACCAAAGTTAATTATTACTCAATACAATATTTGAAGCTTTTAAAAAAAAAAGGGGGAAAAAAATCTTTTTATTTATTTATTGTGTTTTCTATATACAACGTATTCAAATTGTGTTGGTCATATGAAAAATCCGGATCTTTCAAATGTTAATATGGATACATAGATGCTGAATCTGCTGTGGCATATCTCTTTGTATTGATCATTCCTTTATATAAATAATAAAGTCTCTTTTTTTTTTTCTTCTTCTTCTTCCTCCTTTCGTTGTCTATCACTTGGTAATGTTACACTCAAATCATTTGTAGGAAGATTTCCTAACTATGTCTAAAATGCTGCTCTACTGCTGTTGTATATAATCAGAGAGTTAGTGCTGATACAAAACTGCTGCTAATACTGTCTGGCTCCTGGTTCTAATCTGCTAAAAAAACTGAGCTTTTGCCATCTCTTACATTTTCTTTTTCTAAGTCAGTGGAGTTACAAATGGTAGTGTATTAAATTTAACAAACTTAATACTTAAAAGTATTTAGCTTCTTCCTGTTAGGGATTAGCTATTGCCTGTCATTCTCTCTACATGGTCAATCAGTTATATCATCCATGAAATAGGTAAGGTTTAATTTAAATGTGAACTTCAGAAAGAAATTATCTTTGGATCATATGGGTAAATGTTGGCCTGTGATCAAATGCTCTCTAACCATGGCAGCCCTATCTCTTTAAGATGGCTATGTGTGATTTAAGTGCGATTTGGTTGCTGTTTCTAGCAAACCATGTGGTCACATATAAGGTTCTTTCATGAGTTTGTATATTGAGTAAAGTTTATATCTCATTTATTAAACTAATTCTAGTTTATAACAATGTACTTAAGCTTGGAGGAACAGGTCTGCTTGATTTAGGGATAACAACAAAGGAGTTGGCTCTCTGCTCTGCCATCTATTTATTACCAAAATACTAAAGCTTAAGAAGTAATATCAAAATATTGGCTAGCAAACTCTCCTATTTACCAAGAGTAGAATGAAACGACTACAGTTAGTAGTTTTTCAAACAGTCCCCAAGAATACATCTTTTCGTTCAGTCTTAACTTAAGAAGCAGCCCTGTTTCTGCCAATGGAATGTGACAATTTGATGCAGCTGTTTGAATACTGATGTTTTGGCACTAGAGGAAAATGCATACATATGCAGAAATATACACATAGAGTAAGAAAGAGAGAGAGACATTACATATATATACAAACCTAACTAGATGTTTGTTCGCATAAACAGGGAGAGAGAGAGAGAGAGAGAGAGAGAGAGGCAGAGAACAAGTCAACAGTGGTGAACGTCTGTGCCTAAACATCTCATATCATTCTGCCAATCCTTTCATCATTACACAGTGGACTCAGAAACATGACTTTCTGCATAACAGGTGCTAGCAATATCACAGTCATCTTATTTCTCAGATGCTGCTCCACAATTTCAATTTTACAACAACCACATAGAAACTTCCAAAAAAAAAAAAAAAAAAACACCAAAAGGTAGCTCATATGATATATAACTGTTGTATTCCTCTTGGGGGACTCGCAGAGAAAACACGAGTTGTACTATTTAGTTATCACATTTATTTATTAACTATAAACAAAGAACTCACTCACCGAATTGTTAGTTATCAAGAAACAAGAATGTTGT
>NC_068981.1:65172690-65174440 GCF_001194135.2 Octopus bimaculoides
AAAAAAAAAAAAAAAAAACACCAAAAGGTAGCTCATATGATATATAACTGTTGTATTCCTCTTGGGGGACTCGCAGAGAAAACACGAGTTGTACTATTTAGTTATCACATTTATTTATTAACTATAAACAAAGAACTCACTCACCGAATTGTTAGTTATCAAGAAACAAGAATGTTGTCCTCGCCATATATCTCAATAACCTTCAACCTCGACAGTCATTCAAAACAACAACAAAACAGGGACCTCAGACGAACTATATTGAAATATGGGACTTCAGACGAACAAATCTAACAGTCCATATAACAATAACACTATCTCCTTACATCAAATACAACATATGTTCAAAAGACATGCTAGTAACTAGCTACATGCTTCTACAGCATGTCCCAAAACTATTTTTTAAAATAGCAACGACATATTTTACAGGTGTTACATTCAATTAACTCAAATAAAACAATACATTTGATCCTATTTGGGTTATGCTAACCTTACCTGGTCCCTTAATTTCTCCACTTAGAAAATATACATTAATCTATGTTTGTACCAACACTCTACACTTAAAACAGTGAAACCAAAATTCTCAAAATGACAGATTACCTGGTCATAGAAAACGTATAGGTTGTTGCCACAACAAATTTCCATCCACAAAAGTCCTTCCTACATGTTCCATGATCTTCAATTGTCCAGGTACATCTACAACATCCCCAGACATGTGTACTTCTCCCTTAATCCTGACAAGCACATACACTCAACTAGTAACTTTGATAGCTCCAAACATTGCTGAGATACAGATCTGTGATGAGTACAGAAAACCAATAACTATTGCACTCTTAAGTTCACCTTGTACTGCTGCCACTAGAACATACTAGTTAGTGGCAGATGTGCAACATATCATTTCTGTACTTTATATGATAAACTACAGTACATCAGAACTAGTAAGAGCTTCAACATCCTGGAGGAATGATATAACCCAGTCATTTGACCCATTTCTTGTATGTAAGACCATGTATTGGAGCTGTGCAACAACAAACATACAGAGATGAGCTAATGCAGTCATTTGGTCTGCTTAGGAATAACAGCTAAGTCACCTTCAAATCTCACCCCACATTTTTAGATATAATCCAATGAAAGTAGAAAATGTTTGCAGACGAAATATGCCTGCTAAGAATATTCCATGGAAAACCAAAGACAAAATTGGTCTAAATCAGATTCTGAATTCAAAAGAGTGAGGTTTCTAATTAGTTAAAACATTTACTTATTTACCTATTCAAACAACTTACAGTAACTTCATACAACAATAATATATCCAGTGTAATCTAATTGACTAGTTTGCGCTCTGTGTCAGCAGTGATAATCTGGTAGAAGCAGTGGCCCAGGAACAAAATTTGCTTAGGGGGTGCAAACTCAGTTTCAAAATTTGGCACTACTGGAGAAGTGTGGATCCGAGTTCTGGGAGTGTGCATGTCACAAATTTACGCATGCACACGCGTTAGTCGTAAGTAGTCGAATTTAGCACACAGGGAAAAAAACTAGACGCTCGCTACTTGCTGTAAATGGGGAGTGGGTTATCCATCTAATACAAGAGGAAAATTGCAGATAAATTGAATAAAAACATGAAAAATGACAAAATGAAAAGGTGAATCAAGACTAAAGTTGGAGTTGAAAAAAAAGGCACTTACCCAGGCAGTGGTCAAGTTGATAATGGAATATTGAATGGTTGTTTTGTACTGAAAGAATTTTGAAGGGGTTT
>NC_068981.1:65174598-65183192 GCF_001194135.2 Octopus bimaculoides
TATATTCAAAATTAACTATACATGCTGGTTTTGTTGTTGTTATTGTTGCGGCTACTGTTGTTATTGTCACTTATTTTTTTTGTATTTTGACGCTACTTGCTTTCAGAAGTTAGTGGTCCTAAACTCCCTAGGGAATTTTATGCCAGCTTCATCACTTTTATTTATTTATTTATTTTATTTTTTTCTTTGTTTTGAAACGAGGTCGAACTTAAGCATTTTATACCGATAGATTTTAGACACTTTTTTTCTGCAACTGGTAAGATTATGTAGGGGGTGCAAATTTTGATCTTGCACCCCCTGAAAATTCTAGGGGGTGCGGGTGCACCCGCTGCACCCCCTATTCCCGGGCCCTTGGGTAGAAGGTCTTGAAATGAAAACAAAAAGGCATCATATAGTTTTTAGCTTCCTGCTTTAAAGGAAGAAATGGAGAGTGAACTTGATAATTCAGACAGAGATTCTTCAACAAGAAGGGAGAAATTTTTCTTAGAACTTCGACAGCAGAAAATTTAAATTAAAAAAGATACAGGAACGCAAACAACAAACATTCTTAGTTTCTGTACATAGACAGAGGCATAAAGCTCACTTTGCACATAAGTGATCTCAGGTTCAGTCTCCTTGTGCAGCACCTTGAGCAAATGTTTTCTTCTATAGCTCCAGTCCAATTAACCTCTTGTGAGTGAATTTGAAAGAGAGGAGATTATGTCGAAGCTCCTCATATATGTGTGTGTATTCCCCCCCCCCCATCACCATTTGACAACTGGTGTTAGTGTATTGGTATCCCTGTCATTTAGTTGTTTGACAAAAAGGGACCAATAGAATAAGTGTCAGACTTTAAAAAGAAAGAAATACCAGGACCAATTCGTTCAACTAAACCCTTCAAGGTGGCGCACATGCAACACTGCACACACACACGTTTCTCCCACCTTTCTCTTTGCTTTCTGGTTGAAAGACTTATATCCAAAACATTAAACTCGTATTTATTTAGATCAAAATTACTGATTTAGATCAAAATTACGTTATATTTTGTTATTTTCCTTTCTGAGGTTTTTCCCTGTAAGCTATACGTGTGTAACGTGAAATTTGCAGGGGAAGAGAAAAGGGACTGCGAAACGCTCGTACTTTCTCTAAGACCATTAGATACGTAAATAAAATGAAATCATTGCAGCAAGAAAACGAAAAGATTATTAAAACGTCATTAAAGGGAATGTGTGCGATGAAAATCGAAGCATTATATATTTATGGCTGACTGAAATTAATAATGTAAGGGAGTTAACTCTGATCGCCTAAGACAGAACAGAAAGATTTATCAACTATAATCCGCATGATTTGCTGTGGAAGCTGCGATTATTTTCTTCTGTTGCTATTGTTGTTCTTGTTGTTATAATCGGTTGTATGGGATCACAAATATAGATTAATTACTGAAGCGTAATCTTGTAACATAGCGAATTTCAACTAAGCTCTATATGGAAGTAATTCCATCGTAGTCCGATCTGGGATTATTTATGACGCTGATACACAAACGGATATCCAAGAAAAGCATCCAGCTGATTGGCCTTGTAAGAACTAGTTTTTATCCAATCCTTAGAACCTCAAACCTCTGAAATTCACCTCATGTTAACATTTTTGCAACAGACTACAACTTGGAAATATTGGTTTCAAATGTTGGCCCAAAGCCAGCAATTTCGGAGGAGGGGCCAAGTCAATTACATCGACGCCAATACACAACTGGTACTTATTTTATCAGTCTCGAAAGGATGAAAGACAAAGCTGACCTTGGTGGAAGTTGAACTCAGAATGTAAAAATGGACGATATGCCGCAAAGCATTTTGCCCAGTGTGCTAACGATGCAGCCAGCTTGCAACCTTATCAACTTAGAAATATTGGTTTCAGATTTTGGCACAAGGCCAGCAAGTCCAGGGGAAGGAATAAATTGATCACATCAACCCCAGAGCTCAACTGGTACTTATTTTATCGACCTCAAAAGGATGAAAGGCAAAGTTGACCTCAGAACATAACAACGTACAAAATGCTTAGAAGCATTTTGTCCGACATGTCTACGATTCTGTCAGCTCGCTGCCTTAGATCAACTTCGAAATATTAACACAGAACACCAGTTGAAAACAACCCAAGAAGATTACAAGAGAACTGTTTCTCCCTCATTCAACCATTAGAAATGTCACTTACATTATAGCTATAGAAGGATAGGTTGTATTCCATATAATGTGGCTCTTCTCAGAAGGCTGTAATATCATCTGACAAGAAACTCTGTATAAGGAATACATAAAACAAGGTGATAACTTTAAATGTCCTTAATTGTAGCCACACTTATATATACACAAGCTGAATGATAAATGGAAGTGGTTGATAGACATTTATTCATATATCTACATGCATCTGCATGGGTTGTATGTTTGCTGTTAACCCTGGTGAGGAAGCTCACGAACAGCGATATGTTAGAACCTGTGCAATGTTGTTGGGGCTGTGTAGAGATGTTGTTGACAACGCTGGTGAGAGACATGATAGTGGTGACGAAGATGGAGGTCGCTGTAATGTGTCAGTGGTTAGACCTTAGAAGGTCTGGAACCAACAGACCCTGAGACTAGGAGGAGGTGAGTTTTGATAGCCAATGGTAGGCTCAAACAGAGTTTAGTACAGACAGTCTCACGTGATTTATTTGGAGGCTGCAATTGGTTGGGTTGCATATTGGCACACAATAGAGTAAGAGACAAACTGCCAATACCAACCAATCAGAGTGGTGGACTCAACGGGGTCCAAAACAGTACCCAAAGGTTAGCTGTTACCTGCTACATTTGTATGTATGTATGTTATAGAGAGAGGAAGTTCACTAGAGTTCGCTACGTAGCTTTGAAGAAATAACTGTTAAAATTGAACCACATTCTTCAAAACTCGCACTAAGAATAAGGACAAGGTAAAACTACTGCCTGCTTTTATAGCAAGTTGATGCAGGTAGTTTATCCCATCCTCCTCCAACTTTAAGTTCATGTGATTTAAAAACCATTTTATTTATGGGATGACTAAATATATCATAATACTTTTTAAAAGTTGATGTGTCATAGAGGTTTTAGTGACTTACTTAACATATGTATGCATGTGTGTGTGTGTGTATGTTGTATGTATTATGTATGTATGTATATAACTAACTGACACTGTCAGTTCCAATCAATCAAATCAATGAAACAGCCTGCTTACGGAATTAATATGCAAGTGGCTGAGCACTCTACAGACAGACGTACTCTTAACATAGTTCTCAAGAAGATTCTGCGTAACATGCCTAATGTGACAAGGCTGGCCTTTTGAATTGCAGGCACTATTCATTTTTGCCAGCTGAGTGAACTGGAACAATGTAAAATAAAGTGTCTTGCTCAAGCACACAATACACCACCAGGTATTGAATTTACAACCTTATGATTGTAAGCCAAATACTCCTAACCACTGATCCACACACACACACACACACACACACCCATACATGTACGTAGGTTTGGTGTAACCATTAGCTGCCTAGGTTAAAGGCTTGTTGGATACATTACATACCCTTGAAAACCACAGTTTTATACAAATCATTTCTTTTCAGAACAAAATCAAAGTAAAATATAATATTTCATTGTTCTTAATAGTTCATAGTTCATTGTAAGTTCATAACCAGTTCATTGATTTCAACATTAGCAATATTGCTAAACTTAATTCAGTTTGAATGACAACAATCAGATATATTTTTATTTCAGTTTTCTAATGTGCTGTGGCTGATAAAACTTGCAGGAAATTAAGTAAGAATAACATTGGTGGTCAACTTTGCTAGACTTCTTGGAATGGAGAAAAACTTGTCACTTCATGGCCCAACTGAAAAGCTGTGCTAATTGTAGAAATTCTTTTCAGTTTATAAAGTATCTAATCGTTTTTTGTACACCTTATTGTAAATGAACATTTGTGTAAATTTAAAGAGTCAGAAACGCTGGTTCATTATATCAGACATAATACCTAAAATGAGCTACACACATGATGTTAGTTATAGTGAACAAAAGACAATGATTATCCAATGATGTAATCAAGCAATTACATAAAGATACATACGAACCAGAAGTTATCATAACAAAAGATGCTTGGGTGATTTGTTCAAAGAAAGGAAACAACAGATGTCTTTTATAACAGAAACTCTTCTTGGATAACTTGACCAAATCACATTATGAATTGAGAATCTATGTGGTCAAAGATATAATAATGAGAGTAATGGGGAAAGACAAAGAAAATAGAATGCAAAAGAGAAGAGAGCCCTGAACATGTGTCTTTTGATTTGATAAATACACTTCTTTAAATTTGGTTGTCAATGATAGTGACAGGTGTTATTTTGAAGCAGTTAATCTCTTCAGTTTGGTCAACGGATATATAATTATTCCTTTCAATCGACTTAATGGTGACAAATTATAACAATGCATAACTGAAGCATAACTGTTAAAATATTGAGTAAAACGAGATGAAAGGGTTGGATTGATGCTTTGGAACCATCAAGATATCATTCTGGTAATATATAAATGACGCTTTCATAAAAACCTTTCATGACACAAGCCTAAAGGGTTCATTTGAAAATACTTCTAATTCTGAAGCGAAAGCCATTATTGATGCAATTTGCAAAGTCAATTTTGTGGCATATCTCGATATATTGCCTAACTGAAAAGCTGTACTAATACATACAAACATACATACATTCATACATACATACAAACATGCATACATACATACAAACACACATGCATACAAACATACATACATACACACAAACATACATACATACATACATACATACATACATACAAACAAAAATACCTTGTTGATGTTGTTGAAATTGCAATGAAGGAGCCTTGAATCTAGCTTAGAAACCAGATCTTTCTCTAATGGCAAGAAATCTTGAAATAGAACTGAATAATGGCATACATACATACATATATACATACATACATACATACATACATGTCAATGTATTAAGATTTTGTGACCACATGTACATAGGTTCAAACTTTGCCTCAGTCATTATATATTCATTTATATTTATAGGTGAAAATGCAAGCAAAATTCAATAGGGTATTAAATACCACTTACTATAAACAGAGATATCGCTCTCGAACCACAAATTACTCACTATTAAAATACTCACGTGAATGCAACAAACATAACAGAAATAGGCTTACCTTGAATGAACTACAGAAATAAAGAATACATATATTCCAAGATCAGTTGATTTTGCTTTCTAATACCCTACTGAACTTTGTTTATATTTTTACCTATAAAGGTGTAAACTTGCTAGCCACTTTATTATTATCGTTATTATTATTAATAATGGTAATGATATTCAATGTCATTTATATTTATTTACTTATTTAGTTTATCTTTTCTTGCCTAAACAAGTCACATAAAATTGTAATAATAATAATAATAATAATAATAATAATAATAATAATATAGATTGAAACTATAAACCACCTAATTTCAGGGTGTAGAGTCTTAGCACCTGTAGAATATAAAGCAAGACATGACAGAGTCGGCCAGTATTTACACTGGACAATATGTTGGCATTATAAAATCAAAACCGCTGACAAATGGTATAAACGCCATCCTGAATCTGTGACTGATGGAGAAAATGTGTCAATTCTCTGGGACTTCCCCGTACATACTGACAAAACTATAAAGGCTAATAAACCGGATATTATTATAAAAGATCAGACAAAGAAGATGTGTTTATTAGTTGACATGAGTATTCCTTGCGATCATAATATAGTGGCGAAAGAATTTGACAAGATCAGTAAATATAAAGACTTGCTAATAGAAATTGGAAAAATGTGGCACCTCAAGGCAACTACCGTACCAGTGATTGTAGGATCTCTAGGAATGATAAAAAAAAAGGTACTGAAACCTATTTGAAAATGATACCAGGTTTACTATCCCTACAGGAAGTGCAAAAAATCATGTTAACTGGAACGACTCATGTACTGAGAAGAGCATTATCGCTATGAAAACAACAACCATTCATGAATTTGTTTATATTATTAATTTTTTTTTAATACATATTTTACCTGTGAATTTGCATGTGTAAACTGGGAATGCATACAATGAGCTTCTCTGCCCCAGGTGTACGGAAAACGCTCAGCGAGAAATGGAAGAAAATTTTAAGAAAGAAGGAAAAAAAAACAACATAATAATAATAAATAATAAATTTATTAATCCAATTTACATCGAAATTTTTTTATTGATTACAATAAGTAAAGATTACAAAAAAAGGTCTTGTTTTCAGAAATTGCATAAAAAATCAGATTAAGTCTTTTGGCAGCATGGCTGATTTGGGCAAGTTGTTAGGAGGTCAAAAAATAAAAAATAAATAGGTCAGTAATTATAAAAAATAAAAAAAAGAAACATCCTTTGCATGCGAGCAAGGTGGTCAAACACATATAAAAAGTAAATCTTTTAATGTCTGGAAATATAAAATATTCTTTTCCACTCTAGTCACAAGGCCCGAAATTTCTGGGGAATTGGGGGAGCCAGTTGATTAGATCAACCCAGTATGCAACTGGTACTTGATTTATAGACCCCGAAAGGATGAAAAGCAAAGTTGACCTCAGCAGAATTTGAACTCAGAACATAAAGACAGACAAAATACCACTAGGAAGTATAAAATATTTTTTTCTACTCTAAGCACAAGGCCCGAAATTTTTGGGGAGGGGGATCAGTTGATTAGATTGACCCCAGTACTCAACTGGTACTTAATTTATCAACCCCGAAATGATGAAAGGCAAAGTCAACCTCGATAGAATTTGAACTCAGAACGTAAAGACAGATGAAACACTGCTAAGCATTTCGCCCGACGTGCTAACATTTCTGCCAGCTCACTGCTTTGGAAATATGAAATATTACAAATGTTATAAATACTATAGGTTTATAAAATAAAGTTTATAAATGAGTTTGGTTCAGCAGAAGGGAGGTTTTTAATGACTAAGCAGCAAGTACATCAGACTATACAACAGTAAATGAATAAATTTACCAAACCAAATTAGAAAAGTGAAATTCTTGAGTTTGAATAAAACAGTAAGATTCCATAGCAAAAAATGAATTCTAACATTTCAATACTGGCTCTGGAAAACATAACAATTTTAATGATTTATAAATCAACTAATTACAATGATAATTAACTAATTCACAAATTGGCAAATACCATCTCAGTTATGCTAATATAGGTGTAGGCATGGCTGCATGGTTAAAAAGCTTGTTTTGAAGTCATGTGGTTTCAGGTTCAGTTCTACTGCACAGTACCTTGAGCAAGTGTCTTCTATCATAGCCCAAGGTTGACCAACACCTTCTGAATGAATTTAGTAGTGTGTGTGTGTGTGTGTGTGTGTGTGTGTGTGTATGTGTGTGTGTGAGCATGTATGTATGTATGGCATTATTCAGTTTCATTTCCTGATTTCTTGCCAATAGAGAAAGAATCAGTTTCTAACCAAAGCCTCAATTCATTGGAATCTCAACATCAACGACAGTATTTTTGTATGTATGCATGTATGTATGTATGTATGTATGTCTGTATGTATGCATGTAAATGTGCAGATTTGTATGTTTTGCTCTATGTATATACTCTCATGCATATAGTTCCACATCTAGACATGCTCATATATACTTAACTGATAAACTGCTGGAAAGTTTAACAAAACTAAGTAAATGAGTGGAAATCGGTGTGTTAAATTAATAAGGCACTAAAAGAGAATGACTCTCCCCAGACACAGATTGGATCTGTAGTCTTTGAATTAGCTTTTCCTTTCTGGTTTTGGGAAGTCTAATTTCTCAAGATTAGTATTTAGGTAGTTCGCTACATATCCTAGAGCCCCAATGTTTACAGGTATAAACCTGAACTTGTAATCTGGATAGAGTAATGTATGTATGTATGTATGTATGTACGTACGTACTTACATATGTATGTATGTATGTATGTATGTATGTGCATGTGTGAGTGTGTATGTGTGTCCTTGTATTTGTCCCCCATACACACACTGCTTGATGACCAGTGTTGGTTTGTTTATGGCGCTGTAACTTAGCAGTTCAGCCAAAGAGACTGATAAAAGACGTACCTGACTTAAGAATAAAAATTGGCACTGAGGTTGATTTGCTCCACTAAAAACCTTCAAGACAGTGCCCCAGCATGGCCACAGTCCAATGATTGAAAACAAGTCAAAGGTAAAAGATGAGAAAAAATAGTTAAGCAACCAGAGACAAAGAGATGTTGAAAGAGAGTGATAGAGAAAGAGAGTGAGAGTGAAAGACAGAGAGAAAGGGGGAGAGGAAGAGAGTGTGTTTTGACCTTTGACCACTGAGGAGAAAGTTTGTCTTAGATATTTTATTCCATTTAAAGTCCAAAGGTTGTACATCTCTTAGATTGGATTGAAAAATATTGTCTTTTGGAAATAATGAATTCAGAAGCATTTAGAAGTCAAAGTCCAAACATAATTATGAAAACTTAAACTAATCCATCTTACTTCCAAATTAAGGATCCAACACTTCTTCCTCTTTATCATCATCATTATCATCATCAGCATCAT
>NC_068981.1:65184805-65186597 GCF_001194135.2 Octopus bimaculoides
AGATCTCTGACTACTACATTTATATTTTTTCTCTCCTTATTTCTCTCCTTGTTTTTTTCTGTGTTTTCTTTTCAGTTGAAGAGTGTAAGCTCAAAACGTTAAAGAGTTTCTCTATTCTCGAGCGTTATACTAATACATCCATTTGTTGTTTACACCACCTGTCTTCGTGTGTTGTTTCTTTCGGAAATTCTCCCATATATATATACATATATACATACACATATATATATATACATCATTGTAGCTGGGGACTACTGAAAATGTTGCAAGTCGCAACAAAAATTTTAGTAAAACTAATAAGTAAATGAGTGGAAATCGGTGTGTTGAATTAATAAGGCACTAAAAGAGAATGACTCTCCCCAGACACCATAAAATATGCTTCAACACACGAATTCACATAAAGAATCTTGTAAACAACATACAAAAACAAAAGAGTGGCTGTGTGGTAAGTAGCTTGCTTACCAACCACATGGTTCCAGGTTCAGTCCCACTGCGTGATGCCTTGAGTAAGTGTCTTCTACTATAGCTTCGGGCCAACCAAAGTCTTGTGAGTGGATTTGGTACACGGAAACTTAAAGAAGCCTGTTCTGTATATATGTGTGCATGTGTGTGTGTATGTGTGTTTCTGTGTGTCTTTGTCTCCTCAACATCACTTGACAACCAATGCTGGTGTGTTTATGTCCTTGTAGCTTAGTGGTTCAGCAAAAGAGAACCAATAGAATAAGTACTAGGCTTACAAAGAATAAGTCCTGGGGTTGATTCGCTCGACTAAGGGTGGTACTCCAGCATGGCCACAGTCAAATGGCTGAAACAAGTAAAAGAATATATATATAATCAAAAAACCCAAGGGGAGAGTGGAGATTTATTCACATCCAAAACTTTTTATCAAAAGGTTTTCTACAGGTGCAGGAGTGGCTGTGTGGTAAGTAACTTGCTTACCAACCACATGGTTCTGGGTTCAGTCCCACTGCGTGGCATCTTAGGCAAGTGTCTTCTACTATAGCCTCGGGTCGACCAAAGCCTTGTGAGTGGATTTGGTAGATGGAAACTGAAAGAAGCACGTCGTATATATGTATATGTGTGTGTGTGTGTGTGTGTCTGTGTCTGTGTTTGTCCCCCTAGCATTGCTTGACAACCGATGCTGGTGTGTTTACATCCCCGTCACTTAGCGGTTCGGCAAAAGGGACCGATAGAATAAGTACTAAGCTTAAAAAGAATAAGTCCCAGGGTCGATTTGCTCGACTAAAGGCGGTGCTCCAGCATGGCCGTTAGTCAAATGACTGAAACAAGTAAAAGAGTAAAAGAGTACAGCATATATAACAATGACCAACATATGTTTCTGCTGCAGCAACTGTACATTTTTCTGTATGCAATTATGCATCCTAATTGCTGCAATTTCATCAAGTGTCCATCACTTACAGCATTTCTTTTACTTGTTTCAGTCATTAGAAAAGCTGGGTACTTATTCTATTGGTCTCTTTTGCTGAACCACAAAGTTACAGGGACATAAACTTACCAACACCAGTTGTCAAGTAGTCGTAGAGGACAAACACATACACAAAGACACACACACACACACACACACACATATATACAGGGTTGGCCAAAAGTCACCTGTCAGTAAATCAAAACCTATTTAATTCCAAGAGTAAAACAAAAAATTATTTTATATGAAACTTCACTAATAAATAGACAAATGTTGAAAAAAAACGGTGATTTTAACTCACAGCATTCAATTAATAAACATTCATAACTGGAATGAATGAATAAAATTGAATATTTATGGAATTTT
>NC_068981.1:65187794-65192761 GCF_001194135.2 Octopus bimaculoides
ATATTATTTGCATTAATAATAATAATTACATCAAAAAATACCTTAGAAATGAAAACCCTGATTCCAACTTTCCCCAAGACACCTGATGAAGGTTGGAGGGTATATCAGCTGAAACATTGTGTTAACAACAATGAGGACAAATATCCGTCAAATGTAAATAACATAAATAATGTATGTAATTCCTCATGTCTTAAGTATAGAACTGTATTATATATATATAATATATATATGTGTGTGTGTGTGTGTGTGTATAAAGAATAAGGAGAAAATGGAGAAGTAGTTAATAAAATTATTTATTAATTATAAAATATGACAGCATCTCTGGCAGCTGTTTCGATTCGGAAATCTTTAGATAATTAATTTATAAAATTAAAATCATTATAAGATGAATCTCTTCAGATATAGTAAGGATATACCAATTAGAAATACATGTTGAGATAACTGCTATGAAACTATTAATGGTGGTGGTGGTGGTGGCGGTGATGATGATCCTTTGTACAGCACTATTACCTGCCGAGACTATTTTATAGTCTCACACAGATGCTGCCATCAAGAGGAATTCTTGAGTGACTAGACACGGTCATTCGCGTAGGGGCTAGGAGGATTATTCATCTCCCGGATACCACTTCCTCTTCCTTTTTGTATAGCAGCCAGTGTGATGGTGGATTAAGTCTTCACCAGATAGTGAGACTGATCCCTAAGTGTGTCATCCGCCATAATCTGCACCTGCTGACATCGGGTTACGTCTCCATTAGAAAAATTGTTGATTGTGCAGGACTAGCCGAACAGAATCAGCAATTAGTAACATCCTACGATTTGCTCAATAGATGTTTGTGTATATGTTTGTGTGCATATGTGTATGCATGAGTGCACATATGCACATGTACACACACACACACACACACACACGCAGATGTACATACATATGCATTTCTTCAATAGATTCAATGCTAACATTGACAGCCACTGTTCTTTTCTAATCATAATGAATAATTATTAATCATTACAAGCATCATTTATTTATACTTCCTATCTGCTACCTTTATTGCAGGATCGTGCTGACTTTCTGGTAACAAATCCAAAGACCGTTTACAAAAATAACAGACCTCTATACACACGATATGAGATCATCACTAACGTAGGTGTTAGTATTTTGTAGATTTATTTTACTTTCTCTTATGCTTTTCACTTTTCTACCTTTACAGTTTTTCATCATCATCATCACCATCATCATTTAACATCCACTTTCCTCGCTGGCATGGGTTAGCTGGTTTGACTGAAACTGGTAAGCCAGAGAGCTGCATCAGGTTCCAGTCTGATGTGGCATAGTTTCCAGAACTGGATGTCCTTCCTAATGCCAACCACTCCGAGAGCGTAACGGGTGCTTTTTCTTAAAAGAAAAACATATCTGGTGCTGGTACTCTCTGTAAAGTGGTTGGCACAAAGAAGGGCATCCAGCCATAGAAACTTTTCTGAAGCAGACAGTAGAGCTTAGTACAGTGCTCTATCTTGCCACATCCTATCAAAATAGCCAACTCACGCCAGTATGGAAAATGAATGATACATTTATATTCTCCTCTCCTACCATGATCTCTACCCATTCTGGTTGAATATTCCATGTGTCAACATATACAATAATGTAAACTTTCTTTTAATCAAGATATCCTTGGCCTGAAGAGTAGCCTGCAGTATACACCTCACTTGAGTAGTTACCACTTCCGAGGTTCCACTCGTTATAAAACATATGTAGCCTAGGTCTTATCAACTCCATTCTTTAACTCTTGTATTCTTATGCATACACTTGGCAACCCTGGTTGCCTACCATGAAATATAAAAAGAACTTTTTTCAATTTATTGTACTTTGATAAGAAAAAAGTTCACAACTTTCCATCGCAATAAACCACTATTGTCCCTGGAAGTTGGTTTTTATATTTACTACAGATTACTTGAAGCTAACTTTCTTCCTAAGCCTCGATCCTTGGATCTTATGTACAGGGGTTGGACAAAATAATGGAAACACTTTAGAATTTCAAACAAATTTATTTTAACTCTGGTCCCTCTCTCCTTGACCAGCCTAACTCCCCCCCTCCACCACCCCACTCTATATAAACTAGCTCATTCGGATTCCACTACTTCATTTTAACCACTCCGCCAAAAGAATACAAATCCAGAAGATGTTCAGATAAGAAATCTTGTTTTTTTTTTTTTCAACTTCGTACATCTAATACCTCTCTTTCTGTGCAGATCATAATCCCCTTATTAGTTCTTTTCATTATTCAATCTACTTCATTACCTATGTAAACATAGTTTAAACTTGTCTTCTATGCTGTTATGTTTTAAAAACAAACTTAAGTTCTTTTCACACACATTTACTATCATCACTTATTCATTAATTTAATTTTGTCACATCATCACTTATATCTCTAATTTTGTCACAGATTGGCTGACTGAAAATTCTAAGATTTTTCAATTATATTTCACTATTATCATCATTTGCTGTTTCATTAAATCATGTTACCCCAAATCCCAAAAGAATATTTTTCTCCCTCGTGTTCTATCCTTGACCAGCCTAACTCTGGTCCCTCTCTCTGTCTCTCACTGTCTCTCTCTCTGTCTCTCTCTCTCTGTCTCTCTCTGTCTCTCTCTCTCTGTCTCTCTCTGTTTCGATAACCAGATGTTCTTCTCTAATTTTGCTATTTCATAGTACGCCTGCACTCCCACCCCCACCACCTGTACCGGAAGTCCCTATCCTCTGACATCTTTTGGTTGTCTCCCATGAACACTTCTAAAGGCTTAACGCCATCCCCACCCCTACTTAGGGTTTATCTCCTATGTAAGGTAGTGATCATGTAGCGCATAAAAATGATGGTGTAGTGTATGCAGGTTGAAGGCTATTGTTTGTTTATGAAATCTGCCAAATGCAAGCTTTCTTTTCTGGTACATGACGCTGCTGTCCCCCATCCCAGGGTCTCATGGGCCCACACCTCCCAGCACCCTCATCGTTGGCACACTGAAAGGCAAGTCTGGTGAGATTATTGAGATGCATAAACAGAGACATATAGATTTGTGCTGCATCCAAGAAGTAAGGTGGAGAAGAGGTTCTGCTAGGTTCCTCACAGGAAAAGAACATAGGTACAAGATTTTCTGGGCAGGGAACACTGACGGAGTCGGGGGCATTGATATACTTCTTGCAGAGAAATGGGTTGATAAGGTAATCGAGGTAGTCAGAGTCTGCGATAGAATACTTAAGATTAGATTAGTGCTACATCATGGGTTAGCAACCATTATCTCGGCCTATGCCCCTCAGCCGGGGCTACCTGATGGACAGAAAGACCAATTTTATGACACCCTCTTGCTGACTACCTCATTAACTAATGACAAGGACCTTCTCTTTGTGGCTGGTGACTTCAATGGACATGTTGGACAACATGTAGGGGGCTTCCATGGCATACATGGAGGCTATGGTTTTGGTTCCCACAATGATAAGGGAACCAGGCTGCTGGAGTTCTGAGATGCAAATGATCTTATGGTTTGCAATACAAACTTCAGGAGGGACCAGTTTTCCGAATTAACAGTACCTTGGTAGATAAAGTAATTAAGGGTATGAAGACAGGGAAAGCCCCCGGCCTATAAGGAATCACCACAGAGATGTTCAAAATATCTGGCAGTGTTGACTATAGCCTAGTCACCTGTATAGTTAACCAAGTGAGACTATAACTCATGGCCTATGCCAGTGGTGTATAACCAGTCCACTTATGAGTACCTTTCATTCATGGGACATTAAACTTTGCTTGCGAAGACCTGCTGAGGCAAGTGAAATCAAAATCACTGACATGGCCGATGACAGTACCGCCTAATTGGCACTCATGCCAGTGGAACGTTAAAAGCACCATTCGAGCGTGATCATTGCAGGGTCACTGACTGGCTCCTGTGCCGGTGGCATGTAAAAAGCACTGTTTGAGCATGATCGTTGTCAGCGTCATCTTACTGGCACATGTGCTGGTGGCACATGAAAAACAACATTCAAGTGTGATCGTTGCCAGTGCTGCTGGACTGGCTCCCGTGCAGGTGGCACATAAAAAACACTTTTTGAGCATGGTCGTTGCCAGTACTGCCTGACTGGCCCTCATGCCGGTAGCACGTAAAAGCACCCACTACACTCTTGGAGTGGTTGGCGTTAGGAAGGGCATCCAGCTGTAGAAACTTTGCCAGATGAGATTGGAGCCTGGTGCAGCCTTCTGGCTCGCCAGTCCTCAGTCAAACTGTCCAACCCATGTCAGTTTGGAAAGCGGGCATTAAACGACGATGATGATGATAATGGTGGGTAGGACCACTTTTGGCAGTACTTACAGCTTGAATTCTATGAGGTATGGACTCATACAAAGTTTGAATTGTTTCCAAAGGAATTTTTGTCCATTCATCAGCTAAAACAGTCTCCAGTTCTTGTAGTGATGATGGTGGAGGATATCGACTCCTTACATGTTTTTCTAAAATGCACCATGAATGTTCAACAATATTGAGATCTGGGGACTGTGGTGGCCAGATAAGAAGTTCAACTTCACTAGAATGTTCCTTGTGCCATTCAGTGACAACTTTAGCTGTGTTAATTAGTGCATTATCATCCTGAAAGATTGCGTTTTCCCCTGGAAACAGTTCTGCAACCACAGGATGAATTTGATCAGATAAAATTCTTAAATAGTCTTGACTATTAATTCTGCCATGAAGGGAAACCATTGGGCCAGCAGATTTCCAAGATATAGACCACCCCCACCCCGCCCCAGATCATCACAGATCCTCTTCCATGTTTCACAGTTGGAAGAAGGCGATTTGGGTCAAATGCTTCTTTTGACTGTCTTCACATGTATACCTGGCCAGTGGTTGGAAATAAGGTAAAGGATGACTTGTCCAAGAAAGTAACATTTTTCCACTGCTCTAGGGACCAATTCTGTAGGTTTTTACTCCACTCT
>NC_068981.1:65193311-65197249 GCF_001194135.2 Octopus bimaculoides
TATATATATATATATATATATATATATATATATATCATCATCATCATCATCATCATCATCATCCTCATTTAACGTCTGTTTTCCATGCTGGCATGGTTTGGACAGTTTGACTGAAAATTGATCAGCTTGGTAGCTGCCCCAGGATCCAATTTGATTTGGCATAGTTTCTACACCCACTCCAACCCACTCACAGATAGCCATCTCTGATAGCTGTGAGCAAGAATGTAGTCAGGGAACATCTTTACTGCAAAAATCAGACACATCCACTCAATATTTCGTCAGCCTTGACTACAGAAAATAATTTTATATACCAAGTTATATTTTGCCAAAGAGTGTCATGTATGTAACAATTTTTTTGTTGATATACGTCAAGTTTATTGAGGCAACATGACTTGCAGAAAATATCAATTTTATTTTTTGGTAGATGTTTAACATCATTACTGAAAATAACTATAAAATTTCACAGTTAAAGGGTTAAATAAAATAACGTGGTTCTGGTTTCCCTTCACATAGGAAAAGACAAGGTCTTGTTATTTACTAGAACATGTGTTTTGATGCATAGAATTGGTAATATTACTTCAGACTTTTGATAGATAGGGCTACTTAATCAGCTCTGACTTGAAGTTAAGCAACAATAACAAAAACTTGATGTACCACTGTTTTTCCCCCTTGTATTTTCTATCATTTCAATAAACTATAAAAGTTGTACTCACTTTCCACTCTAACTCATTCAATGCAGTAGCCCTTTGCTTCCTTTCACTGTCCTTGTTGTATTTTAGTCTTACTGAATCCTGATCTTACACCCTTCCTTCCAAGAACTGCAATTCTCAGGTATTCTCTTTCCAAGCATATTTTTCATGTGGGCATTAACTTACAGACGTTCAATCAAAACATCAACGACATCAAACTTCACAACCATAGGAAGCTTGCTCACTCTTTTCATTAACTTATAAAAGAGATAGCAGTTCTGTTACCTCTTTTGCTTAGTGCCCATAACCAACAAATACTTAACTCTCAAATGGCTCAGTCTACTTAGCTTTAAATAAGTACCACCAGGTAAGACTCACTTAGTAGAGTAAGCAATCGCAATGCTATAAAGTTAGTATATGCTTCATTAGCATAAGCACTTTTGGTTTCTTATTTGTGTGTGTGTGTAATAAAAGAAGTTAATGGAGTGCCATAGCAGTGTGCTGTGAATTGAAAAGGTTGAAAATACCGTTAATGAAATACAAAGCAGATAGTTTCATGCTATTTCATACATTTTATTTTATATTTCCCAGAATGCAAGTTCAGCTTTTCCTCTGAGGTCTTCAAGAGGAGTATATCGAAGTTTCAAGGAATTCAAGTGGCTTCGCAGAACTCTTCGTTGGGAGTATCTTACCTCGTATGCAAAACATTTAAATTGTTCTTTTTGTCTGGAGTTTTTAATGTATGTTGAAGAAATAGCTTTTGTTCTTGTGATTGTTGTTAAAGATGTTGTTGTTACTGGTGTTCTTGAAGTTTAACTCCAGATCAACCTTAATCAAATAAAACTATAACCAAAGACATTCCATTTATAGCCATCCCATCTTTTTAGGTTAATATATAACTATATTACTCTTACTCTTTTACTCTTTTACTTGTTTCAGTCATTTGACTGTGGCCATGCTGGAGCACCGCCTTTAGTTGAGCAAATTGACCCCAGGTCTTATTCTTTGTAAGCCTAGTACTTATTCTATTGGTCACTTTTGCCGAACTGCTAAGTTACAGGGACGCAAACACACCACTATCAGTTGTCAAGCGATGTTGGGGGGACAAACAGACGCACAAACATATACACATGCACACACACATATATATATATATATACATATATACGACGGGCTTCTTTCAGTTTCCGCCTACCAAATCCACTCACAAGGCTTTGGTCAGCCCGAGGCTATAGTAGAAGTCACTTGCCCAAGGTGCCACACAGGGGAAATGAACCTGGAACCATGTGGTTGGTAAGCAAGCTACTTACCACACAGCCACTCCTGTCTAATGTGTCATTTCTTTATTTAAAATAGTATGGTGTGATATGTGGAGAATTTGACTCCTATTTCTAACAAACCAAATGACCACGAAGAGGCTACTTCTTTGACTTATAATTAGAGATTTTAAAAGTATGTGCATGTGTTAGGGTGCATGTATTTCCATGTTCTTGCATGTGTGTGCATATAAACGTATGTTTTACAGCTGTGATTGTGGTTGTTACAGTCAAAATATACCTAAACGTGTATGTGTGTGATTTGCTGTTATTGTTGTTGTTGTTTTTTAAAGGTTGCAAGCTGGCAGAATTGTTAGCATGCTGGACAAAGCGCTTAGTGACATTTCACCCATCTTTACATTCTGAGTTCAAATTCCACCATGGTCAATTTTGCCTTTCATTCTTTCAAGCTCAATGAAATAAGTGCCAACTGAATATTGGGGCTGATGTAATTGACTAACCCCCTTCCCTCATAAATTGCAGCCCATGTGCCTATTGTAGAAAGGATTGCTGTTGTTTAGTCCCAGATCAACCCTGAATGAAAAGACCAATCAATGATAATAATGTTGAGATATTTGTATAAGGTCAATGTTATATTTGTTGTTGTTTTTATTGTTGTTTAGTTCTTGAGACAGAATTGAAAGAGCAGAACTATGATTAAGGATCCTCCAGCCATGACTATCCCAGTCTTGTTTTAGTCATTTGTATGATAGTATACCTAGAACTACATTATCCAGTTCTTATCAGCTGGTGTTCACTCAGCAGACTGGGTACAGATGTGGCTGTGTGGTTAAGAAGTTTGCTTCACAGCCACAAGGTCATAGGTTCAATCCCAATACAAAGCATCATAAAGGAAAAAGCTCCTTCCTGAGTCATAGGAGCTGTGTTCACAGATTCTCCGACATGAATACTCCCTACTGAACAGAATAGCAGTCCATCACAGGAGTACTCGTTTTTGTCTACTGAGTGGACAAAAAGCAACATGAAATGAAGTGTTTTGCTCAAGAATACAATGCATTGCCTGGTCCAAGAATTGAAACCACAGTCCTACAATCATGTCCAACACCCTAATCAACAGCTTAACCACTCAGCCATGCACCTCCATACCTTCTGAGTGAAATTCAATGGATTCTTATTTAGAAATTAAATAGAAACCCATCAGGAGGAATGTAACTGTAATTCAAAGGCACAGGCTGTGTGGCATTGATTCTGTCTGAGAATTGTTATAAGTACATGTGACATGTGACTGTGGAATACTCAGCCACTTACGAGTTAATTCAGGAGCAGGTAATTAAGTTGATCAATTAACTAAATCTTCATTATTGAATGACAGAGATCCACCACTACTGTTTGGGTTTCAATCCTACTGTGTGGCACCTTGAGCAAATATCTTCACCCACAGCTTTATGTTAAAGCTTTGAGAGTGAAATTTGGTTGATGGAATCTGCATCTAGATCCATCAGAGAAACCGTCTTAGTTCTTCTTATTCTTCTTAAATGCTAGGCTTGATCTTACTCCAGATTTAACTCCACCATCAAGCTTCTGGGTGCCTTTAGCAAACTCCATTCTGTTGAAAGTACTGTGGAAAGGTTTCCTCTCTTCTGTCAATTCTCAGAGGCAAGTCCTCCAAGAGAAATCTTGCAATGTTTAATGGGTCTGCTTTCAGGCCACACCAAGAAATTCACTGGCTCTTTCTTCGATCTATAAGCTCTTCCTGGGCCATAAGTATCAGCTGAATCCCACTTGTCATAAGCCTTGCTTCAAGGCTTTGAAAAGGCCCTCCTATTCTAAATGATATATAAAAACAACACAAAAATCACAGCAATAGGGATTTTCTCTCACTCATCCTGTCTCTCTCTGTCTTTCTCTCTCTCTCCTCTCTCTCTCTCTCTCTCTCTCTCTCTCTCTCTCTCTCACACACACACACACACAC
>NC_068981.1:65197538-65211210 GCF_001194135.2 Octopus bimaculoides
TATCGTCAGAAATGATTGCAGTATTTGTGGTGGTGGCATCAGCAGTGGTTGACGGTAGTGATGGTAGTGAGGGAGATAAGGTGAAAATAAGAAAGGTAGAAGAAAGGGAAATGGAGAGAGAGGAAAAAAATAAGAGAGGAAGTGCATGTGCATTTAGAAGTACAGTATACAGTTACAACTATATGAAACATCTCATTTAACAGCAATGTCATTCTCGGTTTAAACTTGTTGTTATTTACCCTAAATACTCGAGTAATAGTCAATCTCATGTAAAAGTTGAACCCCTACTATTTCACGAACAACAGAACAACATTAGTGTAATGTTATTGAAGAATTATGATGTGAAACATGCCCAGTAGGTACCGGCTGTATGCATCGTGTTACAGTAGGTAGTGGTATGCCAGTACAGGGTAGATATATTACCGGTGATAATAGAGCATAATTATGAGATATAAATTGATTTCATACAGCTAGTCTGTTAAGTTTGATGGATACAAATAAGAGAGAAAGTGTAAATATTTATAAGAGCTACACGGTCTTATTTATGGGTTTTGTTATTTACTAAGACATGTGTTTTGATACATAGAATTGGCAATATTACTGTAATTCATTGTATTTTTGTTTTATTCGCTTAGAGACCAGATGGGCTTCTGCTGCTAATATGGTATTTCAGATTCTAACTTGAATTTCAGCCCCTCAGAAGTAGTATCCATATAATAATCAACCCCATAAAATTGACCTTAAAAAAATAGACTAAAAAATTCGACCTTTACATGAGTATATATGGTATCTTTTTATTTTATTATGCTTATTTTGTTTATTTGATATTTGTTTATTTCAGCAATATCCCTGTCCTTCCATCAAACTACTGGTTCAAAAGAAATTACAATCCAAGTGTTGTTGCTTCCAGACTGGTTCCACTAAAAAACTTCCTAAATGAGTAGGTTTAATGTAGTTTTTTTTCCCTTTGGTCTATATTGTAAAACTTTTAAGACTATTGGCTAAATGTGTTATATCATTTATTGATTGAGAGTGTCACATAGCTATCATACTATTTTTATATAAAGAGTAAAGATCCCCTTCAGAAATGAATGACCATGGAATTGCACCTTTGTGGCACAAGTGTAGACAAGGTTGCTTTATGGAAGACCAGCAGTCACCCATGCATACCAGCCTTCTCCATGCCACTGATGTTATCCAAGGGAAAGGCAAAGGCCAATACAGCTTGGCATCAGTGATATCGCAACTCATTTCTACAGCTGAATGAACTGGAGCAACATGAAATAAAGTATTTTGCTCAAGAACACAACACACAGCCTGGTTTGGGAATCGAACTCATTACCTCATGATTGTGAGCTCGATGCTCTAAACACTGAGCCATGTGCCTTCACATTTTTATATAACTATCACATTATTGGTTATTAATGTTGTTATTTAACCCCAAGTCAACCCTGATTAAGCAGATCTAGAATCAAAGATGTTTCAGCACCTACCATTCTAGCTTTTGCACATCTAGGGCTATATATTCCTTTTCTTTTTTTTTATACAGTAGGCTTTGAATTGAAATTGCTTTGGCTATAGATCAAGTAATCACACACAAGTTCCTTTGATGATTGTCATACTTTTCTCTCTCATCATGTGCCAGAGGCATTAGCAATCATGGAGTTCCAAACCAAAGACTTAAAAGTCATGGTTTTCCTTTGGAAAAATACAGCAGTAGTTTCTCATTGCTTTCTTCTTGTTTATTTACAATTTACTCCACAAGTTTCCTACTCACCTGAGATTATTCTTGAAGCACATGATCTATTGAACTCTTAGGCAGGGCAACTGGTTCACATGACCTAAGTCCATGTCTGCACACTTGTAGGTCTGTTTGGTACTTGTCTAGGTACCAGCTCTCCTCTGGATCCTGTATCCCTTAGCTACATGACCATCTTCTACTATTTGACCCATAATCAGGGTGTTCTTGACTAGTATTACCACCCTGATCCAGAGCTGGCCAAAATTTTTGTTTTGTAAAATTTATTGAATAGATTTTTGTTGTCACAGACTACAACTACTTATCTTTAAATTTATTGTTTTATTTTATTGTACTAACTAAAATCTATAAATACTAAGTTCAAGTATTGATAGAAAAAACAGAAATGAAACTGTATTTGCAAAAATTGGCTTGAAAATACTTTGCAATTCAGTAGGATGTTGTTTATATCTTTACAGATGTATCAAAGACAAGAAAATAGTATCTGATGTGGCATTTCATTTGTTTGTCCAGTCCGATCTAACAATTCAAGATATCACCAGACAACGAAAGGGTCAAACTCATCATTCATATCTACCATGTCTTTGGAATTGTGGAGGAAAAATCCATAAAGATGAGTAAGTAGGATTTTAGATTCTTAATGCTAATTAAAAGTTCAGACTTGATTCTGTTGAAGACTTCAGGTATACGAAATTTCAGTCCAATTTTCATCTTTATTCAGTTTTTTCTTCTTTTTTTTTAGCCTGAGGTGTAGGATTGGGTAGTTGCTTGGGTAAATTAAGATGACGTGAAAATGGAATTTGAAATAAGTTACTAAAAAATGTTATAAAAGATGTCAAAACTAAAATTGATAACTGAGCTCACATTAAGATAACTATTTCAATTTAATTCAATTTAAATTTTTTTGCAACTTATTTATTATTATTATTTTTTTGCAAGGTGGGGCATAAAATTTCTAATGGATGACCAAAATATGACTTTTCTAAAATAAACTGAGCAGAAAAAAAACTAAAACCAAAAGAAATTTTTAAAATCATAAATGGAATTCAGACTTATATAAAAATGTTTTAAAATCTGAAAGTCAAATTCAAATTATTAATATTTACATGCTGAAATATTTCCTTATGTGTTTTGAACATAAAACCAAAATTAGTCGGTCTTTTATATCCTGATCCCTGATATAAAAACAGTTGATCACTACCACCATCACCATCACAACTATAACAACTTTCTTCTTTTCAGGTTATTAGTTTTAGATTTACCAAAATCAAAAGGAATAAGAAAATAAGTGGTAAAGTTAAATCTGAACATATTTAGCCTACCTCAGATAATTCAAATTTGGAAAGAGTGGTGATACACACTTTATCACCAACTAATAACAGCTTGGGAAAATGAATTCTGAAATTTATATCTAAGTCTCTTTACATTGGTGAAGAAGGGGAGACCTTTTGGTAGAAATACCTCTAGTACTAACCAGTTTCCCCTTACCTTCAGGACAGTTAACCTCATTCTGTTTTTATTAATATAACATAGTGGGTTTAAGAACAGTGGTCCTAATTGAGTTCCAGACAGAATGCCTTAGCCTATTCAGTTATGACCCTTTATGCCTGAGTTTAGATCCCCCATTTTTCCTTTAATCCTTATGGGTCATTAAAAGAAAATACCAGTAAAGAACAGGATTCAGTTTAATTGTTCCCTTCCTCATAATTTGTGGCCAAGTGCTAATATGAGAAATCATTATCATAATTCAAGGGAAGGCAGCAAGCTAGCAGAATTGTTAGCACGATAGGCAAAATGCTAAGTGACATTTCATCTGTCTCCATGTTCTGAGTTCAAATTCCGCCAAGGTCCACCTTTGCCTTTCATCCTTTCAGGGCCAATAAAACATGCATCAGTTTAGCACTGGGGTCAATGTAGTCAACTAACACCCTCTCCCAAAATTTCAGGCCTTATGCCAAAATTTGAAACCATTATTATAATCCAAGGGATCAGTATACACGTAAATGTGTATATACCAGAGTTATCACATAATTGTGAAACAAGGTGGAAAAAATAGTACTCAAATATTGGAGGTAGAGTAATATGCTTTATTAATAAAGCTGCAATGACATCATAAAAACTGTTACTCAGAGTTTCATGTTCCTGTTCATCGGACAGTTTCGGATGATTCTCTGGGAACTTGAAACACTGAGTAACAGTTTCTGTGATGTTTTGCAGCTTTATTAATAAATGTACATAAATATATATAAATATATAAAATAACGAGCTACACCTCATTTCTTACAGCCCTATTCCACCCAACCAAGTAGAATATGATGCCATATAAGGTAAGATATTACTAGAAAAAGACAATCATTTTATTTCTTGATAAAATTAATAAATGAAAATAAATAAAATTTACAGTTCAGCTATTGTTAACTTCGCATGGAAGCTAACAGAGTCTAATTAGTCTAAATGGTAAACTGTATACTGGTCCAGCTTATTCAGTAAAGAATACCAATATAGGTATACAGCTGAGAATGAGGACCAAAAGAATACCAAAGAGAAGAAAAGGAGGAGGTGATGGTAATGGTGGTGATGATGGTGATGATGAGCATGAATTTGTTTAATTGGGTATAACACTCCAGCGATTCTTTTGGAAGAGAACATGGTAAAATACTGGGACTAAGCTCTGTTTGAAGCAAATATCTTTCTGATATCTCTAGAACAACATTTTTCTTTATTGTATTATTTGATTTTCATTAAATTTTAAAACTCTTATCATCATCATCATCATAATTCATACCACCACTATCGTCACCATGACTACCACCATCATTATTGTGGTTGCCATTGCCATCCTCATCACCACCACCACCATCATCATAATCTGCCACTGTCTCCAGTTCCTCATCATCATCATTGTCATCAGCATCACCTTTATCTATAAAACACTGGATTCAGCTGGACAGTCTTCAATATAGTGTATCCCTATGCCTCTTGATCCTCTGTTAGCCCATCTTTCTCTTAATTGTTTTGTTTTTTTTTCTCTCTCTGTGTTTATTCTAAGAACAACCATAGTTAAATGCTCCTTCCATCCCTAGTTTACACTCTGAGTTCAATTTCTGCCAATGTCAACTTTGCCTTTTGTCTTTCTGGGGTCAATAAAATAAGTATCAGATGAGCACAGGGGTTGATGTAATTGATTTACTCAGTTCCCTGAAATTACTGGCCTTGTGCCAAAATCCAAAACTATCATATATCATCATCATCATCATCATCATTTTAACATCCACTTTTCTTTCTATGTTTACATGTTTCATACCATGTTTCATACCAAGCAAGAGTAATGTTTCCCCATAGCCAGAATGTTTATGCAGGATATTGGATATGAATGACACTGCTTTTATGACAGTGATACTCATTTACAGAAATCATACTATGTCAAGATGGGAAACATAAATATACAGACATTTACACACGTGTACATGTACACCATATTTTAACACATATAAGGAACCCCCTAGTTTTGGGGGCTTAAAATTTAGAAAAAAAGGTTTCGTAAGGGATTATAATATTATCCATGTGCAAGAAACTCCCATATTTTTTAGCCTAATTTTTGACAAAAAAAAGGGTTCCTTATACATAGAAACTATGCCAAAGCAGACAGTGGAGCCTGGTACAGCCCTCCAGCTTGCCAGTTTCTGTCAAATCATCCAACCCATACCAACAATATATGCTGGCATGGACTAGGCAGGCCATCTTAGTCAAAGTCAGTTCTTATTTGGCATCACTGCTGTCTTGCTAATTACATTTCATGTATTATTTATTTGCTTATTTATCATTTATTTATATATTTATTTTCAGTGATGATTTTGACTATGCTGCATTTAAAAGGGAATTGAGCAGAACTCTAATGAATGAAGACTCTGATTGATTATGAAATTCTGAATAAGAACTGAAAAACTCCAACCAATTTCTGAAGTTACTTTGTCTGTAACTTGAGTAACTTTTGAAAAGTCTCTAATATACAAAATTTTGTTTTTACATTTATTTTCAAATGCCAAGAAAATCAGAAAAATATAATACTTTTTTCTGCCTAAGGGGTTTTTAAACCATTATTTACACATTATTATTCATAGCATTATCTACTTCAAGTTCTACTGTTCCAATACAACACCATTTGGCAAGAAAGGTTGTAGCTAGTTCTCTTATTTATTATCATTGTCATCATTTTCATCTTCATCGTTCTCATTTTCATTTATAATACGAGTAAAACACAAGAAAATAAAAATAGTAGGAAATTAGTTTACAACAGTGTTACTCTTTGAGCAGTATTATGACAATTTAGTTTTCACTTCAAATATTAATGTCTTGTATACAAAATTCATGGAATACCACACAAGATATTCATTTACTAAACTCTTTACCCTTTAGCATTTAAACCAACCAAAATATTCTACCTGTTTTATGCTTAAACTAACCAGATCCTGCCTCTCACACCTACCCTATGACACCATTCTAAAAATAAACAATCACATCACCATAATCTCAAAACTATAAGATAATGCATAATTAACTCAAAACAATGTGAGTAAATAAGCATTTCATTTGACCGAGTAATCTGAATGCTAACGAGTTAAAATGTAAAAATATTTTTCTTATTTATAACATTAAAGATTCACCTTAGCCCCTTAGCATTAAAATTACTCTGTCAAATGTAAAGCTTATTTATTCATATCATTTTGAATTAATCATGTATTATTTCACAGCTTTGAGATTTTGATGATGCTATTATCTATATTTAGAATGATATTGTAGGATAGGTGTGAGAGGCTAGATCTGGCCAATCTGAATATAAAACAGGAGGCGTATTTGAGCCAGATATGACTGGTTTAAATGCTAAAGGGTTAAAATATTCTTAGTCTCGCAAAAATCATAATAATAGGGCTGTGTATCAAATAGTTCAGCAAGTAATGAGGTGGCAACTCAGGGATATACTCCATAAATTTATTGTCTCAGGGTGGTTCAGGCTGAAGTGCAACTGACATGTGACTTGTTGAAGTTATGATAGGTTATTAATACAATATGAACATTTCTTGCTGTAGTTGGTCCTGGCTTTTATCCTTCTCGGTTGGGAATCAATATAATAAAGTAACATTTGAATACCACGGATGATCTAATTGGCGTTTAGACAGCCTCCTATAAAATGGGGTAAAAGTTAAGGCTTTGTGCCTGTGTTTGAAATCAACATAGCATGAATATATCAACAATCTTTTATACACTGAAATGTTTGGTAAACCATGCTGAGAAAAGTTCTCTAAAAATATGCCAGTGACTGTATTGTATAGACTGTTTGTTAGTAGTACTAGCTTTTTGATAAGTTTGGTGAGTCATATGTGAGATGAGTGAGCCAATGAACCTGTAAAACATGTGACTGTTGTTATCTGGTGTTGTGCTGCAGATACTTGAGGCTATAAAACTACAATATTATTATTTCTGCTGAAAGATTACATTCACACAACTGCTGACATTAACCCATTCATGCCGAAATTTTTCTAGCTAATGAAATTGCCTGAAAATTCACAGATACTATTATTTTGACCTAAATAACAACATTGGAAAAAATTTCATTGAAGTCTGTTCGATACAGACTGCATATGCATTAAGAACATGTTTCGTTCTTTGATACAGATCATACACAAATCCCAATTTGTAACAAGTATTTGTTTTATACCCTTATAAATTAAGTGTCAGTTTAAACGGATGATTGACATGAATGGGTTAATAGCAATAGCCCTTTTCAAACCTTTCAATGTCTCTTGTTGCAGCTGATTATATTAAAAGATTAAGAGGGACAATTTAATGTAAACATTTCTCACCCAAATGTAGCATTGAGAAATAGACATTTAACTGGAGGTAATGATGTTCAAGATCGTGATCATGACAATGATGATGATGATGAAGATGAAGATGATGATGATGACGATGACAATGATGATGATATCAGTAGCATATGGTGATTATTGTCATAAGGTATGCACTGTGCTGCTATAATGAACCTATTACTCTACTATATATCTATATATAAATATATATATATATATATACAAATATAACTTAAACATGATTTTAAACTTATTTTTGTGTATGTATTATGAGATTTAGACACAGATCACAATCAGGTATTGCAAGAACAGAGTTATTGTAAAGAAAATCAGTTTCAGTTTAAGAATTTCCAATGAATTTATATTCAGAACTCAATGATCACAAGATGTGTGCTTGTGGAATGTTGCTCACACTCAGTCCTTGCTTTTTTCACTCTCGCATAATCTTACCATCAGCCAGTGCCACGTTATAATACAACAGTAGGATGTGCACTGCTGTCTCAATATTTCATAAGAAAGCAAATAAAATATAGTTTTCCATTATAATCAATGGTTATATTATTTAGTGAGCTAAATATTTATGGTAGGTGTGATACCTACACCAAGCATATCTTGATTCTATGTCCCTTGGTTAATATGTATATCTCAATGTTTAAATATTATCAAACACATTTTTATAATAAAATATTTAATTACTATATTTTCTTGTGATATTCTTTGTTTCCTACGTTTCCTGGTTACAAAAAAAAAAATGAAATAAAAATGTCACTGCAAAGATAACCGTTCTCTAACCATATTTCTATTAAAATGCACTGTTTATATTTCTCAATTAATTTTGAAAATAATCAAGAATTAGGAAGTATTTAGCAAAATAACTGACATCTTCATTATTATGATGCTTGTTTCATAACATAATTAAATGTTCTTAGATAGAATTATGGTTTATATTTTTGATATAAACACTTCAGAAACAGATTTTATACCATAGACTCAAACAGGTGAAATATTTTTAGTATGGCTTAAAGGAAGAAAGGCAGTAGCTATAACCTTTGTAGGATCTCCACATCTCATAGAAGAAAGAGGTCAAAAACTATGACCCATGAGTTGGTGCTGTCAGAAGTCACATACATGAAGATATAAAGATATGTACACTCCAGAAACCTGACCCAGATTCTTACTACACACCAAGATCTTTCATCCAATTCAGATGTCTCTACAAATACAACTAGAAGCTTCTTCTCCCTAATCAGAAAGCACTTCCCAAACACCAGAAGGTACTACAAATTTTTTAATGTTCACAACATTAAAGTTTGCTACTCCTGCCTAAATAATATTGTTTCTAGCATTGCCTACCACAACAGAGTACACAGACATTTATGCTGATCCTATATTATGGCCCACTCAGCAATTGTCAATATTCCACTAAATGTCTATTGGGTAGATCCTGCCTCTCCAAGATTGTGGGATATAGAGCTGACCTTTCATCACCCAATGGTATCAGGAGAAATTATATAGGCCTCACCTTCAATGACTTTCACAGCACATGCACTCCTTCAGATGCAGGCAAATCTCAACCTTTCTGTCTTAATTCAAATGGAGACTTTAAGACTAAGGAAACGACTTCCCCAATAGCATATAGAACAGCCTTGACAGGGCTTGTTTAATTACCTAGTGCACATAATTCCCAACTCTTCCTCCATGAGAAGCTGCATATATTGCAACAGTCAACAGTGTCCATCAAAAGGAAAACTGACCTATTATGTTTGTTGCTATCTAAGAAATATCATGTTAATTAAATTCAAATCATTGGTTGTTAGTACAGCTGAAATACCACCATAACTCTGTCTGACCCATATGTAAACATAGAAGGTATTATCCCTACTTGCGAATGGTCATATTGTTTCCTCTGCATAATCTTCAGTGTTATTTACCATTTCTTGTACATAACAACAAAAGCAGTCACATAATATACCAAGTAAACTGACAACACCTGTCTGTTAACCACACGACATGGAATGGCATTACCAAGCATACATCTTCATCTATTATCACTGACCTGTCAACTGATAGACCAGCAGGTGCTTCTAAGCTGTCCATTCTCTCACATACAAGAACAGCAAAGAGCATCTTTTGTCACTAATCTGTCAACTGTCATATGTAACTTGAAGTAACCAGTGGAGGCCCTCAACTGCTTTCACTTTGATCTCAAGGTTTCTGATGCATTGGATATATAGAAATATGTCCATGAATCTTTAAGTAATGAAGGAGTGATTCAACCTGTTAATACATGTATTTAACTTCCACATATGTTGAGTGAGTAAGGCAGCAAGCTGGCAAGAATCGTTAGCACACTAGGCAAAATACTTAACAGCATTCTGTTTGTCTTTATGTTCTGAGTTCAAATTCTATCAAATTCAGCTCTACCTTTCAGCCTTTTGGGTCAATAAAATAAGTACTAGCTGGATGCTGGGGTCGATATAATCAAGTTAATCCATCTGCTGAAATTGCTGGCATTGTGCCAAAATTTGAAACCAGTAAGTGTTGAGTGTATTAATTTTTAAAATTTGTTTGTTCATCTAAAGATAACATCTATGTATTAGGTTAGCAGACTGTCATGGCTACAGAAGATGTAAGGTTCAAGTCTCACAAGAAACCTTCAGCTTTTTTCCCAAGATTTTTAATGCAATATATTACAAACCATTATTTATAGCTGTATTCACCACAAGATACACCATTAAATAATTTATTTACATATTTATTGATGATTCTTCGTTTGTAATCTAAATGTAAATGAGTATGTCTAAATGTGTGTGTGTGTGTGTGTGTGTGTTGTCAACAGAATCAGCATAAGCAATTATTGGAATATTTGTTCTAGTGATTTCATAAGAATAAATTTCATAGCCTGGAAAGACTTGAGCAAAAGTAATTATTTTTAAATAGATTATTCAGGAGGGTAGAATAATATCTACAGCAAAAAAAAATATGAGGAAGAAAGGAATTCCAGAGAGGGTTGGCCAAATATTTAATGCAGAATTTTGGAAGTAATACATAGCAGGAGAAACAAGTAGAATAAATTTATCAAGTGGGGCTGAATAAAGAGGGAAAGCAAATAGTTTGTTCTGAAGAGCAGAGGTTATGGTCATAATAGTAGAAGTAGGGATAAGGTGTAGCACATTTGTTGTAGGCATATAGGTGGGGGAATTTTTGTTAATCAATCAAATGATGTTTTGACGGTAGTTTAGGTCATTATTACATGTAGCAATAGCACCACCTGGGACAAAAATTTTAATATTGCAAAGCTAAAACTAATTATCATCTTACTGTCTACTATCTGTCTCACCTCACTTCCCAGACTAATGAGACAGTATAGTCAACAATATCATAAATCTCTGCTTGCATTCTTAATTCAAATCCTGTCTTTCTAATTTGCATTCTGAATTCAATAAAACAAATATCAGTAGAGAAAATAGGTATTGCAGTTGATGTCATCATCTCTGTACTACAACACAATGTACCACACGAGTAAGTAGATATTAAAGATAAATAAAACTGAAAATGTCACTTTTAAAAAAAAATTGGGTGTTTTAATTAATTTACGTTACATGTTTCGGGTTTTTTGAAAAACCTTATCAAAAATGAGTATAAAATATGCGAGAAGATCTATCTATCTCTCTCTCACACAAACACTCTCTCTTTCTCCCCATCTCTCTCTCTCACACACAAACACTCCCTCTTTCTCCCTATCTATCTATCTTCACACAAACACCCCCTTTCTCCCAATCTATTTCTCTCTCTCTCTCACACACACACACACACAAACACACACACACTTGACAACCTGTGTTGGTTTGTTTACATCCCCATAAGACAGCCGTTCTGCAAAAGAGACTGATGGAATAAATAGTAGACTTTAAAAAAATAAGTACTTGGGTTGATTTATTCAACTAAAACCCTTCAAAGCAGTGCCACAGTATGGCCGCAATTCAATGACTGATGAAAAGAATATAACACAGATTGAAAAATGTTATAAATATATATATACAAATTTATTTAAGTTTTTACAACATCAGGTTCTGGCAGGTATGAATTGTCGTTTTCTTCTGTAGCTGGATCAACAAGTAATGTTGGAGTAATCAACTTGTCAGGTGTTGTTAATTTTCGACAAATTCTGATGTTTTCTAGTATGTCAGGAATAGTCCAAAACTTCCGAAGCAGAGCATGTTCTAAGGTAAAATAACCATTGCGAATGCAACGTATTTGGGTGCATATGGCACCAGATTTCAACTGTAAGCCAATATTATGTATTAGTGACATCAAATATGTTGTTTTTTCATTCAGGGTATGAATTTCTGAAATAGAAATACAAAAAGCTGGTTAAAGAATTCTTTTGATTGGAAGAAAAAGAATTGTTGTTGTTATTGTTGGAAGCCAAAACAACTAGTTGGCAGAACTGTTAGTATGTCAGACAACATGCTAAGCAACACTTCTTCCATCTTTATGTTCTGAGTTCAAATCCTGCCAAGATTAGTTTGCCTTTCATATTTTCAGAGTTGATGAGATTGAAATAGGTACCACTGAGCATTGGAGTTAATGTAATCAACTAGCCCCCTCTCCCAAATTTCAGGTCTTGTGCCTAAAATAGAAAGGGTTATTGTTGGAAGCCTCTCAAGTCTATGAAGAAATCAGTATGCAATTGCATGATCTACTAGAAATAGCAGTGAAATCTCCCTCAAATTTCACTCTATGGTCTTAAAAAGGAATAAGTATTCAGTAGAACTCAGTCTTGCATATGATATGCCAGAAAGGAGAGGGGAGAATCGTGGTTATAATATACCAAAGGCCAAGACAAACTTTCAAATGTCCAACTAGTTATAAATAAATACCACCACGTAAAATACACCATTTTGAGCGTGGCCATCGCCAGTACCACCTGACTGGCCCTCGTGCCGGTGGCACGTAAAAGCACCCACTACACTCTCGGAGTGGTTGGCGTTAGGAAGGACATCCAGCTGTAGAAACTCTGCCAAATCAGATTGGAGCCTGGTGTCGCCTCCTAGTCCACCAGTTCTCAGTCAAATCGTCCAACCCATGCTAGCATGGAAAGCGGACGTTAAACGACAATGATGATGATGATGATAAAACAACATATCTTGTCAGCTGCATTAATACTGTTAAATTACTGAGTGTTTCATTAGCTTACAAATCTGAGTTCAACTCCTGCAGGAATAGGTAGTAGAGAAACAGGATGTGCTAAGCTGACTTGCTTTGCCGTAGCAATATTTATATATAAAGATGAAATTCTTATGAATTACCTTTAAAACCCAGTTGGTAATGGCATTCACCATCAACGTGTGGAGTCAACAGTTGCAACTGCTTGAAGAATTGATAGCTAAAATCTTGGTGTTGGACTATATCCTTTGCAAAGAGAACTCTAAATAGTGAAGTGCACGAGTTTAAATCTTTACAAAGAGATAGTGTAATTTATCATAAAAGTAGATGATTTGTTGAATGCCTGAATATCTGAGTCATCATCATCATTATCATTTATGCTGGCATGGTAGGACATGTTTAAGAGGAGATGGCAAGGCAAAAGACTGCACTGAGCTCCACTGTCTACTTTAGCATGGTTTCTACAGTTGGATGCCAACCACTTTGCAGAGCATGCTGGGTGCTTTTCACCCAGCACCAGCAAGATCACCTAGTAACTCACAAGGCAAGACCACTCAAGTGAGGGAAAAGTAGTATTGAGGGAAATGGATTTTGCCAGGTAATGTGAGCTATGACAAAGAGACAGAAACAGATGTCTCATTGTGGAGGAGATATATAAAGCTACCCATGTAGTGATGCCTGAAGAAATGGTATTAAAGCAGTAAGTTATCGATAAAAAGAAATAAAGATTTTATCTAATTCTCATACAATATACATGTATATATATATATATACACACACACATAATATCTCATTGTGGAGGAGATATATAAAGCTACCCATGTAGTGATGCCTGAAGAAATGGTATTAAAGCAGTAAGTTATCGATAAAAAGAAAT
>NC_068981.1:65211333-65214572 GCF_001194135.2 Octopus bimaculoides
ATATATATATATATATATATATATATATATATACACACACATAATAATAACAAGGGATTGGCAAAACACCTCACTAGGTACTGAAAATAGACGCCAAATGGCACTAAAACCACCTTAAAAACTCTAAGAACACAGGTTGTAGTCAAGCAAAAGAAGGATAATAAATTAAACTTTTGGTTAATTGCATATAAGATCTCATTTCAAGCTAAAGGTAAAAAAATATACCTACTGCTATCATCAGCGTTGATGATAAAGGTATTTTTTACCTTTAGTTTGAAATGAGATCTTATACGCGATTAACCAAAAGTTTAATTTATTATCTTTCTTTTGCTTGACTATAACCTGTGTTCTTAGAGTTTTTAAGGTGGTTTTAGCGCCATTTGTCATCTTTTTTCAGCGCGTGGTGAAGCGTTTTGCCAATCTCTGTTATAATTATGTATATAATTATTAATATAATATTTGGAAAATTTACCTATAAGGTTTTTTTATTTTCATGCTAACCTGATAAAATCATAAATGGTTTTATCCTTTGTTACATAATTTATGTGTGTGTGTGTGTGTGTGTGTATATGGAACATATGACTTACCTAAAGTGAAATCTGGAGGTTGGAAATCAATACATTTGATTCCATAAAGAATTGTAGGAGTATATTCTTGTGTTGGTCGCACTAATCCTTTCGATGCTAGCTCATAAGCTTCTTGGCTCTGTAAATCTACTTTTGCATATCTGGAATTAGTAAGAAAGATAACAGGTTTGATTAACAAATATGACTATTTCACTTGGCCTTCTAAGATATTTGAGTATGGCTTGAAATGACAACTTTCACTAAACTAATCCTGACCCACCTGAACAGAGATCAATAGCAAAAAAAAAAAAAAATTTATCATTTTATATTGAAAGCATGTTCTCAGCCAACCTCTGAAAATAAACAAAAATTAAAAGTTTCATGGAAAAATAGGTGTTAAATTAACAATATCCGTTTTGTGACAATTCAAATCAATGAGAGTGCCTCTATATAACTACTCAGCTTATAAAGAATAAGTCAAATTTCTTTCAATTTCAATCCTACTATCATAAAAAAAAAAAAAAATGGCTGGTCACAGCCGGAATGCCTTTGATTACAGGTCATTACAGTTAGGATTGACACAGGACTAAAATGTCTATCTTTTTTGTAAGTTTTGGTTACAAAAATTCGGTTTGCATGCCAGAAAATACAGCATTTTTAACTATAATATACTGTATCAGGTGACATAAGTACAGGGAATTTAATCTGGGAAGCTATCATTTCTGCTACTCCTCTCTCCAGACATTCTCTCAAAAACAATGGGAAAATACCAGTGAGTTTCGGGTTTTAGATGATTTTAAGACATGACTTCAAAATCTATTATACTAAAGTATTTGTGTTGCATAGTCAAGGCAAATTAATTGGATTGACTCGGTTTCTATAGTGGGAAAATATGTTCCATTTGTACCTCACAGCTAAGTAGCAATGAGAAAGTGTAACAAATACGGAGAATAAATGCACAAGCAATGCCAAAAACAAAAAGCATCTGAGAGATAAAATTAAAATGGAAAAATGGATGGCAAATAGGAAACTTACATAAACATCTGCCTCTGATGTTGAGCTTGAGCTGCAGCACAAACTTTGTCCAACATTGACCTCTTTATATGATCTGAAACAAAAATATATGTACATGTGTATTTCTCTTTCTCTCTCTCTACCACACATATACATACACACACATATAGATATCATCATCGTCGTCGTCATCGTTAGCTTTCCATGCTGGCATAGGTTGGACGGCTTGACTGAGGACTGGCAAACCAGAAGGCTGCACAAGGCTCCAATCTGATCTGGTAAAGTTTCTACAGCTGGCAGGTAGGTAGGTAGGTAGGTAGGTGGATTGAGTGATATAGATGTGTATGTGGATCATCTTGACAAAGAGTAACTTACGTTGCAACGTGCAGAGTTCCATGTCTAGCTCATACATTCTAATGTTTGCTTGGTTTCTATATCTGGATGTACTTCTTATGATGAACCACTTTACAAAGTATACCGAGTGCATTTTATCATGCTATTGGCATTAGAAGTTGTCCCATGGGAGAAGACTACAGAATCCCTTCTATTCTGTATTAATTTGGATTTGGCCAACAGCCAAGAAATGCAAAAATAAAAATATGAACTCCACCAGCTGTAAAGTGAGGGTGAGCTTTCTAATGATACAAAATTATACACGCAAATTTGATTCTTGTAGGTGGAGATTTAACTCATGTGTTACACTATCTTTGTTACAATTAATTCTGAAGAATTTGGTAAAATAACTTTGTTACTAAAACTGAAATTTTGATGAAGAGTTTTAATTTAGATCATTTTAAAACAGGAAGTTTGTTTCAAAGAATTAGTGCTAGCCTTGGAAAGTTTGGCATCAAAATTTCCTTGAGTGCCTGGAAGTCTTCTCTGTTGCAAACATTTACAGTCTCTGCTCTGAGGATAACTTGATGTACTGTTCCTTACTGTAGCAACCCATGTCCCAAGGTATCTTCTTCTATCCAGGCCTTTAGACCCCTGCAAAAGGGTTACAGGTGGTGTCCCTTTCTCCTCTGACTAAGTCATAAAAAATACAAAAAAATATATATTTTGCCTGGCTAGCGACAAATAACAGTGAAAACTCCCTAAAAATAATCCCTGTCATCTTAAAAAGGACATGTACTGGAGTTCCTTCCAAACAGGTAAAAAGTCAGAATGATCATAGCTGAAATGCTTTGGATTAAATGCCTGCCCTATCAGGACTGACCTGGGGCTAAACGGCAAAACCATCTTCTACATGAGTTAACATTCAATCCAGTAAAAAGCTAGATCAGCCTTGTATTATTAGGTCAGATACAAAGCTTAATTTCTGACCCAAGGTCCTCTGAAGGATATGAAATGTTTTTGTTTTTTGTCATTTCAGTATGTAAAATAAAAAACAAATAAGAAAAATAAAAGGGAAACTGATACATACGATAAGAGATTTTCTGAAGAAGGCGTCCACGTGTTGAAAAGTCTTCAGTGACCTTCCCAAACTGGCCTTTGACATGATATACCTAAATATATATAAAAAGAAAAATACAATAATAGGATAAACTCTTATATAAGAATTTATCATGTAGTTATCGTGAAAAAAATTCATAGGGAAGAATTTATCGTTTTTCCCTAAATCATATTTATCTATTTATATATATATATATATATATATAT
>NC_068981.1:65214814-65227471 GCF_001194135.2 Octopus bimaculoides
ATATATATATATATATATATATAAATAAAAAAAAATACATAAATACATACACAGATTTATACCAGCTTGAGTCAAAAGTTTTTTTCAGATTTACAATGATGATTTTTAGCAACTTGTCTCTCCATGTTATATTATTAATTTGATTAAAATTGAAATGAAGGACAACATTTGCATGATGGTGGTACTTGTTTATAATGGTGCAAGTATGGCTATAATGGCACAGGTGTGGCTACAGGTTAAGAAGCTTGCTTGCCAACGATGTGGTCTTGAGTTCAGTTTCACTGAGTTGTGCCAAGGGCAATAGTCTTCTACTATAGCCCCAGGCGAACCAAAGCCTTGTAAGTGGATTTGGGCTACAGAAACTGAAACAAGTTCATCGTATTTGTGAGTTTATGTGTATGCTTGTCTAGACATCATGTAATGATTGTAAATGAACACCAGCATCATATAAGTGAGGTTTATTCATTTCTAGTCATCATCATCGTCATTTAACGTCTGCTTTCCATGCTTGCATGGGTTGGGTGTTTGACTGAAGGTTGGCAAGCTTGAAGGCTGCACCAGCTCCAATCTGATCTGGCAAAGTTTCTACAGCTGGGTGCCCTTCCTAACGACAACCACTCTGAGAGCGTAATGGGTGCTTTTATCTGCCACCAGCATGAGGGCCAGTCAGGTGGTACTGGTATTGACCACGCTCAAATGGTGCTTTTTACATGCCACCTGCACAGGAGTCAGTCCAGCGGCACTGGCAACAACCACGCTTGAATGGTGTTTTTTATGTACCACCGGTACAAAAGCCAGTCAGGCAACACTGGCAATGATCACGCTTGAATGGTACTTTTTAAGTGCTACTGGCATGGGAGCCAGTCAGAAGCCCTGACAACAATCACACTCGAATGGTGCTTTTTAAGTGTTACTGGCATGGGAACCAGTCAGCGGCCCTGGCAACGCTCATGCTCTATGTTCGAAATTTACTTACTTGTCTGTAAAATACTGACCAATAGTTCACTTGTCAAATTTGATAATCTTAGACAGATAAAAGATTAGTGCAAGGGGTTTTCTTTATAGTAAGAAAGATTTACATGCATGCATATCAGACTCACTCTTTCATTCTTACACAATACATTCTTATACTGCAAACTTCAGGCAAGTTCTCATGTGAAGATTGCAGTTGCATGAAACTCAATTGAGGAGATAAAAATTCAGCTGCAACAAACCAATAACACGTATTGAGTACTCCTCTCTCATTCAGTCAACATAATTCAACATGTTTGTCTGTGTGTTCATTGAAAGGGAAAAAGTGTACTCTTACTATTCAAAGTTTTAAACTGCTTTTCAGTCTAGTTGTTTTAGTGGAGATTCTATACTACACTGTATTGTACAATAAGATATATTATACTTACACGTAGAAATTGACAGCTCTTTAAGACATTAATTGTGTTAATGCCTTTCTGAATTCCTATAACTGGAAAGAGGAAAAAATTAAATTGTAATATATGTTAACATAGAAAAACAACTAGTTTGTTATGTCCAGAGGATGTAGCTAGCAAAGTGAAAGTTAGTAATAAGTTCAGTGAGGAATCTAGCATGCAGTTAGCATCCAGCAAGGCTTGGTTCTCAGTCTCCTTTACTCTATTATTGTCCACCAGGCCAGGAGATAGATGCTTAAGACTGACTACCCACAGTAAGTCCTGTGTGCCAATATCCTAGTTCTTACAGCCGAATCTGGTGAAGTAGCTTTTTAAAAATTCCAAATTCAGGCATGGGTGAGGCTATGTAGTAAGAAGTTTGCTTCTTAACCACAGGATTCCGAGTTCAGTCTTACTGACCTTGAGCAAATGTTTTCTGCTATAACCTCAGGCTAATCAAAGCATTGTGTGTAGATTTAGTAAATGGAAACTGAAAGAAGCCCATTGTATATATACATACATATATGTATCGATGTGTTTCTTTGAGTCTGTGTTTGTCTTCCACCACTGTTTGACAACCAGTTTTGGTGTGTTCATGTAACTGTAACTTAACAGTTCGGCAAAAGAGACTGACAGAATAAGTACCAGGCTTAAAAAATAAGTACTGGGGCCAATTCACTCAACTAAAAATTCTTCAAGGCAGTGCTCCAGCATGGCTGCAGTCTAATGACTGAAACAAGTAAAAGAATAAAAGATAACAGATCCGGAAGCAAAAGCTTGAATTAAAAGACCATAAAGTAATCTTAGCAAAGACCAAAGTTTTAGCAGGAACCAGTCACTGGTCATGCTCTGAATGCAAACAAGGAATAGGTAGAAATTCTATACGATGTACCCAGTGTGAACAATGGATAGAAAAAGGGTTTAGTGCAAACATAGGCAGATCGACATGGAAAGTTGACATCTTATGTGGAAAGACACAGGAATAGTGTGTGAGATAAATTCTTTCAAATGCTTGAAAGGCTAAGTAGAAGTAGTGGACGGTTTGAACTAATTAACAATGAAGATGGGGTTTCGAATTCATGACAACAAGAGAAAGAACAGAGTAGAAAAAGTTGAGGAAGTTGTTATCTCTCTCAGCGAATGGTAGATTCTATGATGCTTGTTTACAAAGCACAATGATATTACAGAGGATAGCAGGCTTGATCCTTGACTGTAGATCTGTGAAGACAGGAAGGAAATGAAACAAAGCATGCTCCACTGGATGTGTAACGTTAGTGTAAATCAAAAATGGAACACAAACAAGTTGAACAAAAGAACTAAATATAAGCGCAGGCATGGCTGTGTGGTAAGAAGCTTGTTTCCCAACCACATGGTTCCAGGTTCAGTCTCACTGCATGGCACCTTGGTCAAGTGTCTTCTACTGTAGCCTCTGGCCAACCAAAGTCTTGTGAGTGGATTTGGTAGACGGAAACTGAAAGAGGCCCATTGTATATATGTATATATTTATGTGTGTGTTTTTGTGTCTATGTTTGTCACTCCACCCCATCGCTTGACAACCAATGTTGCCATATTTACATACCTGTAACTTAGTGTTTCAGCAAAAGAGATTGATAGAATAAATACTAGGCTTACAAAGAATAAGTCCTAAGGTTGATTTTTTTTTTTTACTAAAAACCCTTTAAGGTGGTACTCCAGCATGTCCACAGTCAAATGACTGAAACAAGTAAAAGAATGAAAGAATAAGAGGAATTGGTCGTAGTATGCAGGAGAGAAAGACTGTGCCAGGAAGGACATATTACACTTAAAGAAGACATCGGTTGTATAAAGAGCTGAGCATACAAGCAGACAGAACCTGCATGAGAGATAAACTAAGGAACATATGGGAAGGAGTGGTGAAGTCTAATCTCAAGACACTAAACCTCACAAAGGAGATGTTAAAAAAATCACAACAAATGGCAAAATACTGAGCTATAGAAGACCTTCTATATTTTTTTCTATCAGCTGCTTGTTCTAGCTCTCTTCCTACCCAGTAAAGTGGGAAAGAAAGGGATGAATGAACAGAGACAACACAAGGAAAAGTGAACTCTCTTTGGTCTTGCCAAAGACAAGATAGCTCTCTGATGTAGGTGAACTAGCAAACGGAGGCTATGTTGGAGAGAGTGTACCTATCAGACTCAGAGTTACATGTGAAGAGGTTCGACCTCTTCTCCACACCAAAACAAAATTTAAAAAACAAAACTGGTATGTGATCTTGGTGACATTTCATTTTGTATTCCCTCTATTCAACTCTGTATACCCACCTAGAAGAACTGTGACTCCTCTGCTGTTCAGAAGATAGCCAGTTAGAAAGATAAATCACTCAGAATAAACCCGTTATACTGTGAAGAGAAAGTATTGTAATATTTGCAGAAGAGAGACACGGCTCAGAGTTCTACATATAAAGGCAGCCTTTCCAGAACAGCATCTCTGAAGCAAAACTGAGAAGACATTTTGTCTTATTAGAGATCTTTGATGTCAGTGCTGCAATAAATATATCTTATCCATCCTGTTAATGGTTGATGATAGAAAAGGTAGAGTCAATTAATTATGCAGCACACTAGATCAGTTTGAAAGTTAAAATTAAAAATAAAAAAAAATAAAAATAAATCAGAAAATAGATATTTTAATTTACCTGTTACTCCTGAAGAATATCTTCCCAAACCATTACAGTATTTTAAAGGTATATCTGATTTGATGTATCTTGGACCCAAAACTGAAAATAAATTTATACATGTATCATTAAAATCTCATCACTATGCCACTTAACAAGCAGTGAAAGGACAGTATTAAGTTCCTGGCAAACGATTTGTAAAGTAAGTATGATTCCTGGTTGAGTCATTTCATTTCTCTTGCAATTCATGATTGTGATTTGTGGACGGTAAACCCTTTAGCATTTAAATCAGCCAAAGCAACATCCGAACGTGGTCAATGCCAGGTGTGCCTGACTGGCTCTCGAGCTGGTGACACATAAAAAGCACCAACCGAATGTGGCCAATTCCAGTACCCCCAGACTGGCTCCCGTGCAGGTGGCACGCAAAAAGCACCATCCGAACATGACCAATACCAGGTCAGCCTGACTGACTCCCATGCCAGTGGCATAAAAGCACCAACCGAACGTGGCCAATGCCAGTAACCCCAGACTGGCTCCCATGCCAGTGGCACGTAAAAAGCACCATCTGAACGTAATCGTTGCCAGGCCTACCTGACTGGCTCCTGTGCCGGCAGCACATAAAAAGCACTCACTACACTCTCAGAGTGGTTGATGTTAGGAAGGGCATCCAGCTGTAGAAACATTGCCAGATCAGATTGGAGCCTGGTGCAGCTGCTGGTTCTCCAGACCGCAGTCAAAACTGTCCAACCCATGCCAGCATGGAAAACGGACGTTAAGCGATGATGATGATGATGATGATATCTAACCTTAGTATTCTACTTGTTTTATGTTCAAATTAGCTATATCCAGCCTCTCACACCTACCCTGTTATTATGAAAATAAACAATCACATCTGTGAAATCTCAAAACCACAAGATAATACATGATTTATTTAAAACAATATGAAAAAATAAGCATTACATTTGACAGAGTAATTTGAAACTCAAGGGTTAATAATCAGGCGATATATGGACTCTGCCAGGTTAATTTGACTAAATTCATAAAGCTTTTAGAAGTGAACAGATCATTGGTAACAGATTAGAAGGTTTGCTAAAGCATTTGACACAATACCATCAGTATTTGTTCTGGTTCTTTACATGCTGAGTTCACATCCTACTGAGGTTAACTTTGGGTGAATCCTTTGGATCAATGGCCAAGTGGGATTTGGGGTTCAAGAAAATAAAGTACCAGCCTTGAATGACAGTTTGGCAGAATTGTTACAAGTGTTCACAAAATGTTTTGGGAGATTTATTTCAGCCCTTTACATATCTGAAGTGAAGCCAACAAGACGGTGATTATCTGTAAAAAATAACTGCAACGGAAAATCATCCTTGTATTCTCCCATGGCAAATTAACAGAGTCAACTCCCTGTACTCTGAGTTCAAATCCTGCTAAAGTCAACTTTGTCTTTCATTCTTTCAATGTCAATACAAAAGTTCCACCAGCCCAAGGTGGTAGATTGGTAAAAAAAAAAACAGGTATATGGTTATATCATATACCTGTCTTCCATCATATATGTAGTCAATCAGGAATGACCTGAGATTAAACAACAACAACAACAACCAAAACTAGACTGAGGTATTGCATTACCAATACAACTGAAGTAGACTAACTGGTTACAGCTCCCAAAACTAAACCCAGGTTGAAGACATAGATCACCTTAACTTGATATTTTTCCCTATAGTAGTTAGGACAGCTATAAGATAATTTTCTTTTCTTTTAAACATAAATTTTAAAAAATATAAACAAATATTTAACATGATGACTTACCAAGTCTGTGATCTGTGAGATCAGTCAGACCAACAGGTTCTGTTCCAGTAGCTGGTAAAGTGGATCCAGTTTCAAAAGAAATTTCTTGCTTTTTCATCTCATGCTTATAACAAGGTAATTCATTTAGAGCTGAAAAGTGGAGAAAAATAACACATATATAATGCATTCACATATACACACGACATATATATATATATATACATACCTGAGTAAGCACATAAATGTGAAACAAGGTGGGAAAAAAATAGTACTCAAATACTGGAGGCAAAGTAATATGCTTTATTGTTAATGCTGCAAAAACATCACAAAAACATCACAAAAGACTGCAACTCAGAGCTTCATGTTCCCATTCATTGGGCAGTTGTGATCAAGAATGGAATCTTGATTACAACAGCCTAATGAACAGGAACAGGAAATTCTGAGTAGCAGTTTTTTGTGATATCTTTGTTTTTGCAGCTTTAATAATAAAGTATACACACACACACACACACATATCCAAAACACAAACCATATGTATACATATACTCAGTGAAATGATGAAATATTTTTTCAAATTCAGATTTAAGAAATGAAAAAAGAAACATCACTCACCGTTAGAAATATTAAATTTGAGGGTATCAAATAATCTCTGCATTGAAACATCTTCAGGTTTATAAATACAGAATACTCCATGAAGTCTTCGGTATACAGAAGGTGACCAGTCTAACTTCATTTCTTCTTCTGCAAAAGATAAATTTTATTGGTTAGGTTTTATAATTCTAGCAGTAAATTAAATGATTCACCCACTTTGGAACTAGAGGTGAAGCTAATGTTTTTGTTCTTCACAAGTATACTGGATTGGTTGCACTGATGATACTATACAATGAAACACTACATTGTATTCAGGAAGAAGGCTATGCTTCTGATTAACAAAGATTTATTTACCAACATGCTTCAACAACTAACTTATAAAACATAACAATGATGCTTCTCTTTCTTCCTTACCACAATAGCTTGGACAATATGCATTACAGTATCTGTTCTGGCTTTGGCATTCTCAGTTTGAATCCCACCATGACCGGTATCACCTTTCACCATTCTCAGGGTTATAGATAAAGTACCAGCATAGACCAGTGGACTGGCACAACTGTTACAGCATCAGAAGGGAAGCTGTGTAGCATTTCTTCTGAGTCCAAGCCAATCTGTAGCCTACTTGGTTGATAAACTTAATCCACCACCACCTGGTCCTTGGGGCTTTAGTATAGTGTATTCCATGATAAGTATTCAGGTAAGGTCATTGGTTTGAAGATTCCTTTCTCTTTCTCCTTTCACCAGTCTCAGAAACCCTGAAAATGTCATGGGCATAGCTTTTCCTCCTGACTCAGCATTTAAGTAAAATGCACCCTCTGCTCATGCCCATGTGTGTCTACTTCTTCTGTCATTTATATTGTTATACCCTACACTAAACACTATAGTTATTCCTTCTTCCCTAGAACTGCTACATTTTGGAATTATCTCCGTCTTAGCCAATTTTCTTCCTCAAGATATCAATCTTTCTGTTTCTTTCAGCCATTTTTCATTCACCACTTGATGAAACCTCAAGCATGTCTTTGCTGGTTTATACATACTGGTTGTATGACAGGCCTACTTGCCCATGCTGGCTAATTGCAGATTGGACAGATTGCTCCTGTGGTCAGACAATTATCCCTACCTATCAATACCTAGACAGTATTTAAACTCTTGATGAGAACTAAGTTCTAGGAAGTCAATTTCAGGACCCACACATCAGTATTTCATTCCACCTCACTTAGATTTTCCAATGCCCTTGACAAATGAAAGAGTATGACAACCACTATCATTCTGCCTTCTGGTTTTAGCTGCTGATAAGGTTACCCATAAACAAATGGTATATTTGGTGAAATAAAAGTAAAGAAGTATATAATTCACTAGTGTCAGTACTATTGCTCTATCAAGGACTAAGTCTTTGCCCCCACCACCTCCAGAAAAATGAAGCAAAGCCTTAAATCTAACATCAGTTCATTTGAATCTAAATGAGAATAGTGATCTTTGAACTTACATTGTCATCATAAACTAATAACAAAATTTATTTTCAAGTGGATTGGGATGAAACAGCAAATAAAAGAAGGCAGTGTCAAACAAACATGTTGAATTCAGAGAAGTCTTCATGAACTAAAAATGGTGATTTGGCACAATAGTTACAATGTCAGACGAAATGCTTTCTGATATTTAGTTTGTTCTTTTATGTTCTGGATCCAACTTCGTTTTTTTTTTTTTTTTTTTTTTTTTTTTTTTTCATCCTTCCAGAGTCGATAATATAATGTATTAGTCAAGTAGTACTAGTGACATTTAATATTCCTATAATGCATCCTAGATGTGATAGCAATTATAAAAGATGATAGAAGTATGGAAAAGGAAGAATCCGACAAGTAGGGCTATGTACTTCAGGAGAGGTAACAGCTGACATTTCTGGCTGGGTCTATTTTCGAATAAAATAAATACAAAAAAAAAAAAAAAAAAAAAAAAGAGAGCGGATTAAGTTTGTTGGGTCTTCACACTCGTTATATATAAAGAACTTGCTTTTGTTGATTAGCACCAGATGAAACCTGATCAAGCAGATTTTTGATCAAAGCTGTTCCAATTATACCAATTATATCTTATTTGTAGACATTATATCTATAACTACATTATTCAAAGTATCCTTGTTTTAAAGATGGTAGAGTGATTCGAGGGAAGTTTACTATTTCAATGAAGGTCAAGCGACAACGAAGAGGCTCCCTCGTTAAATATAGGATATTCTAGAAGTGACTAACAGAGACAAATTGAAGAATTTTTGGTGTTTATATAGTTTAGTTATAAATGTAGTGAATTTACAGGATACATGCACATAAAAGTACACAGTTTACCAGATCTGCGTATTCAATATTATATCTTAACTGCAAATAGCAATAAAATGCAAATATACTCACAAATTTTACTACAATAAGTATGTAAAAAGGAAACAGGATTCATGTGATCCCTATCGTGATAAATATATACGTAAGTAACAATTCATGAATAAAATTTTGAATAAAGATACAGTTCGAAGCATTAGTTACCTGTAATAAACAATATTTTGGTCAACACATGAGTGCTTAGTGTTCGAAAAATAGGATTGGTATTTCAACGAAAATAGTATTTGTAAAATAAAATGAAAACTATTAAAATCCGAAGGTACTGATCATTTTGTTGACTTCCAAAAGTATTGATTAATTCTAAAGTTTAACTTTTTTTTTTACATGTTTTAAAAAATAGAGAAAATTTATATTTATTTGTATAGTATGATAAACGAAAAGTCGTAATTCCATACTGAATCCTAATTTTATATAAATCCATCGTTTCTATCCAGTAAACATTAGTGGCAACCGTAGATCGCACTTTGCCGATTTCTTAGCAATAGATTTATAAATATTTAATGGATATTTATTTAAAGTTGTACGTATTTTTCTTAAACTTATCACTTACAAATTTCGGCACTATCATGCTATTAGCTGTCAGAAGTGAAAGTGCTCACTGCTAGTGAAGTATCTGTCTGTCTGTCTGCCTGTTGCTGGCCTGTCGATTCTTTGGCTACTGACAGTTAATACCATGACTGGCCGGAGCGAGCTATATGTCTGTCTGTCTGTCTCTCTCTCTATCTATTACTCGAAAGTTCGCGCGTCCGCGCTAGCTAGTCGTGAGTGGTCGATCCTATTATTTTTAAACTTCAAACTTCATTTGTTTTCTACTTTGATAAATTCTCTCTGTTGAAAATTATATTTTTATATTTTAAATAATTTGCAATTTCAGGAAATATGTTTTTATATTAAATTTGTGTTTTCTACTCACGACTAGCTAGCGCGGACGCGCGAACTTTCGAGTAATAGATAGATAGATAGAGAGACAGACAGACATATAGCTCGCTCCGGCCAGTCATGGTATTAGCTGTCAGTAGCCAAAGAATCGACAGGCCAGCAACAGGCAGACAGACAGACAGATACTTCACTAGCAGTGAGCACTTTCACTTCTGACAGCTAATAGCATGATAGTGCCCAAATTTCTAGGTTTTGAACCGTTTCCATTTAATATCAAATATATATAACTCTTTACCAAAAGCAGTTCGGAAACGAAACCCAAATACACTGAAAGGCGGTGTCCCAGCATGGACAGTAAACAAAATGCATATTACTTTTAACTTTGTGTCTCTGTGTGTGTTATTGCAGTACTGGAGGCCCAGGAAATCCTAAAGCACGTTTCTGATGGTCCCATTGGTTGTGATATGCAGCATATCTTTGTCATCTAAACCTGACGAAGCCCATTTCTCTCCAAATGTAACTACAGCCGAGGAAAAAGAAATCTCGACTGGTTCTTTATTTATCGACCACTAAGGGATGAAAGCAAAGTTGACCTCGTTGGGATTTGGACTTCGAGCGCAGAAAATCAGAACGCATATTCATAAGATATTGTATCCGATCTGATGCTTCTAACTGTCAGTTCACGCGCACAAGGGACCGTCGCTACCAGAGATAATAGATTCATAAAAATGATCAATAATGTAATCATGGATCATAATGTGAAACTAATTTTTCAGTCCCCTGATCTACAGTTGCCATAAAATTACCTTGAACATCTGATAGCTAGTTATATTGTGATATGGTGCTACTAAACAGATGGTATGTTAACGGAAGAGTGAGAAAAATAAGGGGCAAGTGACATTTCATCAAAACAAATCATATAAAATCTATTGCCAACGTAAGGTGGCAGTCTTGCGTTGGACCATGTTACTACCTTTTAACCCCAGGAAATCATTTTTTCCAGCTGGTTATCGACACACAATCTGTGTCTGAAATAGCTAGTTTTAAATCTCTAAATGAGATCTAAGTAGTAACTATACTTCGTAGTAAAATCTATTTGTCAAGGTAGTAACATAGTCCTGCGTAGGACTGACACCTTCCGTTGGCAAATAGATTTTACTATGAAGTATAGTTACTATTTAGGTCTCATTCAGAGATTTAAAACTAGCTGTTTTACTCATTAAGTCATATATATTTGGTTTGCAAGGTTTTTCATGTGAACGTATACAATAAAATTATATATATGTGTGTGTGTGTGTGTCCTCTTTCAGAGTCCCGGAAAGGAGATACGTGACTTTGCTAGCCAGCCATGCCTGGCAATTACAAGACGAAGAGATTCCATACTCGATCGCATGGAAAATACTCGAGAACCCAGGCAACTACATAAAGGGACGAAACGGTGCAAGTTATGCATTGCCGAACGTACAAGGATCCTTAAAGATTCGCTCGTACCAGGGACTATCCTGAACTCTAGGACGGAGATTTTAGAAAATTTCTGCTAACCTTTTGGAATCCGCATAGCGACACCACAACCGGAGACCAACAGCCAAGGCCGAAGGGAGTCGTTTACCTTCGTGGTGCTTTGGTGACTGCAAGGTGGCAGCGCAGCCGATGATCGATGGACAATGGCGAAGGGAGAAATCACCTCGGGTTTTACTCTTAAAAAACGAGGTTTTTTTCCCCCACCCACATTTTAAGGAGTGTTTGTAGGGTTTGAAGATACGCCGTAAGGTTAAACCCTTTATGAGCGAGAAACCCAGGGTAACCCCATAAACCGGCCTACCCCACTATTATATATATATATATATATATATATCATTTGCATTTACATCTCTCTCGGAGCCTATTAGTTATATGTGATTTATTCTTTCTGTTTCGCTTTCAAACGCCCGTCTAGTATACACTATCCGTTGTGAAAAGTTGCATGCTTATAAATTCATCTGAAATATATTCGCTGAAGCAAATTTTCTTGATAATAACTCCTTTCTGGTAGTGTCATCAGAGACCATAAGAGTAGGATTCAGCCGTTATGTTGGTCTGGGGCCCAGGGAGTTAAGGGGGACTCAGGGATCCAAGAATAGGCACTGGAAATTTCTGGTTTGTAGGAGGACTAAAGCCCCACTACCAGCAGGTGGTGCTCAAAAGCAATCTCGTTTCGCCTTGAAAAATTTATCCCAGACTCACAAGATATAATATGATTTCTACTGATCAGATTACCTTTCATCTACCACAGATAAATCAAATAGTTTACAGTACTAAATTTTTAACTGTAAATGATTTTATGAAACACATTTGCTGCTAGCAATAGTTATATTTAGTATAAAACTGTCGGAGCTCTGAAACAGTTAACCTTCATGAAGTGATATAGGATCCAGGAGATATGGACCATTGTGCTGTATGTGAGTATATGGTAGAAGCACTTGTCATTAGGCTGTGGGCAACGACTTGATAAATAAATAGACGGTAGTAGATTGGTAAAGATTACCGTGTGGAGTGCGTCTAAAAGGGATGCATAGAGGAGACGACACTAAGAAATAAAGAACTATGAACGAGAAAATGTTCAAAAGAGACAACTAGGATGAAATTGAATAACTTTGTTTTATAAAAAAACTTTCGTGTCTGTCTCATTGACAATTACGACTAAAAGATTGCAATGTTTGATTAGTGAATTAATTAAAGCTGTAACTAGTTTACAATCTTATTTTTATAAGTTTGTAACTGTTTATTATTTTCGACATTTTAAAATTACCTCTCTAGAAATTTGCAATTCATCCGTACATGAAAACTTTATTTCCATTTATTTTCGCTTGTACAGCAGCAAAGTAGTTTTGGGGGAAACTTTGCATGCGATTTGGAGTTATGAGCTTTTGAAGTGTTATGTATGTCGAGGGACAACCTGTTTAATTATCTCTAGTGTATCAGG
>NC_068981.1:65227481-65245893 GCF_001194135.2 Octopus bimaculoides
AAATTTTAAAATAAATTGTTTTCAGCACTAAGCAACATTAAGCAAAATCTTCATTTTTTTTTTTTTTAACAACATAATCGTAATCTAAACCATCTAAAATGTATCACTGGAAAAAATTCCATTGAAAATTATAATACATTTCAAAGAAAGTTATGGGGAAACGTAGTTGGGTGGATGCACATTTCTGTAGTTAAACCCAATACAGAGCTCGGAAAAGAGTGAAGGAAAAGAAACGAAAATAAAGTAAGAAAAAGTTATCAATATGCAAGCAGATCAGAGTGAAACACAAAAGGACAAAAGCCATAAGGAAGAAAGGATGCATAGGCATGTCAGGAGTAGTGTTGGCAAATTTCTAGAAGCATTGAATATTTGAAGAATCTGTTTTTCTAGCAGCTAAAATAGCATTCATGTATCTCAATATATGACTGTAGACCTCATACTTCTGACATGCTTTTACTTAACATATATAATGAACATTTTTGTCTACAGCTCTCCGGTGCAAACAAAATATAAGAGAAACTTTCATACGAGTCAAAACCTTATATTGTCAGTTACACGGGGAGTTAATTCCCTTATATGGTAGAAGTTATTTCCCTTTTATTTACAATTTAGTTTCACTGTTAGTTTGAGTGCAAAGGCACTGTGGACAGTAATTAATGCATTATATAAGTATCACATACATACATTGTTATGTATGTAAATTCAAATCTGTAAAAAATTTCTTCCCGATTTGTTTGATTTTTCGACTAAACTTTACAAAGGAGTAAAACGATTGATTTAACCAGAACTGCATCTGTAAACCAATTAACTAAATACATTGAACACTTGTAAACAATTGTCATATTTGTACATTCTCACCTTGAAGAGAAAAATATCCCTCTTTTTCCCGCTTATCAAGTCTGTGGTGAAGGCACGTGACTTAATGATTAGTATATTCGACTCACAATCGTATGGTCACGAATTTGATTCCCAGTGGAGCAAGACACTTCTATTTCCTGTTGTTCCAATCCACTCAGCTGATGAAAATGAGTAATCCTGTGTCAGACGGGCGTCTCGTCCATGTTACGGAAACCGGGAAACCGGTCCTTATGAATCCAAAGGGCTCGAAAAGGATGTTTTATCCTTATTTATCCAGTCCACTCAGCTGACAAAAATCAGTTGTACTTATAGTTCAATGGGTCGACCGTGTCACATTCGGTGTGTCACGCTGAATCTCAGAAAATTACGTTAAGGGTATGCGAGTCTGTGGAGTTCTCAGTCGCTTGCACGTTAATTTCACGAGCAGGCTGTCCCGTTGATTGAATCAACTGGAACACTCATTGTCATAACCGACGAGGTGCCCAGTCTATTTATTGTTGCACATGCAAACTATACAAATATGACAGCAGTTTGCGACTGACCCATGTACCTAATTAACTTTAATTAGTTTACGAATGTAGTTTCTGTTTAAATCTATGAATTTGTCCATAGTAAAATTTAGTATATTTATATCAGGTCGCTCATTAGTGCTTCAAGTAAAAAATAGTCAATCTGGTACGACCTGTTGCATGGTGGAGTTGACAGCGACCAGACTAGCTCCCCAACCTGGCTTGCTTGGTGAGGAAGGTAACTGGAAACAAGACTTATCAAAAGGGGTGTTGGACACGATGTAAAATCAAAGACTATCGAACAAGAACACAGGGACTTGGAAATTCTGAGTCAAAGTTCGGCATGCTGTAAAGACCACTAGGAGTGAAGCACCCTTTTGTTAAAGCATGTTTCGTGGCTACACCGGCAATATAACTGAGCAGGTGTTTTAGGTTCAGCATTCTTGGAAGGCAGCCAAGCTGGGAGAAGAATGAAGCATAAACCCTCGCTGGATGTGAATCCCTGATTGAGTCACTGAAGAGTAAACTGTGGTGGAAAATTGGATTTGAAAGGAACCTGTTCATTTTGAAGAGAGCATGAAGACACAATAGATGGATTGAATCTGAGTCACTTTCCACCTACACATGCACACACAACCTTCAACTATGAGGATGAGAATATTCATTCATACAAAGTTTAATATAGATGTAACGGTTTGAAGTTAGTTAGTCGGAGATTACCAACTGTAACGATAAGTATTATTTACCAATTGTAACGATAAGTATTATTTACCAATTGTACTGGTTATAAGATGAACGATGAAGATGATCAACATTTTTATAGAAATATTTATTTACCGTTACTTTATATGTTGCCATACCACGACGGGTAGGTCAGTGTAATCGTATAACACAGTTCTTAAAAAATGCAAGGCAAAGAAAGTTAATTTTGGCCTGTATAGGTGTGTACACATTCTTGTAATAGTAAACCGAATAAAAAAGACAGGGTAAGGTTACCGAGTAAAGAGATGAGAGCTAGTGATAGTTATAGCCTCGAGGGAAGTTGTGTCTCATAGTTGGCTGGTTGTAAACTTCTCTCTCCCTTTGGTCGTGTTGTCTTTTAGGTGGCTGACTGCTTGTGACTATATCTGTAGATGTCCATTCCCTAACTTGTCACGAGTTGCTTCGCTCTGTTGTCGCCAAGTGACCACTGAACTTTTGGCTTGGGGGTCTCCTGTTTTTATAGCTATCTAGAAGGATAGTGAGTGCAAAGGATTTAGCTGGCGGTCTTGTTATCTCTATTCTAGATTTGATGGAGTAGAAGAGGTCAGAAAGGGTCAAGTGGTGGAGACACCGCTTCGGCCTAGCTAAAGGCGTCTGGGACGATCAAAACCATTGTTCCACCGCGGGAAAAGTTCTGACGCAGTATTAATTCAAATTTGGGTATAGTGGATCGAATCCACTTCACGCCTGCAAGATTCGTATACAGATATAAAATTTTCTTAATCTTAAAGTCACTCAGCTCTGATACGAGGCTAAACAACCTTATCAATGTATATTTAGTTAAGGACGTTAAACGACGACGGCGTTGTTTAATTCTAAATTACACAGCTGTATACAACAGTCTATCATAGTGTAGAGAATTGTAAATTAGAACAAAATAAACAAAAATGCATGTTTTTATTTACATTCCCTACTGGTCAATAAAATAGTTTAGCTGTGTGTGATGTGCCATGTCAACCATGATAGGCTGTATATGTGATATGAGGCTTTGTTTTCAACAAGAAAATAATATCACAGAAAAGACGACTGGAGTACATATGATAACTCTTCAGTGAAATTGATCTGTGTTGATACATACATACCAACCAATTATGAAATGACAGAAATTGGTCACATGAAATTGAAGATATATATGGATGTGTGTATGTGTACTAGTATACTGCGCTGTCAAAAATTACAGCACTTTAAAAGAAATACACTAAAGCTGGTGTTTAACTTATAAACTGGCATAACATACATTCCATGTATTTGATATAGACTTGTTACAACACATTGTATACAAGAAATGATGATCAAGGAATCTGAATGGAAAGAAATTCTTCACAAAATATGTTGTAATAAAATATCTACTGAAAATAAAATGAAACTGTACAAAATATGTCATATTAGAAGATCAACTAAAAATAGTGTGAAATTGTAAAAAAATACAGAGGAATTTCAAAATTATTTTCAATAGTGTGTGATGCTTTGCTCAATGTAGGTGTGCAATGTTTCAAATGTGTATTTTTTGTGAACATAGTTGGAATGACATATACTTGGTAATTTTTACTATATGTACAAGTTCATACTTAATTATTCAGATCTTTATTTTACTATTTTGGAGAAGAAATTGCTTCTGATCAAATTTCTTCAACCATTGCTTCTTTCTGTGTAGAACTTTAAATAATTCTTATTTCTAGTAAAAAAAATACATACGTACATACATACGTATGTATGTATGTCACTGTTCAGTTTTAGTTTAAGATTTCTTGCCAATAGAGAAAGAGCTGATTTCTAACCTAGATCCAAGGCTCCTTCATTGGAATTTCAACATCAACAACAGGGTATTTTTGTTTGTATGTATGTATGCAGATTTGTATGTTTTGCTTTATGTATGCATTCTCATGCATATAGTTGCATATCTAGACATACTTGTATATATTTAAATGATAAACTTCTGGAAAGTTTTGCAGGTTTCTACAGTTCCAGTGATGGATTGGATCGATAGTCTTTGAATTAACTTTCTTGTGTATGTATGCATGTATGTACGATTCATAAGTATTTACACGTCGTCCACTGTATGAGTGATTAAGTCACAGTTATCTGCATAAAGGAGGTCATGAATAAGAGAGGAAAACTTTTGAATTGGCAGCAAATCAGTACAGATTAAAAACTATGAATTGTATTTCTGCTTCTTGCAAGGCATTTGAACTCAGCATTAGCCTGGACAAGATGGTTGTAATGTTCCAGTCTGCATCAGAGAATCCATATGTGGAGCCAGCTATTTTGGTTGAAGGAACAATACTGAAAGTGGTAGACAAGTTTGTCTACCTGGGCAGCACACTCAGCCGTTCTTGCTCCCTGGATGATGAAATATCTTTCAGGTTGCAGAGAGCAACTGATTCCTTCTGGTCTCTTGAGTCTCATGTGTGGTCCCAGCATGGCATCACAAGGCAAACAAAAATTGCTGTGTACCGTGCATGTGTACTGACATCGCACCTCTACACATGTGAGACATGGCCCCTTTGCAAACGTCATGTAAAGGTCCTTGAATGCTTCCATCAGAAATGTCTGAGACACATTCTGAATGTTGGCTTGACCTTAAAAAGTCCAGACATACAGGTCTTGAAGAAAGGTGATATCTTGAGTATTGAGATGATGGTGTACAAGCACCAATTACGTTGGACTGGACACCTTATTAGAATGAAGGATAACAGGATTTCTAAACAGATGCTATATGGGGAACTTGTTAGTGGAAAGAGACACCAGCAGAAACCAAGGCTGCAATTTAAGGACTGTGTCAAGTCCTCATTAAAGATTTGTGATATGCAGGAGACTGTCTGGGAGAGCAATGCTTGTCATCGCCACATATGGAGGAGGCAGGTTAAGGAGGGGGTCTAATAAGGTGTCCAGGAAGAATTTAAGCATGCTGCTCAAAAGCACATTGCTGGTGTAGTGAATGGGGAAAGTTTGGTTTGCAATCTTTGCAGTCATGTATGCTTGTCAAGAGCAGGGCTCATTAACCACCAACAGAGCCGCAAATGCAAAATATAAGTTAGTCCTAGATAACACAATATTCCTAAAGGTCAGCAATGGTCTTCCTCGGTCATGAGTGGATGGCCATCATGTATCTATGTATGTATGTGAATACCCAACAAAGTTTATTATGTTACTGTGAAGTTTCTTTCCTAAAAGAAGTTTGAATTCATAGCCCTCTTCATTTGTTTTAACACCATACTATGCTATAAAGAATTATGCAAACAATAAATGTTTTTAATTCATGTATAAGCATTAAAAAATATATTCCTGGTAATTAAGAGCTTAGTTAATAACATGTTAAAATCCAATACTTTCTTACACTGCAGTAAATCCTAGTGGGACATACCTGCATGTAAATACATAGTTGGCTAAAATATTGTTTAGAGCAACATATTTGAAACAAAAAGTAGAAAAGCCTGCATTTCACATATCATTTAAAATGTAATTGTGTTCAACAGTTGTTTCATTAGCAATAAACACAATTATTTATCTAATTAGAATTAGAAATTGGTCAGGAGAGGAGACCATGACTTAGATGTAGTTCATGTTGAGCATAAAGATCTGGAGATTGGGATCCAGGTGTTGAGCATTCTGGTGAAAAAGGACTGGATGAAGTGTTTAGCAGAAGGTTTCAGACACTGACTGTAACAGAATGAGATGTAGTTAGCTTGTTCATATGATTAGAGGCCATTGCAGTTGCTATTAAAAGGAGTAGAGATAAGAAGCAATGTGCCTGAAATGGGTTGGCAAGTGAACCACTACCAATGTGTGCTTCAAAGACTTCTTTTGGATAAGAGTATGCTTCTATGATGTTTGTATGTCTTCAAGTAACACTACCAAAATGTGGGTCTTACATACGTGTAGAGAGTCAGCAGCTAATTAAGACTGATGTATTTTCTGTATCTAAATAAATATTCTAGTTTTTGGAGTGTAGTTGTTGTTGCTGTCGTTTGAACATTTCCCCCTCAAGAGTTATGATCAAAGTCAACATCCAGTCTTTTATTCAGACAATGCATTATCATTTTCAGTTATAATAAAAACAATTCTACTTTCATTACCAACCTGGCTCAGACCAGCTCTGGCTCTGAGCACAAATGTCTTGTTTTCATAAGTTTTGAATTAAAATCTTCCACCAAACCTTAATCACAATTTATGTTCCTAACACTAGCTGAATGATAATGAAGTTATTTTACTAAATTCTTTGTTATATTTAAAGTAATTGAAAATAAATACCATAACAAGAAGGTTAATCTGATGGGTTACTCTATACTTTTGTAGAGTACAAATTATTACTCTTAAACAAGAATACTTTTGACTGTGACTTCAAAGTTTTGACTAGTTAAGCCATTGTCGGACTGCAATGCATTGCAGTTACTCTTGGTTTTATGTATCTCTTTTTGTATATCTGTGTATGTAGGTTTGAGTAGTTATATTAGAATATCTTTTATTGGGGTTTTGTTTAGAGATAGGGAAACTTTTAGATAATTTCTAGAGTACTAGTTGAATGTAAATCTGTAAAAGTTTTCTATGCTAACATCATGAAATTGGACTTTGTACCTTTGGTTTTTTTACATTGTCAAAGCAAAGAATAAAATTCAATAAAATTAAAAACAACAAAAATACTGTCACATCCTGTGAGACACACATATACACTTGTTTACAATGTTCTACATACATGAATAAATTCTAAACAATAACATAACCCCATATTTAATCAAGAAAAATTTCTCCAAAACAGCTCATCATAATAACCAACCTAAAAACCTAATTACCACTCCACTCAAACTCACACACTTGAGGAAGACTGAATAAAGCCAAGAGTAACTTCAATGGATTGCAGTCCAAGGATGGGTTAACTGGCCAAACCTCAAAGTTGCTGTCATATATACATATATGTATGTATGTATGTATGTATGTATGTATGCATGCATGCATGCATGAATGCATGCATGCATGCATGTATGTATGTATGTATGTATGTATATATGTATGTATATATGTATGTATGTATATGTATGTATGTCTATGTCATCATTCAGTTTTATTTCAAGATTTCTTGCCAATAGAGAAAGAGCAATTTCTAACCTACATCCAAGTTTCCTTCTTTGGAATTTCAACATCAACAACAGGGTATTTTTGTTTGTTTGTTTGTATGTATGTATATGTGCAGATTTGTATGTTTTATTTTGTGTATGTATTTTCATGCATATAGTTGCATATCTAGACATGCTCGTATATATTTATTTAAATGATAAACTTCTGGAAAGTTTTGCAGATTTTTACAGGTCCAGTGATGGATTGGATCTGTAGACTTTAAATTAGCTTTCTCCTCTCTGGTTTTGAGAAGTCTAATTTCTCAGGATTGGTATTTAGGTAGTGTGTTACATATCCCAGTGCCCCAATAATTGCAGGTATAAACCTGAACTTCTAATCAGGATAGAGTAACTGTAGATTTCTCAAGAGTTCAGCATAGGTGTTCTCTTTTTCACTGATCTTCAGCTTTATGTTAACATCTGCTGGGCAGCTAATTTCCACAACTGTGCACAGTTTCTCTTCCCTATCTCAAAACGTTATAGTGGGTCTGTTGTGCTTACATTTTATTGAGGTTTTCACTGGGGCATTCTACCAGTACTCCTTTTTATTATGAGTGGTTATGGCTTCTATCATACTGTGGGTTCTTATTTCTTTGTCCTCGAGGTTATCCTTCCAACAGATTTCTAGAGTGTCCTAGCTACAACATCATGTCTCATTGGTAGATGATACTATGATGATATTTTAGGACAACTGCTTATGATGTGGGTGATGTCTTCGGTGTTAACTCCGCAAAGTCTGCATTGGTTGTCATATACAAAGCTTTAGTCGGCACGGAGCTGTCGTGAAAGAGAATTGTGCAACATGCGACACAGTGGGACTGAACCCAAGGTGACATGGCTGGAAAGCAAGCTTCTCAACTACATAGCCACGCCTATAAAGGAGAGATACATTTTGGATAATATACTCCTTGATACAATATGCTTAATAAACAGATGGGATGTTTACGGCGAGAAGCCCTTTGATTTTAATATTTACTCAAGCAACACAACAACTAATAACGCTACACCTTGCAGAGTGTTCCAGAATTAACTGTTTCAATGAAATTGAGTAAATTTTTTAAAAAACTGACAGGATTTTATGTTCATTACCAAAACAAATAGATTTATAAATCTTACGACAGACTTTAATTGAAAATTTTCAATATGTCTGTATCCCTGCATACTTCAAATCTCTCCTTAGCGTTGTGAAACACATTTTGAAGCATTTCAGGAGTTAGAACCTCCGCTGCTAACTGAATGTGTTCTCTAAGCTCAGGTAAAACGATTGCTCCCATCTTGGGGATGGAGGTAAAGAAAATGATTGCTGCCAAATTGAAAAAAAGTTGTCATGGACAAATAAGAGGGGTCCAACTGGAATGAAAACAAAATTATAGACAAAATTCAAAATTTATACACTTTTAACACATATTAAATATGATAAACATAAATAAAAGTGAGTTCTAAAAAAATGCATCCGATTTCACTCAAATCATCATTAATTCTGGGACACCCTGTATTTACTCATCCAACTTCCCAGGGGAGGGAACACAGGGGGGAGACTAATTAGAGGTGGCAAGCATAGCTTCTGGAAGTGGTCACATGATCAAACTTAAATGGCTGTAAGTCACAACAGCAGTTTGTTTTTTTGTATGAACATTTTGCATTATATAGTTCAGACATGGATGGCATACAAAGCAGCCATGCTGCCGGGCCATGCTGTGTTGCGCAGGATTGGAAATGTGAAACATCAGCAGGGCACTTCTAGAGAATGGTTGAGTGGGTTTGTTATGTCTTTACCCAGCCACACACACACTCACATGGCTCAGATGTGTGCAGGATGGTAACATGAAGCATAAACAGGGTGCCGACAAATATTTTAATGTTCTTCTCACTTCTTGTGCCAAATTGGATGGAAAGATTTTCATGAAATATTATACGCTACTTATAATGCATAAGTAGTGTCAATATCTTATCGTCATAAGGTGGCGAGCTGGCAGAAACATTAGTACGCAGGACGAAATGCTTACCAGTATTTCGGCTGTCTTTATGTTCTGAGTTAAAATTTCGCCGAGGTCGATTTTGCCTTTCATCCTTTCGGGGTCGATAAATTAAGTACCAGTTGTATACTGGGGTTGATGTAACTGACTGGCCCCCTCCCCCAAAATTTTGAGTCTTGTGCCTAGAGTAGAAAAGAATATTTTATCGTTGGAAAATAGCCTAGAACAAAGATAAAACCCAGTGCAGTATATTCAAATCAGATTAATCTGCATTTATGGGGAGCCCACCCATCTTGTCCCTTTATGACTTTTTTTTTTTTTGAGACAACAGACCATAATTTTAGAGAGATTTGGCTGCTATTTCTAACAGCTCAAGGGTGCACAATGAGTTTGTTTTGTTGGTTGATCTGGAGACTGCACGTAAATGGCAGTGAAGCTGAGGGGTTGAAGAAAGAGGGTTTTGGTATAGGTTTGTTGAAGACATCCAAATTGGAGTTGGGAGTGATACAAGCAGCAAATGTAAGAGATTTTTCAAGCAGAAGTGCTAGTAACAGATCCATCTATGTTGAGGACCGGTGAGTTGGAAGATACTGCCAAATTAGTAGATGGCAATTCTGTCTGCCAGAATTGTTGGTGATGATGGAATTCTTCCTTTGGAAAATATTATGAACATTGTTCTTTGTCTTTTTCTGCTGCTGCAGCACAGCTAAGGACTAACCACTTTGCTTGTTTGAGAAATGCAAAGCACCATGCTTTGAAGGGTGGTTTCATTTATTGTCTCATATTTCTAAGATTGGGGAATAGAAGAAAACACTTGTTGTCAGGAATAGCCAATGAACCTTTAATATAACCACTCAGTTAACTTTAAGTACTTAAGGAATTTGGAAAAACTGACACGTGATGATGGGAAGATGAGATGCATTACTTTGGTCACACAGATTACATACAATCACATATATGCATGGATGGATGTATGTATGTTTGTATGTATGTATGCCCATATGTGTGTGTGCATGTGCATATGTGTTTGAGTGTGTATTATAATATATACACAAGGTCTGATTGATAAGTATCAGATCTGTTGCTATAGCAACGAAAGTAAAGCACACAGAGTAAAGCCACTTGGCAAAGGTTGACCTTGAACTCTGCCGTGCATGTGCACTAAGTTTTAACATTCTCGCTTACTTACAATGCGATGATTACACGCTACACACCTTCTTTCCAAGCACTGCTGTAAACAGCAGAAGTGAGCTAGAACGTTAAAACTCAGTGCTCATGCACAGCAGAGTTCAAGGTCAATCTGTGCCAAGAGGCTTCACTTTGCATGCTTTAGCTGTGTTACTATGGCAATAGTCCAGATACTTATTGATCAGGCCATGTATAAGTATATATATCTCATGCCTGTGTAAGTGTATGTAGGTATGTTTTTCATTGTTTTTTTAGGTGGGGGGGGGGATCTTTTTTGAGATTTAAGTTCACAGAATTCAAACTGATCTCTGACAAAGTGACAAGGCTTCTTTCTTTGAGTAATGACAGATCCAGTAATTTAAGAATGAGTATTTGATTCTGAGTTAGAAAAGTTTATCAAGTCATGCCAAAGTTATGAACAGTCATAGTCACAACAACTGACTGCAGATAATGATAATGTATGTACTCATAAAATAGGAGTATATGTTGCTTTTGATATGATTGTGTATGATTCTTTTTATGTATGTGTGTGTATATCATACATGAACGTATGTGCTTGTATGTATATGTTCATTCTATCAAACTCAAATGGAGATTCTTTGGAATATATAACAAATCTTCACTGTATCACTGACTGAATGTATTCAGGGTATGAGAGTTGGTATACTTTGTTATTTCTTAGACAGTCCTATTGTTGCCAGGCTTTTATGCAAATCTATTTGTACATTACTCCATGCATCATCATCATCATCCTTTGATGTCCAATTTCCATGTTGGCATGGATGGTCTATGATAATAAGTATAAATGAGAATCTGTAACTGAGACACAAGAGCTGACCTCCTCAACAGTGCATGACTTTTGTTCCTTCTGGTTTCACCAGTCCTCAGTCAAATCGTCCAACCCATGCTAGCATGGAAAGTGGACGTTAAATGACGACGATGACGACTGTAATGGTTTGTTATCAGATCTGTTGTATTTGCACAAATAGACTGTTCTTTTTATTAGAATGACATTATAATAAAAATATGTGCCATGTATGTCTTTGCTAATATGTCAAGTGATTCTATTCCCAGTTTCTGTCCAAGTAGATTAGTCCAGTTACACTTGGATCAACTGAAAGAACAGCTATCCACTCAGAGTATCTATTCAAGAGTTCTTCACATATCCAGGCAGTCTTTCCCATTTCTCTCTTTACTTTTCAAGTGGTGTTATCTGAGTAATGACTCAATGCAGCACTTAACTATTTGGACAGGCATTATACTTCTGACTTCCTTTTTTCATCTAACCTAAATTTTGTTCAGCTCACTATTGATGTAGAAGATATCAGTTATGGTCAATATTTTCCTAGCTTTATTCTGCTGAGATTTATTTTGCCTTTCATCCTTTCAGAGTTGATGAAATAAATACCAGTTGAACACTGGGGTCAATGTAATCAACTCATTCCAACCCCAAAATTACTGACTGTGTCAAAACTTCTACCATTGATATCCAAGTTGTGGATCTCTTCAGTTGTCTGGTGTAGTATTCCAAATACTGGAACTAACATTGGTATTTCAAAAGGGGATATGAACTGCTCTGATTTCCATACCTTCCAAAATCTTCTGCAGCATTTCTTCTTCACTCTAGGTTTTACTCACTTTATCAATGCATGTTACACTCTCATCAATACCCAAATACTTTTAGGTAGGAGAGACAGACAAACAAATGATATTTCTATTCTTGTTAGTTCAACAATATTTCCTCAATTGACTACTAGCTATAAACAAATATCCTGGTCAAACTCAATTCTTATCTTGTAACCAGCTCTGTCTTTTGGTGTTATGAGTATATTCTAAATACAGCTTTTAGTAACAAAATGTCACTAATAAAATGACCAGTTTTTTCTTTAAAAATGTTTTAGCCAAGACAATTCCAGGGATGTGTGAGCACATGAGTTAATGTGGAACTTTTCATTCAAAAAGCCAAGCAAACTTGGAGAATGGTGCTACAAAGATTTACAAGTTTCACACAGAAATTTGATAGTTTTGGTAAAATTAAGATAACATTTTTAGTATGGCCATAATTCTGAGAAATTTAGGGCCTGTAGGTTTTAACCATTGAAATCAATATACATGATAGCTCATTCATTTTAATTGGCACCTTCATTGACCAACATCCACTACAATTCTTAACTTCAAACTATATCTAGCCATTGCATCATATAAAAATTCATCGGACCTCACGACCTACTGGCAGTTCAGATACATTGACTTAGCAAGATAAGTTGTCCCCTTTGATTTGCAAGCAAGAACTCATCTCTTTACATTTTATCTCCATTTGTCATTGGTTTTATAGAGTGTTGTACATCATCATCATTTTAATGTCCACTTTTCCATGCTTGCATGGGTTGGCTGGAATTTGTTGAAGTAGATGCTCTTCCTCTTGCCAACCCTCACATGTGTCCAATTAAGGTAATGTTTCCCCATGACCAGACATGTTTACACAGTAGATTGTGGACAAAGGGTATCACTTACATAATGTTGACACTCATTTATAACTATCCCGTGATGTCAAGGTAAGGAGACAGTAACACACACACACACACACACACACATGCGTGCACACCACACACACATACACAAACAACAGGCTTCTTTCAGTTTCTGTGCACCAACTCCACCCACAGGGGTTTTAATAGAAGATACATACCCAAGATGCCATGCAGTGAGACTGAACCTGAAATTTTGACACAAGGCCAGTAATTTCAGGGTGAAAATAATTACAACGACCACCCCACTGTGCACCTGGTACTCATTTTATCAACCCTGAAAGGATGAAAGGTAAAGTTGATCTCAGTAAGAATAAAGCTAGGAAAATATTAAACATCACTGCTATCTGCTACATCAACAGTGATACTAATGAAATCTTTGATTGGGAAGCAAACTTCTTACCACACAGCTACATCTGCACATGTTATACATTGATAAATATATATTCCCATGCACCAGTTATGAGCAGAAAATAACATACATGTTATAGAGCAATAACTGCTTGTAGTACATTAGTCAACTAGTCTGACAAAGTGAAATTGGTTCATTCAAGAAGTGATACTTGCCCATCAAAAACAATACAGCCAGCACTGTGACTGGACAGCCAGGTGCCAACTAAGCCATGCTATTACAGAAAAGGAACATTTTAAAAACTTGTTACAACCACACAACATTTTTTGTTATATTTTCCCTCAAGGGAGAAAATGCCAAAAAAAGCCATATTTCAAAAGTGGATCCACATTAGGAGTTAGGTGCTAGATTACAAGAAACTGGAACTAAATGAATAAAAGAGGAACTAGATTTAGCTCCAAGAGTTTTAAATTTGCAACATTGATTCCATGGGTTCAAATTCCATGGGTTCAAATTCCATGATGTTATTTCCATATGGTACTGCGTATGTTTTGCAGAACTGTGTTTTTTCTTATTCTTTTACTTGTTTCAGTCATTAAACTGCAGCCATGCTGGAGTACTACCGTGAAGAATTTTAGTCAAACAAATCGACCCTAGTACTTTTTTTTAAGCCTGGTACTTATTTATCTGTCTCTTTTGCTGAACTGCTAAGTTATAGGATGTAAGCACACCAACACTGATTGTCAAGCAGTGGTAGGGAGCAAACAAATACAAATACACACGCACACACACCAATATACAGTGGGTTTCTTTCAGTTTCCATCTGCCAAATCCGCTCAAAAGGCTTTGATTGGCCTGAAGCTATAATAGAAGACACTTGTTCAAGGAGCCATGCAATGAGACTGAACCCAGAACCATGCAGTCAGGAAGCAAGCTTCTTACCACACAGCTACACCTGCACCTAGATGGTAAGAAAAAAAGATATTGGTCTTGGTGATAAGCATTTATCTTGCAAGTTGAGTTTCTGTCTTTGTATGGTTTTGGAGGAAATGTTTATTAAGCAATTTTGCTTGTTATTGGAATGTGAGTGTTATTGTGACTTGTGATGTAGTGTGGCCATTATCATTTAGAGTTGTTAATACTGATAATTACTTTGTAAACTATTAAATATGCTTGTTTCGTGGTTTATCTTGCTGAGTAATGTTTGCCAATTTTCTGCATTCTTCTGGGTTTTTACTTTTTTATTTCTATCACTGTTTTCTTAATTAGTTACTTGTTCATGAGTTTCATTTCTGTCATTAATGTTGTTGTTGTTGTTGTTGTTGTCGTTATTGCCATCATCACCACCACTAACACTGTTGCTCATGATTAACCTAGATGAGTCTTGATTGTGCATTAAAGGCATTCCATCCATAATCATCCTGTCTTTTTTCCCCTGATTGTTTCTTTCCTTCATTTTTGTTCAAATATCTAAGACTACATCATCCAATGTGTCCTTCTTTTAAAACAAAAGGGTCTGATATGATAGGAATTGGGTTGTTATTTCTAATATGTTGAGTGATCATGTCAAGGTTTCTTTTTTGTTTTCAAAATTTTATTTCTGTAGTGTAGTATTTCAAGTTGCTCCTGGTTTATATCAGAATGGCAGTGTCTTGGGCACAATGCTGAATTTAAACTTGATGCAGCCTTAAGCTCTATTAAAGCTGAGTAGCCCCCTAATATGCTGGAGGGTATACAAAAAAAAAAAACGAAAACATATTGAAAGCACGAAAACTCATTTATCTTTCTGTAACATGTTTAGTTATGTCTAAACCTGGCACTGCATAAGCGATATATTTTTGGAACTTCTACAACTATTTTGTACACTATAGGAACTACACAATAATATTATGTTGATAAGCATTGTTTTGTTGAATTGTATAAACAGTATTTCTGTCTCTTAGTGGAAGTGGTTCCATTGAGATTTTTGGAAATTTGTGAAGAGGTTTTTTTAAAAGATTATTTTATCCAGTTATGCGTAAGTGTGTTACTATACTGATGATGTGTAGATGGTCATAATACTTGTGATGTCTTGTTTGCTGTGTAGTTATTGTATGTAGGTGTATGAATCAGAGAGTAGTATATGGGTTGGAATTACTGTAGTTAACTTGGTGAGGTATGTGAATATGTTGATGTGGCTGGTTTAGCCTTTGAAGAGAGTTTTAACTGTGTGATTCTATTGTTTCCTCTTGAATTGTCTGTATTGTTTTTGTATCGGGTGTATTGGATGCATTGAAGTATTCACTAATGATAATGTTTATTATTGTTGTTGTTGTTGCTGTTATAACTATTGTTGTTTGGTCTCTGAGTTACATGATCAAAGAAACTTATGATCAAAGGTGCTGCAGCTATGGCCACCACATCTTTTGAATATCAGAAACTACATTATCTAGTGTGTCTGTTCTTCTTCTGGATGGTAGAATGTTATTTGAAGGAGAGTTGACTACTATTTCTAGTGTTCATGAAGTTATTCTAGCTCTGGGCTGGCCAACTAGACTTTTATCTTACGGCCCATGTGATACTTTCTTGAAATGGGTTTACTTAAACAAACATTTAAAAAATTTTTTATCAAAAATTAAAGATTGTAATAAAAAATAAAAAAGAAAGATACTTCTGTTTTCACAATGATAATCTATAAGTAGTAATAAAGCAATAGCCTACAATTTTATAATTTTAAACAAACAAAAAGTATAAAAAATTCTTGATTCTCTAATTTGATTATTTGACTGTTAGTACATAAAATATACAAGTGATCCTCAAAAAACTTTCTGTGATTAAAGTGGCCCACAGAGTAATTCGAGTTGGGCAGACCTGTTCTAGTTGGAGGGGAGTAGCTCAGTTACAAGGTTGGTGAGATTAATTATGACACACACACACACACGCACACGCACACACACACACACACACACACATACATTCATTTATTTGTTTCAGTCATTTGACTGCAGCCATGCTGGAGCACTGCCTTCAATTGAACAAATTGCCCCCAGGACTTATTCTTTGTAAGCCTAGTACTTATTTTATCAGTCTCTTTTGGGGACATAAACACACCAACATTGGTTGTCAAGTGATGGTGGGGGAACAAATACAGACACACAAACATATACATATATATGTGTGTGTGTGTGTGTGTGTGTACACACACAACGGGCTTCTTTCAGTTTCTGTCTACCAAATCTACTCACAAGGCTTTGGTCAGCCTAAGGCTATAGTAGAAGACACTTGCCCAAGATGCCATGCAATGGGACTGAACCTGGAACCATATAGTTGGAAAGCAAGCTACTTACCACACAGCCATTCCTGTGTCTATATATATTGTAATTATATATATTATAGTTATATTATATTATATTATATTATATTATATTATATTATATTATATTATATTATATTATATTATATTATATTATATTATATTATATTATATTATATTATATTATATCATATTATATTATATTATATTATATTATATTATATTATATTGTTTTTGTGTTCATTTCTATTTTGAATATCATGTTAAGTATTTGGGTGTCTTTAAGATATATGTTAAACGTAGGATTTTGTACAAGTTACAAGCATCTTTCTTCTGCATCACTATATACGCCAGATAAACCAAGATAGATTTAGTCTGCTTTGGTTTATAATATGTGATTAGGAATAAAAGAGTTTCTGTAATGGGATACCAACATTATTATTTTTTTGTATGATTGTAACATTAACATTGCGTTTGAAATTGAAGTTCTTAGTTCTGTAAAATTACTACGTTTTTTAAGGTTGCTATATTGCAGAATGTGTGTGTGTGTGTGTGCGTGTGTGTGTGTGTGTGTGTGTGTGTGCGTGCGTGTGTGTGTGTTTAAGAGGCTGTATATTGGTTGTTGTTTAATCCTAAGTCAATCTTCATCAAGTAGATCTATGATCAAATGCACTCCCAGCTATAACCCTTCCATCTTTTTAGCTGTATCTAATATGCCTTTCTTATTTTAAGACAATGTGTTTGCTAAGGGAGATTTGGCTGCTATTTCTACCATGTTAAACAACCATGTAGAAGCTCTCCATTTTTGTTGGTATTGCATGGTGTGCAACAGTAATGATTTGTTTTAAAGCAAGGAGGAGGAAACTTTCATAGAAAGATAATGGTGATATTCCTATTTACTACACAATTTTGTGGTTGTTCAAGAAACATTAAAGAGCTTTTGTTCTCTATGTATATGGATGACAGCTTTAGGCTGTTTACTCTACTTTATTGGCATTATCTTTGTATGTCCACCTAGTTTGAGAGACAATACTTTACATCCATTTAGACAAACCTTGACTGGAAGACAAAATATAATGAAAATGTCACCAAAACCTTGAAAGACCAGTGCTTAGCCGAAGCTTTATGTCTTTAAGCAGTTACAAGATAATCTAATTGATAAGAAACTGGTATATCGCAGTCAATATTCACAAAAGATCTAATGTCTATTCCCAATAGGTGGATAAACTGAGAGACATAGACTTAAGTATATTGTCTAACTATTCAATGAAACATCTACAGGTGATTTGCACTGAATATTGATGAGGTGATGATGTAATATTGTTATTTATCTACTTATTTCATTTATACTGACATGTGTACTGGGGATATTCACCGGAGATATTTGATTTCAAATATCATAGATTTGTGCTTGATAGGAAATACATTAAAAGAGAGCTTGTTCTATGGGGATGCATTATGAAAGAAAGGAAATTGGACTATGAGCTTATGATCACTGAAGTGGTCCAAATCCACTGTACTTTTGTAAACTGTGTGTATGCAAACACAAACATATATATGTATGTTTATCTATCTATCTATCTATCTATCTATCTATCTATCTATCTATCTATCTATCTACCTATCTGTCTATCTCTCTCTCTCTATATATATATTCATGAAAGTACTAGTTTCTTTTAATATGTATCATTCAAAGTGTACAGTATTGTATATATATCCATTATGGAGATATATATATATATAAATGGAGTTAAATGCAGGTGCTATTCAAATTCTTTTACTTCCAACACATGTTTCGAAGGTATCACTGATATTATTCCAAAGGAATAAAATGGT
>NC_068981.1:65246450-65251450 GCF_001194135.2 Octopus bimaculoides
TGTTTATGACAAACTATGTTATTTTGCCAACCGAGTTTACAGATAGAAGTACAAAGTACATAAGGAATTAGAGAATGAACAGAAGTTTAATCTTACAGCTGTTTCAGCCTAGCTTTGGCATGCCCCATTCTATCCGAATAGTTCTTGCCGGAATGATTATCGGATGAAATGTTGAAATGGGGTTACATGCATGAACCGCTAGGCCTGTTCAGAGATTCACAAAGGGCCAGTCAGGCAGTACTGGCAATGGCCATGCTCAATTTGTGATTTTCATGTGCCACTTGCACAGGAGCCAGCCCAGCGGCACTGGCAACGACCTCACTCAAATGTTTTTTCATGTGACACCAGCACAAGTGCCAGTAAGGCGATGCTGGTAACAAAGCGAAGCTGGTAACACCTGTGCAAAATTATACACATATACGTACAATGAGAGAGAGAGAGAGGAGGAGGGAGGGAGACAGAGAGAGAAATTACAATTTATTAATTGAACACAACTGACATAAATACTTTCCCTCTCCTCATACAGTTAAAGAAAAATATGTTCACATGTAAACACAGAGAAAGGAGTTGGGAGAGAGCAAGAGAAGCATTAACCCTTTAGTGTTTAAACTGGCCATATTCGGCCCAAATATCCTATCTATTTTAAGTTCAAAATTGGGTAGATCTAGCTCCTCATACCTATCCTATAATGTGTTCATGAAAATAGATAATCACATCATCAAAATGTCGAAACTACACGATAATGCATAATTAATTCAAAATCATGCATATGGACGAGGACAGCTGCACAAAGAAGTGTCAATCTCTAACTGTGGAGGGAATATGTGGAAGAGGTAGACCCAGGAAGACATAGGACAAGATGGTGAAGCATGATCTTCATATGTTGAGTCTCACAAAGGCAATGACAAATGATCAAGACCTTTGGCAATCTGTTGTGCTTGAGAAGACTCATCAAACCAAGTGAAATCGTAGTTGTGGACAGTGCCAGTGACATGTAAAAGGTACCCACTACATTAGAGTTTGATAACTCTAGTGCCACTACAGAATGAGATGATTAGGTATGGTTGTTTGGATGCTGGTGACAGGGACACAGAAAAGGTACCCACTACATTCTTGGAGTGGTTGACATTAGGAAGGGCATTTAGCCATAGAAACCAAGCCAAAATCACACTGGAGCCTGATACAGCTCTTTGGCTTACCTATTCCAGTCAAGCTGTCTAATCCATGCCAGCATGGAAAATAGATACTAAATGATGATGATAAGGTTGTGAATAGTTGAACATTGTATTTGACAGAGTAACCTAAATGCTAAAGTGTTAAAACGTCTGATATCAAATAAGTTAGCATTGAATCAGTGACACCAAGTATGCAGGGTTAAAACACCTCATACCCCCTGTCACCAATACCTTTGAGAAGAAGAATGGCAAAATATTGTTATTTCACTTCTAAGTGAGCACTACTTCATGAACTCCAGACAGCCGAGTCAACAACTGTGTTGAATCACTATACAAACTGTTGATGGACTTTGCCCTCAACCTATCTGTATGTAAATATAATTGAGTACAGTGGGCATAATTTACGGCTGCTAATTAATTGCTGTAGGAAAACTGTATAACTGATGAATGTTTTGGTACTTTGCAGTATGGAGTCCAGTTATTCATATATGAGACTGGAAAAATGTAACTGAAGCTTCACAGAATACTGGAAACCAATGATACTGCTTGATAATGGTGACTCTTGTTTTACTACCATCATGTGATGTCAAAACAAGGAGACACAAACACATGCACATACATAAATACATACACACAAACATATATGCATACATGTATACATACATTTATACACACACACACACACATACAGTGGGCTTCTTTTATTTGTTGTCTATGAAATCCATTCACAGGACATTAATTGGCTTTGGTTGCTGAAAGTGCTGCACAGTAGGACTGAACTTGAAACCATGTAGTTGAGAAGCCAACTTCTTAACAACGCACCCACTGTATTAGAAAAATGTGTGCATGTGTGAGTGAAAAAAAAAGAGGAAATATTGATAGGTAACACTTTCTGAGTTGGATTAAAATAGACAAAATTTCACTTTTCCAAAAGATTTATGTATAGTAGAAATTTTGGATTTTTTAAAACATTTTTAAGAAGTTGAAATAGTTTTGGTGTAACAGAATGTCTACCTCAAAATATTACTCCCAACTCAATGTTCCTGAAAGAAATGGATGGAATGATGCAAAATTTTAAATGTCTGTAAAAATGTTGACTTTTCACAGTAGAAACCTTGAAATTTCATCATCATCATCGTCGTTTAACATCTGCTTTCCATGCTAGCATGCGTTGGACAATTTGACTGAGGACTGGTGGACACCAGGCTCCAATCTGATTTGGCAGAGTTTCTACAGCTGGATGCCCTTCCTAACGCCAACCACTCCGAGAGTGTAGTGGGTGTTTTTATGTGCCACCGGTACGAGGGCCAGTCAGGCGGGTACTGGCAACGGCCACGCTCGAAATGGTGTATTTTATGTGCCACCTGCACAAAGGTCAGTCCAGGGGCACTGGCAACGATCTCGCTCGGATGTCTTACTGGCAAAGGCCACACTCAAAATGGTGTATTACATGTCACTTGCACAGGAGCCAGTCCATCGGCACTGGCAACGATCGCGCTCGAAGTTTATCTAACAAATATAGAATCTAGGAAAATATCTGATCATGTGTAGATATAAGACTATGAATAATTCTCAAAATATTTGATACTTTCTGTGATGGATGTAAGTGACCAGAATTCAACATTTCTGACAAGTCTGCATATAATAAAAATTATGGAATTTTGAATATTCAAGAAGTTGAATTTTTTTCTTATTGAACAGAAGCACATTATCTTTCTAAAATCTAGTGCTGTTACTTTTGGCATTGCCATGTCAGTAATTTTAAAGCAATTTGACATTAAGCTATCCAGCTTAATGTCCAAGTTTTGATATTTTTAACAGGTAGGGTATTAATGAAAATGTTGATTTCCACATGAAAGAAGTTGAAAATTATCTATTGTAGCAAATATAGAATCCATTAGAAAAATATCTAAACATGTTTGGATGCAAAACAATATAAAATTCTCAAGATATTTGACACTGAAAACAAAATAACAAAACGCTGCATCTCTAAATCCTCTAATCCTAATCAATTTTTGACAAAAAAAAATTTAACCAAGAAAATAATTTTTAATAAAAAAGTCTATATTTTTTTAGTTTTAAGTTTTTGTAGCATATTCTTAATCTTTGAAATTCAAATCATTGAAATGTGAAGATTGCCATTTGTTTAGTCTTTTTTTTTTTAATGACATGGAAAAAAAATGTAGCATTGTGTTTAAACATGCACACAGTTTTAATATGATCTGTTGAAGAATACAATCATTATTTTAGGCCATATGTGTTTTATATGAGTGTTTGTAATTTTTTTAGGCTTCCCAGATATTTTTATTTCCCTATTGTTTTTCTGGTGTCAAATAGAGGAAGTAGACTGCTTCTTATTCATTAAAGATACACCAATAACTGAGGAATGTATTATTACACAGAAATTTATAAGAACAACTGTCATAGGGTAACCGTTTTTGAAGCCAACTGATTGCATTTATGTCTTTAACAACAAATATATGTAACAAGAGACTTATCAATTTGTTACTGTGTACACTAAATGGCAATTCTACTGCTTATTGCACTATTGTTTTTCTCTTTAATGACAAGATTCACTTCAATTTCCATATGTTTTGATTATCTGATTTTATTGGTGTTATCTTTTCTTCTTTTTATATTTTGATTTTACACACCCTGGTAGAGATTTTGCTTATTAATTGCATGGATAAGCTCAATTAATCGAAGTTGTTATAGAACGTGTAATTCCCTGGCACATAGCTTAGTGGTTAGAGGTATTCAGCTCACGATCATAAGTTTATGAGTTCAATACCTGTTCATTTGGCAAAAATGAGTTGTACCTGTATTTCAAAGGGCCAGCCTTGTCACACTCTGTGTCACACTGAATCTCCCTAAGAACTATGGTAAGGATATGCATATCAGCAGAGTACTCAGCCACTTATGTGCTAATTTCATGAGCAGGCTGTTCCATTGATCAGATCGACTGGAACCTTTATTCATCATAATCAATGTAGTGCCAGGTTTGTGGAACATTCTCCTAAGGTACTTCACTTCAATCATACTGTCATTTGTTTTAGTTGTTGTTTTGTTTGTTTGTTTTTTGGGGGTGGGGGTTTGGAAGATGCTGTGTCCAGAGCATTTGCAGGCCACCCTTCAAGACTGGTTAGGTTGATGATGTTCAAAAAGTGAAAGTCAATGATATTGAATGAGAAGAATTTCAAGGGGATGACATTTGGAGGATTAAGGATTGGATTTTGTATAGTAATTATGATGTAACCTGGCGAGGACAGACAGAATATGAATGATGAAGAGAGAGATGAGTGTGTTGGAGTGTGCAGCTCCATGCCAACTAGTCTGATGGACGTTTTTGGATGTAGTCTAAGATGTTTATCTGAACAGCAGCACCATCCCAGATGTGACAGCAGTTTTTCAATGTGATTTTCACTTGAGTTTTACATATTGTACACAACTGCTAGGAGCTGAAGTATATGGTGGTTTTAAAAATGTAGACTAGTCTTCAGGATGCAGTTTTTGCTATGCTATAGATGTAAAGTTACCAGGTCATATCAGTACTTGGGAAGTCTAACATTTGTAGCTATTTAAAAAGTTTTGGGAGCATGTTGCTCATGACTAGTGGAAAGGTCCAACAGTGTTACTTGTTGTTTTTATGCATGTAGTGATTGTCTCTTTGTGTTGTTTGAAGGAAATTAGATCCATAAGACATCATTACAGGATGTTTTCAAGGTTTCTGTTCATGAAGGCAGTGCAAGTTTGTCGTGAGGTATTTAGATTGCATGTGGATGGCACTAGAAAGTGGAAGTTTTGGGACTAATGATGAATGATGTC
>NC_068981.1:65252661-65256064 GCF_001194135.2 Octopus bimaculoides
ATATACATACCTACTTCTTTTACCCCTTTTCATTTTCCTGGGAACCCACTTCGACACCTTTTCTTATCCAATCTTTTATTACTTTCTTCAGACATTCTGACTGTTACATAACCACCAGATTTTTTTACTAGTCTTATCACTTTACGCTTTTTCTACTATTTTATTTCTTTTTTCATTTTTTATGCCAGCATAGAAAATGGATGCTAAATGATGATAATAATATTTTTGCAGTTTATTTTTCATCGGTGTTTTTTTGTTTTTTTTCTTAAACACTACATTCCTCTTACTTTCTTATTCTTTTCCTCTTCACGTCTGCCACACACTTTTCCCCATGCCTTCCTCTTACATACAATACAATACAATTACACCTACACACCATCTTCCAACATCCCAACTCTCCTACAACACTAGTCTTCCACACTTGAACTCCTCCATACACCGGCATATACCACAAGAAACCACATGCACCCCATACCACAACATGCACACACACTCCATCCCTTATGGCTATCTCTTTACAAGGACCTCTTCTTATATGTGCATACACCACTCCACTTCTTCTCTTCGTCTCTCCCTTCCATAAAACTACATTCCCATCTGGCCCCAACCTTTTTTCTTATCTATTTCAAACTGCCTTTTCTTCTTTATATTTTTCCACCACCTTTAATCATTCTTTTATTTTTTCTGATGAATGACCAGCATCTGAAACGTCAAAATCCTTTCCCTTCATTTTAAGCATTAAACTACTACAGTTGTTAAAACTTATCGCAAAGGGTTTTTAATCAAATATTTACACGCTATTATTTATAGCTTTATTTTGCTTTGAGATCCACTGTTTCAAAAACAGATTACTTCATGTTCTTTTGAAGTTTATAGTTTCTTACGATATCAACAATGATTGTCACAATCTGAGTTGCCTCCAGTTGAAAGCTACAGCTCCCCAACACTAGTTGCTTGTACATGTTATTTGACCTAATCTTTACAGCTGGATACCCTTCTTAACATCAACCACTTTACAGAATGTATGGGCTGATTTCCTCATGGAACCAGCATTTGAAGAGTCGAATAGCTCTTGGTGAGACAGAAGTATAAGGACCTCATTAACCTACACTTGTCTATCAATCAACAAACAGTCCAGATATGCTTTGCTGAGGATTGTGAACAAATGACACCATCTATATGAACAGTGAGTTTTCGTTTACAATCAGTATGCATGTCAAGGGAATGTGTACTCTCTTGCATGCACATGCACGCACGCACACACACACACACACACACACACACACCAGGCTTCTTCCATTCTCTATCTATCAAAGTTTACTCACAAGATATAGTAGATGACACTAGCAACAGTGTCTATGTTGTGCAGAGTAATCTCCAAACCACATAGTTCCAAAGTAGAATTGTTAACCTCACAGCCAGTTTCTGTTGGCTAATTCCACTCATATGGAATTTGTCAGCTCAGAGTTATAGAGAAAGTTACCTTCCCACCGTACCACACAGCAAGAATTAATGCAAAACCACCTGGTTGCAAAACTAACTTCTAAAGCACATGACCTATTGCTGTGCTTAAAAGTATTTGTATATTTAGTGGTTTGTCTGTGAGTAATATGCAGAGTTACCTTAAGTGTATACAACAAAATGTCCATTTAACATAATAGAGATTTGTTATCATTGTTGAGAGAAATTAGTTTTACAGCAATATTACAGCATTCATTCTAAAAAAACATAATAAAATTTCAGATGGAATGCTAATTGTTGAAATAGTGATATAACTTTGTATTTATCACCAGACAGGAAATTAAAGTTTAACCTCAAGTGGATTTAATTTAAATGATGATAATTCTGAGAGAAATCAATTTACCTTTATCAAGAATATTGACTTTGTTATTAAAAGTTTTTACATTTAAACCAAAGAGTTGTGAGGTTAGATCTCAAGATCTTGGGCCTCGTGATTGAGATGACAATCTATCAAGACAGATTGAAGATATGCTATCCCACTGACCTTTTCATCTTATACAAATAAATATGAAGTTTATATTGATACATGTAAATTAGCATTTAGCTTAATTATCAAAATGTGATGGTTTCATCCTATTCTTTTATTCTTTTCTTTTACTCTTTTACTTGTTTCAGTCATTTGACTGCGGCCATGCTGGAGCACCGCCTTTAGTCGAATCAAATCGACCCCAGGACTTATTCTTTGTAAGCCTAATACTTATTCTATCGGTCTCTTTTTGCCGAACCGCTAAGTTACGGGGACCTAAACACACCAGCATCGGTTGTCAAGCGATGTTGGGGGGACAAACACAGATACACAACATATACACACATACATATATATATACATATATACGATGGGCTTCTTTCAGTTTCCGTCTACCAAATCCACTCACAAGGCTTTGGTCGGCCCGAGGCTATAGTAGAAGACACTTGCCCAAGGTGCCACGCAGTGGGACTGAACCCGGGACCATGTGGTTGGTAAGCAAGCTACTTACCACACAGCCACTCCTGTGCCTGAGTGAAATAAATGAATTGCATCTACCTTCCAAACAGCCAAATCTTTCTTATGAGAGGATATCCTTCTCCTCCTCATCATCATTATCATTTTAATGCCTATTTTTCTATGTTTGCATTAGTCAGACAAAACCTGTTGAGGCAGATTTTCTATGACCTGATACTCTGACTGTTGTCAATTTTCAAGTTTTTACCTAATTTTGTTTTCATTCAGAATGCAAATTTTAAGACAAAGGAAGATATACATATCATATGTGTGTGTATGCATGTGTATGTTTATGTGCATGTGTGTGTGTAAGCTCACAAAAGGCTTCTTAAAGTTTTTGTCAACCAATTTCATTTACAAAGCATTGATCAAACCATGGCTATAGTAGAAAACATCAGCTAACAGTACCCCACATAGTGGAAACAAACCCCAAACCTTGTGATTCTCAAATGAACTTCTTAACCATATTAAAACTTCTGCACCAAAATGTGCATAAAATGCATGAAAGAATATACAAATCATCTAGTATCTGATTTACAACTACATTTCTCAGTTATCTGTCCACAATATCAAATAAATCAATATCTTTTCTCTTCTCAAGAATTTTTTGTAGTGGAATATGTGTTTATTCATTCATTAAATGTCCATTTTTCCATGTTATCATGGGTTGGAAAAGGACTTACTTCAGGCAGGTTTTTACTACTGAATGCTTTTTGTGTCATCAACATGTACCTGCTTTTCAAATAAGAGATCCTCACAAGCTCAGACCAACTGGACATAATGTCAACAAGGACTATAAATATGATATTACCATTTCACTGTAACAAGTAAAGCAGTATAATGTCAATATTCATACACACACACACACACTGCATATATACATATATATATATATATATA
>NC_068981.1:65256397-65260094 GCF_001194135.2 Octopus bimaculoides
TAGATATAGATTCAAGGCTTGAATATGGTACTTATGCGAAGGCACCCGAATATCACATCCCAAAAGGATGGGTGATTAAAATCAAACAATAAGCAACACGGATTTCAAAAGTAATTGCAGTACGCACGTTTCATGCTACTTCAATTTATTTAAGTAATGTGAGCATTACCTTAAATGCAATATGAAGAGCAATCTTCAGCTGCACGAAAAAATGCAGAAAAAAGACATATTACAAATGTGGCAACATATTAAAACCAAGTGGGAGAGAGCATACATAAAATCCAAATGTGAGGAAGAATATATAAGTCCATCTTGACATATATATATATATATATATATATATATATATATTGACAATATGAAAATAAGAATTACTCTGATAATTCAATAATTATATATCACCTTTAAGACCAGCAGATGTTTCAATTGCACCAATTAGTAAACATTGCAATTGCAACCCTACTGTAAAACGATGCAATATATGTAAAATAATTATTACCAATAGAAGCAGCATTAATACCAACAGGTAATATTTATCCCCATTTAAAAGTGGAGAAGTGTTTGTGTGAGTGTACGTGTGTATGTGTGTATGTATACATACATATGCAATAGGCTTCTGCACAGTTTCCACCTACTGAATTCATTCACAAGGCATTGGTTTGCTCAGGGCTGTAGTAAAAGACATTTGCTTCCAGTACTGCATATTGGGAGTGAACCCAAATCCATATAGTTGCAAAGTGAACTTTTTAGTCAAACAGGTATGTCTGTGCTAGTATTCTGAACAAATGTTTTTATTAAAACATTACACTTGTAAGTTAATCTCACCAATGAAAATTCATCTCCAATTATGCAGAATAATGTCAAGCGATTGATACCACTGTTATACTTTCTCTCCTTTCTAAACAACATCTGTTGTTAAAGAAAGTAACATGCTTACTCTTCTGTATAAAAGTCTACTTGTATTTTGAGAGAATAATTTTGCACAGTTTTTCACCTATATAAATTAGATTGTGTCAAGTTAAGCTGATTTTTTGAAAAATTGATTTACTAAATCATAGGAATAAAGCTTATCTCCTGGATGAACACTTTTGTTAGCAGTTAACTTATACCTTCAAGAGAAGAAATTACCATGGATATCTTAATAATATAGTTTATCTCCTGCATGAATGCATTTGTAAATAGTCAAGTTTGAGAGAATGTTATCTCAGAGATATAGCTTCTTTCCTATATGAATATGTTTAGTAGTTGTTAAGTGACTATCCATAAAGATTGATTTACCGCACATATCACAGTGATAGTCTCTCGCCAGTACAAATGCATATTTGTTTAGACATGCTACATATTCCAGAGAATCTACATTTACCATGTAATATATACATGTATATAGTTAAGATAGTACTTTGAGAGAATAATTTACCATAGATATCAGTGATATGGCTTTTCATCTGTATTAATATGTTTGTGAGAAGATGAGAAAACAGTTGAAAAGAATGATTTACCATTGATAACACAGTGGTATAGTTTCTTTCCACTATAAATAAGTTTGTGAGTGGTTATTTCACCACTTCCAGAGAATTATTTACTAAAGATCATCGTCATCATCATTTAATGTCCATTTTTCATGCTGGCATAGGTTGCACAATAGGAGCTGGCAAGCCAGAGAGCTGCACCAGGCTCCAATTGTCTGTTTTGGCAAGGATTCTATTGCTGGATGCCCTTTCTAACACCAACTGCTTTACTTTTGGGAATAGTTAAATTACTATCAATAGGAAATAATTCACCAAAGACATCACAGTGATATAATATCTCTCCTATATGACTATGCTTGTAAATAGTTCAGTTATCACTTTCAGAGAATGGTTTAGCAAATATATCACAATAATATGGTTTTCTCTGTTGTTTTAATAATCTGGTTCTCAATTCATTTTCCATAATCTTCTTCTGTCTACTCATTATGTGAATATTTTTCTTACACTAGGTTTTATATTTAATTCCTAACAAACATTTCATTACCTATCTTCCCATAAACCTTGATTTCAGCAAACAGTTACTCATAAAATAAATTATTAAGATATTATAATTTTTGGTGAATAATTATTTCAAGCTAGTTTACAAAACTCTGTTTCTTAATAAAGAAAAAAGTAAAACCTCTTCATCAATCATATCCACAAGTGAAATTTCTTGAAAAGCAACTGGTCATATTTCATGGTAAATTTGTTCATAAGTAATTGGAATGCAAATTCTTCAAATTATCTCAGACAGTGAAATAGAGAAATTTTGCAAGTAATCTAAGTTCACAGTGAACATTTCAGATTAATTCATCCATAGATTGATACAAATAGCATTACTAGATCTTTAAAAGAAGATACTGTTGATTTGTATTCAAAATATATCTTTAACCCTTTAGCATTTTAAACCAGTCATATTGAGCCAAAATATTCTACCTGTTTTATGTTCAAACTGGCCAGATCTGGTCTCTCACACCTACCTATAATGTCATCCTAAAAATAAACAATCACCTCATCAAAATCTCAAAGCTACTAGATAAAGCATAATTAATTCAAAACAATCTTATAATAATTCTGCTGGTCATTCCATTACTTAGTCCATTGGTAATGATTAGAGAAAAAGAGGGAGAGAGAAAAAGAGGGTGAGTGAAGCATCCATGATCTAAGGTAGAGGGAATGTAATTGTAACCCTTTCGCATGATTAGTTGAAGGAAAAGAGAGGTGAAAGAAAAAGGAGAGAGAAAAAGAGGATAAGGCAAAGAGTGAGATAGAAAGTGGGAGAAAGAAAAAAAGGAGAGAGAAAAAGAGGGAGAGAAATGCATTCATGATGTGACGTAGGGGGAGCATAATATTTATTACGGGGTTAAAAAACTTAGTTGAAGGTAGTGATGATATAAAGGAGGAGAGTTAAATGTATAATTTTAGTAGAGGGGTGATGTTCTAATGGTGAGGTTGAAGAAAGGGCAGAGAGAAGTGATGGTGGTGCTGGTGATGATGGTGGTGGTGCAAGTGGTAGTGGAGATGGAGGTGGTGGAGGTGACAATGGTGATTGGATAGTGAAAAGTATAATTTTTTTAATTGAACTACCGTAAACACCCATGCAACTTATGCACTTCTTTTGCAAAAATAAAAATAAACTTTAGGGGGTGCATAAATTACATGAGTTGATCGTTTCCAGAATTTTTTTAGAATTTTTTTTTTTGTTAAAAAAAGACATACAGAATGTAAACATTCATACTGGAAGTTGACTCACTTAATGGGCTTAAATATAATGAAGTTGACTTTTATTTCTGCTGGATGGTATAATGCTTACTTTTTCTGTATAAATTTATTAAAACCATTAAGTAGTTAACTACTTTTTGAAGTCTGACATAAATGCTGGTAATCACGTTCTGGGCCATATTTTACATATTTTACTCGGTTGAGTAAAGTGTCATCCAAGCTGATATTTATTGGTAATTAAACTTAATTTGCAACACCTGTGTGTATTTATCAGCTTCGTTTTTTGTTGATAATTCTTAACAACTTTCCCTGTGTATGCATGTCTGTGAGTGTATGTGAGAGAAAAGGGAAGCACATGTGTACATACATAAATGTACACATGTGTATAGAAATACACACACACACACACACACACATATACAAATGTACATTAAGGAATAATATATATATATATATATATATATATA
>NC_068981.1:65260291-65266345 GCF_001194135.2 Octopus bimaculoides
TATATATATATATATATATATATATATATTTATATGTATGTATATATAAATATATATTATACATATATATATATAGTCAATCCAAACATGAACAAGCAAGAAAAAACAACAATGTGAGGATGTGGAATAAGTACAGTGTTATTCGATGCTCAGGAAAGGAAAGAAAAGAAAGAGGATTTCATGCTTTGAGTGGAGCTTTTCATCAGAAATATAGATAAAGTCCAAAGAAGGGAAGATGGAGAAAGAAAATCGCCAACGATATACATGCAGTCGCATGTTGAAATGACTGGAAGAGAATGGGTGAAGAAAAAGTTCTTTCTAAGACAGGAGAGTGCAAGAGAAGGAGGTATGTGCATGCATGTAGGTGTGTGTGTGTGTGTGTGTAATGATAGCATGTGTATGTGCATGTGTGTGTAATGATAGCACGTGTATGTGTGGCTGTGGTTGTTTATGTATGTGTATGGTTGAAATTACCTAAGCAAACAAGTCTGTAGTGGGGGTGGTTGCTCTGAGAGTGTAGCACCTAGAATAAGAATAGCCTGGGCAAAGTTCAGGGAACTTCTACTTCTGCTGGCAACTAAGGGCCTCTCACTCAGAATGAAAGGTAAACTGTATGATGCATGTGTGTGAACTGCCATGGGCCATGACTGCTGAGGATATGTGTAGGCTTGAAAGAAATAAAGCTAGTATGATCCACTGGATTTGTAATGTCAGTGTGCATGCACGACAGAGTGTGAGTACTCTGAGAGAAAAGTTGGGCATAAGAAACATTAAATGTGGTGTGCAAGAGAGACGACTGTGCTGGTATGTATGGATGAGGACAGTTGTGTGAGGAAGTGCTACATCCTAACTGTGGAAGGAACCTGTAGAAGAGGTAGAGCCAGGAAGACATGGGATGAGGTGGTGAAACATAACCTTCAAACATTGGGCCTTCAAACATTGCCTCACAGAAGCAATGACAGGAGACCAAGACCTTCAGAAATATGTTGTGATTGAGAAGACCCAACATCTAAAGTGAGACCGAAGTCATAGCCAATGCCAGTGTTTCATGTCTGGCCCATTCAAGAGTACCCTTGATGCATCAAGCAATATGATATGCTTGAGAAGACCTGTTGAGTCAAGTAAAACCAAAAATCATAGCTGTAGCCAGTGCCCCCTGACTGGCTCCCATTCTGGTGTAATGTAAAATGCATCATCCAAATGTGGTCGATGCCAGTATCCCCTGACTGGCTCCTGTGCCAGTGGCACATAAAAAGCACTATCCGAACTTGATCAATGCCAGGGCCACCTGACTGGCTCCCATGCCAGTGGCATGTAAAAAGCACCCACTACACTCTCAGAATGGTTGGTATTAGGAAGGGCATCCAACTGTAGAAACATTGCCAGATCAGATTGGCGCTTGGTGTAGCCACTGGCTTTCCAGACCTCAGTCAAATTGTCCAACCCATGCCAGTTTGGAAAATGGATGTTAAACAATGATGATGACAGCTATTGTTTGCTTACAATTTGTGAAATAATACTGCGGTTATTTCCAGTTAATCTCACACAGTTACATGGAGACACACAAATACACAGTCTCATTCAGTTAAGTACACATACAAACACTTAAACACAGTCTCATACAGTTACACGTATGCACCCCCCCCCCACACACACACACACCATAAGACAATCAGTGTCATATTTTTCATTTACTTATTTTTATTGGAACGCTAATGGTGAGAGAAGAGGAGGGTATGTCAAGTGGGTAAAGTGGACTGACATCATCGAGAGAAGGGGAGGGTATACCGAGTGAGGAAAACAGATTTTATTTATATAGAAGACAACACAAATACTTTGCAATTTAATAGCTTTTAATGTGATAACTGTTAAACAGAAATTATTTTTATTTAATGAAAATTTAATAAAATCTAACCATAAGTAAGTAAAATTATACTAAATACAACTAAATTGAAAACCTTTTTCCTTTGACCATATCAGCAATTTTGGAAACTTTTGGGTGCGAATTTTATAAGTATAAGTTTTTATTAACAATTTTTTATCTAGAAAATTACCTGTGTAAATTACACAGGTGCACAAATTACATGGGTTTTTTATGGTAAGTTTTTAATATCTCCTATCACTTAATGTATGCGCATAAGTACAATTCCATGAAATATTCATGCTTATTGAAGTGGCAGATATATGTAATTTAACTAAAGGTTGTATCATATGTATGGGATATTTTCTTTTTGTTTATGGGGAAAATGAAAAATAAGAGTGAATATATATTTTATGAATGCTGAGTATTAAGTTTATAAAATTGTGCATAAATTATATAAAGTGTATATACAAAGTGCATTAAGTAATCATTGTATTCCAATTTCTTTCACTTTTCAAGAAATTGAAAGTAACAGATGAGCGTCTATCTTTCCATACAGACACAACACAGTCTATGCTTTCAGGTCTTTTGGATAAAGTTTTCAGAAATAACCCAATGGGTTTACCATTTATTTCATGAAATATTCACGGGTCCCATTAGTAAGAATAAATAAGCATTACTTTTGATAGAATAATATGAATGTTAAAGGGTTAAAAGATTATACTGTTAATGCATTATTTAAAAGATAATGTCATCTGATTATTCTGGTCAACAAAATTAAATGTATTTTACTCATTATGAATGCAAACCAACTTTTTTAGACTAATTTTTCATGCTGATTGCAAAATTTCACTCTATTTGTATGCAGCACATATCAATTTTTCAGTAGATACATGCAAATATTTACATATTTGTATGTATGAAATCATTAACATAATAAATAAGGAGATATTATTTTTAAAAAGCGAATGAGTTTATTGAGTTAAAAATCATGACTATCATTGTACAAAGAGTGAATACACAAAAAATAGGTCAGACAAAACAGACAAAGTTAGAACAACAGAGTTAGAAACATTGTGATTTGGATTTCCTGTGGTGCTCCTGATCTGGATGATCACAGTAAAGTGACCAGCAATAGCCAGCCAGCATACTGTCATTCTAGAAGCCTTGGTACCGTTTCTCCATAGCACTAATGTCCTGGTGAAATCTTTCACCATGTTCATCAGGCACTGCTCCAAGGTTATCTGCAAAGAAATCCAGATGGGAGTCCAAGGAGTGAACTTTCAGTGACAAACGACAACCCATTGCTGAGTAACATTTCAGAAGATTCTTGATGCCATCCATGTAGTCAATTGCCTTCTTGTTGCCCAAGAAATTCTTACAGATCCAATTGAAAGCATTCCAGGCTGGCAGTTTCAGTTCATCCAGTGTTGTCTTGAAGTCGACATCTTTAAGTACTTCTCTAATTTGGAGTCCAACAGAGATACCCTCTTTCAACTTCACTTGTGTGAATTTTGGAAACTTTTTTACAATATACTCAAGCCCTCTGGTATTTCTCTTCCCTAGTGTCTTTACAAACTGTTTCGTCAGTCCAAGCTTTATGTGCAAAGGAGGCAATAGGACATTACATGGATCTACAAGAGTCCTGGCTGGTATGATGTTCTTGTCTGCCAGTTTGATTCTAAATGATGTCTGTCAGTTGCCCAACTATCCCATAGACACAAGAAACAACTGTATTTTGTGAAACCTGACTGCATTCCCATTAAGATTCCAATGACTTTTAAATCTCCACATATTTTCCATTAGTATCTTTCATTGGCAATGGCATGAAGTAAAAGTTCCATATTCTCATATGATTCATGAAGATGAATGGAGTGTGCAATAGGAATGGAAGGCTTCAAATTACTATTATGTGGAAGTACAGCTTTTAAACTACGTTTTGTAGAGTCAATAAACAAATGCCACACTGTGGGATCATGATTTTGTGATAAACATTTGAAAAGTCCACTGATGTTACTGCAAAAGTAAAGCAGGCCTTCAACAGAAAAATACATTTGTAGCACCACATTTCTCTGCTAAAAATAAGTTATATGAACACCGTGCTCTAGCAGATACTTCTCCTTCAGTCTTGATGACTACAGTTCTGCTTTATCTTTTGAGAGGGATAGGTCTCTGACAAGGTCATTCAGTTCAGCTTGGGAAAACCTCTGAGGTCAAAAGCTATCGTTAACAGCCACATAATCTTCCTCAGCAGCACTATCGTGACAACCAGCATCATAATCTGATGTTTCAACACCGTCTTCTGTGGAACTGGAAGTGGCGGACTTCCATTGTGAGGTAGAATCCATTGCAGAATCCAAATTGGGATACACAATTGTGTGTTTATCCTTCATAGAAAATCCTGTGACATTTACTTTGCCAAAATAACAGTCATCGAAATGGTCTTTCAGCTCCCTTCATATCATTGGAAAGGCAAAAGGCATGGACTTATTATTATTGAACCAGTCAGATAAGCCATTTGAGCAAGCTGAGCAGATAAAATGTGGTGCCCATAACTTGTCCTAATCTCCCAGAGGACAGTCAAAGTATAGCTTATAAATCTTCTTGATCTCTGGTGTTATTGTACGTTTTTGAGCTTTCACAATAAATTGTCCACAGACATAGCAAAACACATCAGGGCAATTTCTACACTGTCTTGACATTGTTAACACTGTAAAACCAGAAAGGAAATAAATACAAACAGTTGTACTTATATTGAATTTGTGATAATAATATATTTCATCAGACCAATTATGACTGGACAATTTGAGATATTGAAATACCTTTTTCATTAGACAAAACTTGATTGGTTAATTTAAGAAGATGAAATATTGCATCTGAATTATGCAGCAATGAATAATGTAGTTTATTTTAAAGGTATGTTTCCATGATGTAAATGAAATACATGTATACATGTTATTAATTGAAATTTCTATATCAAAAAATTTCTTATCATGAAAACAGTACATGATGTCAAAAAACTAATTGTATATTTGAAATCAGCATTAAAAACTACACTAAGTATACCTTGATATATGCTTGATGAAAAATACTTGTTGATCAGTGTTATCTAAAAAATAAGTATTCAAAGATAAGGATTCTTAAAAGGTGAAACTTCAACTGTGGGAGTTTTCAGCATTTCTATACTGATAAACTGTAGATATAAACAAATGAACTTTACTGTTTCATTTTTTGTTAAAAACTACTTGATACAACCTTTTGAGAAGTTTCAGGTTTGTAAACTCAAGATATATCTTCAGATTATGTACCTAGTATAAAAACTAAACAAAGTGAGCACAAAATTCTTTCTTCAGTGACATTCATCCTTGCTTGGTTGTAAATTGCAGCAAAGCTATAATCAATAGTATTCCAATTATGACCATCCCATCTTTTATATAAACAGGGCATTTAGGATTACATCATTAGCCAACATGCCCTTCCTTAATAAGACGACAGTAAGTAGGGTATGATTTGAAGGAGATTTTGCTGCTATTTCTAACAGACTAAGCAATCACACAGAGCAGGAGTTGGCAACCTTTCTTGTGAAATGGGCCACATGAAATGTGGCTCATCATCAGGTAGGCTCCACCACGAAAAACATTCTAATATGATCACTATTTCTAAACAATAACAACAACAACAACAACAACAACAACAACAATAATAATGATGATGTACTGAGAAGAGCAATATCGCTGTGAAAACAACATCCATTCATGAATTTATTTATTTATTAATTTCTTTACATACATATTTTACCTGTGAATTTGCATGTGTAAACTGGGAATGCATACAATGAGCTTCTCTGCCCTAGGTGTATGGAAAACACTCGGCGGGAAATGGAAGAAAATTTGAAGAAAGAAGAAAAAAAAAAACGTAATAATAATAATGATAATAGTGGTTTCAAATTTTGCCACAAGGGCAATAATTTTGGGGGAAGGGATGAGTTGATTACATTGACCCCAGTGTTCAATTGGTACTTATTTTATCATCCCCGAAAGGATGAAAGGTAAAGTCAACCTCGGCAGAATTTGAACTCAGAATGTAGCAGCAGACGAAATATTAAATACTACTAAGCATTTTGCCTGGCATGTTAACAATTCTGTCACCTTGCTGAATAATAATAATAATAATAATAATAATAATAATAATAA
>NC_068981.1:65268560-65269190 GCF_001194135.2 Octopus bimaculoides
ACCCTCCGTTGCTTTCCCGGAATTCTTGTTTTCATATTCGTTTCCTAGGTAATAATGTCAACATTAAACAAAATTTTTTTATTAAGGCGGCGAGGCCTTGTGCCCGGCGAGCTGGCAGAATCATTAGCATGCTGGGCGAAATGCTTAGCGGTATTTCGTCTGCCGCTACATTCTGAGTTCAAATTCCGCGGAAGTCGACTTTGCTTTTCATCCTTTCGGGGGCGATAAATTAAGTACCAGTGAAACACCGAGGTTGATGAAATCAAAGTCCCCTCCCCCAAAATTTCATGTCTTGTGCCTGTAATAGAAAAGCTCATTATTAATAAGGTGGCAAGCTGGCAGAATCGTTAGCACCCCGGGCGAAATGCTTAGCGGTATTTCGTCTGCTGCTACGTTCTGAGTTCAAATTCCGCCGAAGTCGCCTTTGCCTTTTATCCTTTCGGGGTCGATTAAATAGGTATCAGTTACGCACTGGAGTCGATTACATCGACTTAATCCCTTCCTCCAAATTTAGGGCCTTGTGCTTCCAGTAGAAAGGGTTATTATTATTATTTACTATTAAAGCGGCGAGCTGGCATAATCGTTAATATTTCCTCTGCCGCCGAGGTCGACTTCGCCTTTCATTTTTTC
>NC_068981.1:65269606-65279492 GCF_001194135.2 Octopus bimaculoides
CTTTACCTTTTAATTCTTTCGGAATCGATCAAATGAAGTACCAGTTAAGTCCTTGGTAGATGTAATCGACTAATTCCTCCCACCAAAACTTTAGATCTTGAAATTAAAAATAAAATTATGTTTATTGACGAATTTCCTGTGATATAATTAGAACATATTTTCTGAGTAAATCAGAAGAATCCACACTCTCTGTTGGAGCTTATACCGTGTTTTCGATGTTAAATATTTCAATATGCTCGTGGTTCAATTATCTGCCATAAGCCTGTTGATACTGTAGGCGATGGGTGGTAGAATCAGATGAATGTCAGTTGCGCTTTACGCTTCGAGTTCATCTTACGCCAGGGTCGACATCGTGTTTTATTCTTCCCGGGGTCGATATGATCTGCTATATTTTTCTCCAAGATGTGTGGGATTGTATTAATATTTAATTTTTGTTATTTAGTCGGAAGAATTGGAGCAGTGGTTATGACCTATGCAAGCAGTCCTTGACATGAGATTGATTCAGCTTCAGCTTCGCATGGGGATGTCTTAAGCTAAGTGGGGATGACTAAGGAGAGTTTTCCAGGGGGGTTACAATGCTGGGAAAGAAATAATTAGAGCCTGAGAAGTGAAACACCATGAAGATGAAGTTAGTCGGAGAAATGGGTTCACTCAGAGGGCTTGATGAGAGAGGTAATCTAGTTTGGTAGTTCAAAGAATTAAAGGACGTTATAGTAGTGCTAGAGTAAGTCGAGAGGAGACAGTGTCTGTGTGCCAATTGTATCATGCTGGTAAATATATATTTGCTGAGTTACTACATCACTATCACATGAGCACAGCTCATATCCAGGTACTCACACATGCACTACACAGCTAGAAATAGTAGATAAACTTCCCTCATATTACACTATCTTAAAAACTATAATTATATGTTTTGCTTGGGGGTATTCCTAACACAATGAAAAACAGATGGTCACAGATGAAATGCTTTTCTTCATGTTACTTTTTCCAGTTTCCATTTACATGTTTTAATCTGTCTTCCTCAGTTTGACTTATTCCTGTTATTGATAATATAATAATGATCCAAGAAACAAAACCTAGGAAAAAGTATTCGAAAACTCAAGTGTCAAAAGTTGAAATCGGTCATTTAGAGTGCGAAGCTTGACGTTAAGCTAACAATGTGGACTATAATGGTGTCATTTCCATGTGTGTGGGTGGAGATAAGGTCAGAAATGACTGTCAAACATTGAAATATTTAACATCGGAAACACGGCATAAGCTCCAACAGAGAGTGTGGATTCTTCTGATTAAAAGAGGTGAATAAACTGGAGAGAGGGAGAAAAAAAAAAAATAAACAAACTGAGTTATCACCCTTGATTAGTTTAGTCAACATTTAGATTATGAGAGGGCGCTGTTTGTATTGTGATGATGCTACAGTAGTTTCTGCTAAATGTTCCACGGTATTATTTCCTACTCCCACTACTATTGCTACATCTTGCTTGTCACTCCCATCATCTGAATCTCTCAGATAAATATTCTGTTACCAGTGTTGCCTACCATCATTGCAGCCTCAGCAACGCATATATGCATATGTAGCATAGGAGCGTGTGTGTGCGCTCGCGCGTCACTGATGGACAACTCTACCTGACTTGCTTATTATACAAGAGAAACGAAAAGGAAACACCGAGTATATATATATCTATATATCTTAAAAAAAAGGAATTATATAAAAGGGGAAAAAAACAACAACTTAAAAACGAAGAATAAAATCTACTCAACTCACATGTGGATATGTATTTATATAATACGGATCAACCCTGCTTTAAATCTACGTATGTATACATAATTGTAAAGCTATAAATGTGCGTATATTGATATATATACTATAATCATACATTATATTCTGTTATAAACTAAAGGCTGTCTGCCCAAACTGACAAGCTTGTTGAAGAGTTGTATTAGTCTCTGGGAAACTTCATTCAACGAGCAATATAAGACCGGTGGATATTACACTTGGAAACGTCATAGATACTAGTAAACCAATTCCATTTACCCAGTTACTTGGTTTTTCACGATACGGGTGAATACATTTATTGTTTTATTAATCAAATATCACCATTATTCGAATTCTTACAACCCTCAGTTTTCTTCTCCTATCTCTCTCTCTCTCTTTCATTCACTCTCAATTCTTTCCTTTTTCTATTTGATAACCCTTCCAGCTATTTGGATGTCAATGCGTTGCCAAGAGTGAAATTATAGTAAAAAATTGGTTGTTTAGGCGAAGTAAGACTTTTTATTTTTTTCTTCCAAACACATCTCGTCTAATCGAAATGCGGTGTGTTCACATTGAACCCTCACACTTTCTATTCTTGTTACCAGCAGCACTGTACCCCCAGCACGAGTGAGTGATGTTTGGTGTGACACAGGGCCAAGGGATGGCACCAACAGCACAACCACTGCCGCTACTGCTGCTACACCATATACGACAATTCCGACAGCGACCTCTTATCTTTCGCTACCATCGTTATCACCAACCGTACATTCGAGTAATTTACAATAATAAGAATAAAAAATACACCACTACCATCGCTTCTACAAAGAGCAACAACACTAATAACACTGCCAATTGTGTAACTCCTACTAAAGTCTTAGCATCTACAGGTACCCGCTTCATATTCAATCTAACTTCATTTGTAACTAACAACAAGAACCAGAACAACAATATTGTTGCTGACAGTTCTGACTTCGGTGCTTTATATTCAATTAGTTCGTCTAAAGCTGAAAACAGTTTATCTTCCTTATCATCATATACAGGGTGGTTACAAAATAGGGGATCATCGTGAAGCTAGGAAACACACAACAAGCACGCAGACGTATGAGACTTAACTAAATATTTGCCCAACTAGATTTCACATAATTTGAAAACATAAATCAGGTAAAAACTCCGAAGAAAACTTTTAAAATCCTCAAACAATTTCATTCATACACTCTGAAACAACACAATGTAGTTTTATAATGGAAAATGAAAATTAAATTAAATTATGGATCCCTTACTTTGTGACCACCCTGAATTTTTTTTTTCGCCCTTGTTTTCTTTGTGTTTGCCCTTATCGTCAACTGCTAAACTGTAACATGTTAGCCAGTTTTATCACCCATTATCGACTATTTCTCTTTTTACTTCTGTAAACGATGTAATATAAACATAGCTAAATTCGTGTCCGTACTATTTACTCCTTTTGTTTTAATTTTTCGCACCTTAACTGCAAATCATCAGCTCCCCACAATCAACATGGTCAGTGCTTTGCTAATTGTTAATATGTGATAGTTGTTATATATTATTACAATACTTCTTGCTTGTTAACTTTTTTCATATGTTACTGATAAACACTACAAATATTTCGGTTTAAACTGACAAAAGAAGCTCCCACTTTTTTCTTATATATTTTTTATTTTGTTTATTACAATTAACAAATACTTCAAAGAAAATCTGTTAAGAATTTCTCTTCCGTTGAGAAGATTCAGAGTGCGCAAAAAAATCAATAAATTTAGTAAACATACGATTCCGATGAAGATATGTAAATAAACATTTTAGCATTGTACTAGGTCACATTCAAATAGCTTGTACCTGGTTAAAATATACCCGGTTCGGGGGAGATATTTTTTTACACTTGATCATTCATACGCGTACGTATATAGACATACATAACGTACTATCATTTGTTAGTATACCCCATTTTTTCATAATATAAATTATCTACCACAGTTTTTGGATGTTTGCTCTAACTAGATCGAAATCAATGTCGAAGAAAACTTCTAAAACGTCGCCTTCTTCATCACCGCTGTCCTCTGCGGCTGTGGTGAAGGAGGCAACTGACAGTTGGAAAAGCCGTAGTAATCGTAACAATAACAATCGACACCATCAGTTACAATATTCAGCCAGTCACTTGGGCTGTAGTACAAGTATAAGCAGTGGTGCTAGTGGTCCCAAGGTAACTAAGAAATCGGCTCACTCAACTATTGGTGGCAATCCTACATCTATGACGTCCTCAAAGACTATGATTGATGGCAGCGGTGTGGCAGTTAATGAAGCTAATCTTGGTTTTCTTGGACGGCTGAAAAGAAAGTTTAGGATCCATACCAACAAAGGTAGTTACAGTCTTTGCCAGGAAAATTTGTCAAACAATAGCCATTATATGGCACGTAGTGAGAGCGAAATATATGACAATAATCATCATGCAGGACTTACTTGGAAAGAAACTAAATTACGTTCAGAAAGCTTACCCCGCACACGACAAAATCCATTTTCGACTGTGAAAAAGACACCGCATCGGCAGAATTCTTCTTTCTGGGGAAGACATTTCCCAGATAACCAAAATATTGTAGACCCATCATGGCTCACTGAAGAATCCGATGAGGGGCAGTGTCGCCCATTGTTGAATGAATCAGGTGAAGTAAGGAATGATTTTTTGAGCTTGGATGAGTCTGCAATTGACTTGGATAATGAACCTGCAACTAACGATGTCTTGAATGATGAACCAGGTTATGAAAGCTTGGAAGAAATCAAATTAAAAATGCAGTTAAATCAATTAAAACATTCTTCTGTTTCTACTGTTCTTGAATGCCCTGAAACCCCTGACACAAATGACTTATGCTGCAATGGGGTTTCATTACAAGTTAAGTCCTCCTTGTTATCTTCAGCATTACCAAAGAATGGCCAGTTCAAAAATGCAGACCATATTAATAAAAACTGTCAGAATGGAACAGATAACATGTGTGAATGTACCAAAAATTTGGAGCTACATCCTGCGGAATGTAATAATGATAACAAACTTGTGTACTACTGTGATGAAAGAATGTCACCTCCTCCTGCCTCATTAGCAACAACGACACTGCAGTCTTTAAATTGTTGCCGTGGTAGGCAGACAGCAGAGAGTGGTGCATCAAAAATATGTCTGAATTTACCAACTTTGCAATTCTCGTGCCCTTCAAGAAATCCTTCAGTTGATGATACAAGTCCGGATTCATCTGATCTGTTTTCTGATGAACTCTATGCAAATCCCCAAATCCTTATCCGCAAAAAGTCCCGATCAAAACAATCATTTCAAGAATCTGATCGAACAAGTAAAGGTTCTACATATGAAGGAATTGCAACAGGTGCAAGTGATTCAAATGGCAATTCAAAAGAGAACAACGAACAAGATATGTCTCCAAAAGAAACACAAACTGACTTGGCACCACCATTGCCTGCTCGAAACTATCGCCCTGATGAGAAAGGAGAACCCGAGAAATGTGAATCCTTTAGCACTTGGTGTAATGACTATGCTAAAGGAACCTCAATGGTGGAAAATTCCACATCATCCGGGAAACCTTTCTTCAACAACCTGTGTTTACCTGAACCTTCTCTCCCACTGCCTCCCTCAGATGTTCCTCCCCCACTCCCACCAGATAACCGAAAGTCAGTGTTTGCTGGTAGTAGTAGTTCAAGTGATAAAGTGAGTGCTAATGTGATAAATCCAATGACTAAACTTCGGCTGAATGAACAGCCTTCACTGGCAGCATCTTCTTTAGAGCAGTTGTTGCAAGAATCTTCAGTTGCTCCATCTTTTAAACGACGAGTTCTTGATGAGCCAATTCATGCTTCCTTAGAGGAGGTTTTCCCCAGAATGCGAACACAACATAATCCTAGTCGGTCAAAATTAACTGCTTCCTGGAATGGGGAGCGTTTAAATGCCAACACCAGTAATCATTGGGATTTTTTCATGAAGGACAGTCTCCCTAAGTCTTTGTCTTCATCAAAAGTGTTAGATGAACCTATCCATGCATCATTAGATGAAGTATTTCCTCAAAGAAGGCAGAGGCAAAATACTAAATGGAATAGAAATAGTCTTTCATCGTTGAACTGTAATGGCAGACGTTTCCCTAGTGCTGAGAATAACTGGGAGGTTGTTGTTCAAGAAGGCAGCCCTAATTTATTTGGATGTACCCAGATGTTTCCTAGTGTTAATGGCCTGATCAATCCGGAGATACCACCACCATTGCCTGCTAAACGGAAAACTAACCAAAGTTGTTTAGGATCCTGCAAATCTGGTGAGTTTACTTTTGATTATATTCAATACTAATGTGTTTTTGTATGTTATGGAAATGTAAAATATATAAATATATCCATATAAACAAAAGCAGTTTGTGTGACTGACTGAAGTGATTATGATATGAATTCAAATTTAGCAACAGGTGTTGTGTTGTAACCTTGGAAAAGATACATGATGTCAACTGCCTCTGTCCACTTTGATGAAAAAACTTTACACTTGGTTGTTATTCCTGTAACCCACTGAAGACTTCATGTTGTTTATTTAGGTCTCAAGTCAGCCTCTTTGAGCCCATTCATTTTCCATGCTTTACCCTGCATTGAAGCTAAATGAAGCTGTTGTTAATTACTTCGCATTATTTCTTATTTATAGCATTGATTTATTCCAGCTCTGCAGTATCTATTTACAGCCTTGAGGTCTGGACTGTTGGGTGTTCAGTGTCTTGGACATGGATACAAACCACTGTCAGTGGTTGGATTAGAACTTCTTGGTCATCTGTGTTTTTATTTAACACTACATCAACTTAAACTACATCATCAAATCAGAGCCAACCCTGCAACTTTTACGTGGTTACTTGGTCTGCTAGAAATAAGATACTTCTCCCACAAATCACATTTCACCCGCTTAGGGAAAAAAAAGGGATACATAAGATAATGTAGTTCTAGATACACTATATCTGAAAGAAAAAAAAATGGATAGGTCATAGATTTGCTTGGTCAGTGTTGACTTGTGGCTAAACAGGAGTTTAAACCTAACAGCTAAACAATAGGTCTAGTTGATCTGGGGGCTCAACATCATTTCATTTATTTTGCTGTAGATTTTCATTTTAATGTTATCAGGTAAATTTCTTCCATGTTGGTTAAGAGAGATTTAGAATTTATAAAAGTTACACTACTCAAGCATTAATAGTTGCAACATAATTTTGTGCATGTTGATAATCTAATGTATCAGTGCTTCAAGGGTTATAGTTGAGCTTGCAACCTAGTTTTTATTCATGATTAGCATCATTACACATCATTTTAATTCATATTAGTCTCTGCAAATTCCAGCTGTTTCTTCAAGCTTCAGAGAGGGATTGGGACTTCTAGACTAGTATAGCCATGGCAACTTTTATTCTTTTGCTTGTTTCAGTCATTGAAGTGCAGCCATGCTGGGGCACTGTCTGGAAAGATTTATCTGAATAAATCAATCTCAGCACTTTATTTAAAATCTGGTACTTATTCCATTGGTCATTTTTGCTTAATTGCTAAGTTATGGGAAGGTAAACAAACCAACATCTGTTTTCTAGCAGTGTCTGTATGTAGGGAAACACAGAAACACATACATATGTTCATCATCATTAAACATCCATTTTCCATGCTGGCATGGGTTGGATTAATATGTGTGTGTATGAAGGGCTTTCATGCAGTTTCTGTCTACCAAATCCATTCACAAGGCATTAGTCAGCCCAAGTCTTTAGCAGAAGACTCTAACCCAAGATGCAGTGCAGTAGGACTGAACCTAAAACCACTTAGTTGCAAAGTGAGCTTGTTAAACTCACAGCCATGCCTGCACTGGGAACAAAAGATTGTTATTTCTACATGGTCCCCTTAAAAAACATAATCCTACCATGATACATAACTGCCAATTATGTATGTATGTATATAAGAAAATTGAGGATTCATACTGGTGTGATTTGCAATTAAGCAGAAAATGCATTCAAAATTGTTGGAGAAAGTGCAATAATGTTTATTCAAAGCTGAGTCTACATGAATTGTTAGTCCAAATTTCTTCTTTCCATTCTTGAGACAACTGAAAATCTCTGTATCTGTTTGGATAGACTCAACATTAAATAGATATATATTTGTGTGTGTGTGTGTGTCTGTATATATGCATATATATATATATATATATATATATATATATATATATATATATATGCTTCTTATTTAACTTTTAATGACAGTTTATCTATGATAAACTATAATTATTTACAGACTGAATAAAGCTGTACCTAGTAATGCATACCTTAACAAAACAAATATCATGTAAGTTAACTACTGAATATCAAGTAGATCCATAAGTACAGAAGGAAATCCAATTTAAGACAATCAGGAAAATACCTTCATCAGCTGCCTAACAAATGTCATTGTGATTTTGACACACAAAGCAAGAACACTTCTTATATTCCATCAAAATATATATAACAGTTAAAACGTGCAAATAATCATAATTCAACTTAGATATGTTATATAACTAAGTAATAACAAAATATAAGAAACAAAGACTAACTCACAAATTGTATATGCCAATCTTGACATAAATGAAAATTGATAATTATCTAATAAAGGTAATTTTAGGAATAAACTATTTATTAATAAATATAACAATAAAAACAAACCTTGATTTGAAGAATGACATGCAGTTATATTAAAGTGCTAGCTTACAATCATAGCCAATACTATCAGATAGTTAGTTTCCATGCTCTGCTTGTAAGGCTCCCATGCACAAAAGAAAGAGTTCTACCACTGACTAGAATTTGCAGAGGCAAATTAATACACAAACTTAAAGTGACAGATATCCAGTGAGAAAAAGGGCAAATCTACTATGTGGTAACATCATCCAAACAACCCAAGCAAACATTCTAATCAATAAATTAGAAACAATATCACTCTGCAAGCTTGATGTTACCCTGAATGTCCTTACAATGCCATTGTGTCAATTGAGATTACAATTAAATTGACTAATTAATCTTTTTAACATAAAAATGAACCCCCAAGAAGATTATTAGTAACCTCAAGCAGTAATTTTTCCCTCTTAGTTATTTTTCCAAATCTTATTATTTGTGCTGCAAACACATGATATTATAGTCTGCTAGCCAAGCAACTATAACATCATTGCTACTTGAAAATTAAACTCGCTTGTCTTATTGTACATAATACCTTTAGATGCATTACAGATCTTGACCTAAAACATCTGAATAATTAAGTTTATTAACATCCCTACCATTCCTGCTAACCTCCAAATCTCTTGGGTAAATTTTAAATAATAAACTTTCAAAGAAACAACAATTGAATGGAATTATAGTGGTAAATGGAGGTGGAGTCACAAGGGGGTTCAAGTCTGCTTGTGACTACATAGACACCTAAAACAATTAGCAAAAAAAAAAAAACATGGTATCCAGTCATACTTACCTGTAGGTGATGGCTGACTCTTAATCTGTATGCATGTATTTATGTATATGTATGTATTTATGTATGTATTGCCACCCTCTTACTTTTATCTAACCTCTTACCCATATATCTCTAGGATGCCCCCTACCTTCTTTTTCCCTCATCGCACCCTTTGTTTTCTTCTTGCCCAATCCCTCTTTCTATCCTCTCCATTGCTTCCCCATTTAGCATGCTTTCACAGCATTCACATTCTGCTCTTCCTATCTTTATTTTACCCTTCAACATCTTTTTCACTCATCGCTCCAAACTACGGCACCTCAATGGCTACCTCTTTTTCTCTCCCCACTGTCCTCTCCCCACAACTTCTCTGCCTTCTCAACACCAATTTGCATCTTTCCCACTCAGGCTTACCACCATGGTACTACCCTGCCCTTATTCACCTACCTTTCCTTCAATGACTCTCTTAGTATTCTTCTCCACCTTTGTCTATTTCTCTCCTATCTCTGTCCCCTCATACTGATTGTGTATACTTGCCTCTTATAATGTTGGGGTGCCCTAACCCCAACCTTAGACAATAACCCCTCTCTACTTCCAAGGTTGTCCCTGCTTTTTTCTTCACTGGCCCCTCAGTAATCCCTTCTCTCTCCCTTGTTCCCTGCCCACCTACAA
>NC_068981.1:65279900-65281085 GCF_001194135.2 Octopus bimaculoides
ATGTGCATGCACACACACACACACAGAGTATTCCTGTCCTTAATGGCATAGCAACTTTGAAGAATTCTTGACTCTTGAGAATTCCTTCCCTCTCATATGGAGCTAGTTCCAATTGCCATTTGGTAACTGTGACATATTCTCTAGAAGCAAAGGTAATTTGAATAACTTAAGAATTTATATTGTATGGTATTTGATATATCTGCATTTGTCTGTGTTCAAATGCATACCACTTGTTACTCTGAGTTATTTCTCATAGCTCATTTTTATTCAAATTATGCAAATTACCTAAGTAATAAATGTTTTATTCATTTTTTTTTTATGTCTAAGTCCCTTGACTACTGGAAATAAGGGAAGACAATTGTGTCTTTTTCCTCAATGGCATGTCAATTCCAGATAATTCTTGGTTCTGGGGGTTCTTATAAGGAGCTGGTTCTAAATGCCATTTGGTGATTGTGACACAGCTTCTAGAAGTGGCGCTAATTTTAATAAACCCCAAATTTTTGTATGATATTTGATATACCTGTATTTGTCTAAATATATATATAGTGTGTGTGTGTGTGTGTGTGTGTGTGTGTGTGTATATATATATATATATAGGTTATATCCATTTATGCAGATATGTGTATCATATATGTAGATATGCATGCATCTTTATATGCGGATATGTTTACTTATATGTACACACACACACACATATTATAGTGCGTTAGTGTTATATTCCTTCTGCATATACACAGTACTTTTAGCACATCTTAAGTTTTGTTGACTAATTTGTCATCAAATTTTTAGCGCCCTGCTGTGACCTTTTGAATAATTTTAAATTCTTCTACTGAGTTGCATTGTACAAATATGTTGTAAGCGATATCTATATGTTGTCAAGTATGTGTTTCTGTTGTTTTGTTGCTGTTTGTTTGCTTCTGTGCCCAGTTTTTATTCTTTGTCTTCAACTGCATAATAACGTTACAGTTTTTTTTTTTTTTTGAGAAAAGAACATGTTTTGGCTTAGAACATAATGTAGTATCTATTGCAGGATTGAAGCCTATCTAGATCCATGTAGCTACGTGCCATACGATCCCTTTCATCATCTCACTTAATGTCTTTTCTTTTTTTTTTTTACCTATGTAAATATATTTTCCTAATTTTTCTCTTGCGGTTCTTTTTAAGTATATATATTTTTTAACACTA
>NC_068981.1:65281863-65289636 GCF_001194135.2 Octopus bimaculoides
ACACACACACACACACACACACACACACACACACACACACACACATATATATAGATATATATATACGACAGGCTTCTTTCAGTTTCTGTCTACCAAATCCACTCATAAGGCTTAGGTCAGCCTGAGGCTATAGTAGAAGACACTTGCCCAAGGTGCCATGCAGTGGGACTCAACCCGGAACCATGTGGTTGGTAAGCAAGCTACTTACCACACAGCCACTCCCACACCTAAAAAAAAATTAAAGAGCCACATAAATTGGGAAAAACTTTTTAATCTTTTGCTTGTTTCTATCATTCAACTGCAGCCATACTGGAGCACCAATTTGAAGGGATTTCTATTTTAGTCAAATAAATCGATCCCAGGACATTTTTTTTTTATACGTTTGATACTTATTTGATTGATTTCTTTGTTAAACTGCTAAGTTATGGGGATGCTATTTGTCATGCAATTAACGCCTGCCTTCCATGCTGGCATGGGTAGGATGGTTTGACAGGAGCTGGCCAGGCAAAAGACTGCACCAGACTTCTGTGTCTGTTTTGGCATGGTTTTTATGGCTGGATGCCCTTCCTAACACCAACCACCCAGCTGAGGACCACATAGATATATAAATATATATAACAGGTTTCCACACAGTTTCCATCCACAGTTTCCTGACTAGGTGTTGGTTGACCTGAGGCTAAGGTAGAAGACACTTGCCCAAGGTGCTGTGCAGTGTGACTGAACCCCAAACCACAAGGTTACAAATTGAACTTCTTAACCACACAGCCTGAAATTGTGCACGTGCTCCTCATACCCCCGCAGAAACATAGCCATCTCCTACAAGTGAGTATAGCTTGATAGTAAGTACCATGCTTCTGCTAATTGTTTTAAGTGAGCACATAGTCATGAACAAACACTCTTTGGCCTTTTAACCTTTGATCTAGTGGAACATCAAAGATGTGACATCTGGATGGTGAGATGACTGCACCAGCAACTTGACTTGTAGAAATGAAGTGCCTTGTTCAAGGACATAATGTACTGCCTGATACAGTAATCAAACCCACACTCTTATGATAATGATCCAAACACCCTAACCACTTGGCCACATTCCCTCACAGAAATCGTGGATTGTTGAATTGGCTGTGCAGTTAAGAAGCTTGTATTGCAATCACCTGGTTTCAGGTTCAAACTCACTTAAAACAATTAACAGAAGCATGGTACTTACTATCAAGCTATACTCACTCACTAGTAGGAGATGGCTATGTTTTTTTTGGGGGGGGAGATGGGGAGTGGGTGCACTGCATGGCATCTTATTATTCAAGTTAAATTCTTTATGCAGTCAACTTTACTTTATAAATAATATTCTAAAGTTGATTCAATCTGCTATTATTTCACACCTAATAAAAAATATGGTCATTATCTGCATCAACATGATCATTATTATTTATTTTGTGTGTGGGGGGGGTTTTGTGACTATAAACATTATTGACTTTTTCTAAATCAATCTCAGGTCTAGTAACTTGTTTTTGTTTTTATATTTGTAGGCATTTGTACATGAAGGTGTGTGATACATATTTTAATTGCTTCTCTGCTTTGTTACCATAAGCTTGTATTAAATTCTCTAAATGTTTTTGTACTAAGACTTCACGCATGCACATCATCATTATCACACACACACACACACACACACACACACACATATATATATACACTAACATAGCTAGCGGGATTAGAGCAGTCTGTCCTGGATGTCACTTTTAAAGGGGAACCACTTTTAGGTCTGCTGTAAGCAAAATGTGTTTTTTGTGGGGGTCCGGGCAGCACACACTCTAGCTACACTAGTGGATATATATATACATACACATACATTTATATATCTTTTATCTGTTTCAGTCATGCATGTACATGTGTGTATATATATATGTACATATAGTGGATTCTCATACTGCTTTCAACATATGAGGGCCCAACTCCCAGCTATTTGACTACCCACACACACAGATGATTCATTTCCAGTTGTGAAGGCTTTTGTAGGAGCAGCCACACATTTTGGCAATGTTGATAAGTAGAAAGTTGGTGCAACTGTTTGTCACAAACTCTATTAGTTCTTCATCACCTGGGTTTTTACCTTCACCATAGTTTAGAGTCCAACATGCTCTGATAGACTAAATATACACCCAGGTATCAAACCAGAAATTTCTAAGTCATGTATACATACGTGTGTGTGTGTGTAACCTATGCTGTAGATATATAGATAGGGCAAATTTAGCTATTTCTCCAGAAATTGAGAAAATGACGAACAGCTTTAATCACTTTTCGAATCTTATTGACTTCTCATCAGGGGTATCTGCATTACTCTGACCAATCTCAGAGTAATTAACAGCCAGTCTATTTATATACTCCACAAATCCAGTAGCTACTGAGAACGGCAGCTACTTATTTGCCTATCATAAGCATTTAGCATTTTATTTAATACCAGCAACCTGTCCACAGGGATCTTAATCCACACAGTATCAGGGTGTTATATATGCAAACAAGGCAAATTTTGCTATTTCTCTGTACTCTTTTACTCTTTTCAGTCATTTGACTGTGGCCATGCTGGAGCACCACCTTTAGTCAAGCAAGTCGACCCCAGGACTTATTCTTTCTAAGCCTAGCACTTATTCTATCGGACTCTTTTGCTGAACTGCTAAGTTATGTGGGACGTAAACACACCAGCATCAGTTGTCAAGCGATGTTGGGGGGGGGGACACAAACACACACACACACACACACACACACACACACACACATATATATACATATACATATACATATATACGATGGGCTTCTTTCAGTTTCCGTCTACCAAATCCACTCACAAGGCTTTGGTCAGCCTGAGGCTACAGTGGAAGACACTTGCCCAAGGTGCCATGTAGTGGGACTGAACCCGGAACCATGTGGTCTGTAAGCAAGCTACTTACCACACAGCTGCTCCTGCGCCTTGTAGATTGAAAAAAATTATGTATAGCCTTAATCAGTTTTTGAATCTTAAATTGAGGCAATCTGCTGTGCTAGAGAAGGCCTATCCAGCTAAATAAAATCGAAGCCATAAAGACTTGTCCATTATGTCCATGCCTCTGGACACAGTCTGTCCCTGACAAACCTGTCTCCCACATCTCTATTCCTAACATCTCTTCCTACCCCCACCCATATTCACCGCTCACTGTGTTCCCCTGTCTCCTACTCTCTCTTGCTAATCTACCTGCACACAACATGTCCCTGTTGAATCTCTTTCCCCACCACATATCCTCCTCACATCCTCTACCTGTGCCCACCTGCTCTCTTACTACAGTTTCTCTTTCCCTCCATCTTCCAATCTCATGAACTTACCCATCAACTCACCTTATCCAATCTGTTGTACACTTCACTATATATACCTTCCTGTAACTGGGATGTATGCACCACATCTTCTCCATCTTATCTCTCTCTCTCTTTCCTCCTCTCTCCCTCTCTCTCTCATGTAGCCTTATATCTCTTCTATTTTTCATGTATTATGTATTTACATGCACACTTTGTTTAAATACTTAAAATACTTTCTATACTAGATCCTAGATTCAGTTTTAAAAAGAAAAGTTTAAGTATTTATAATAGATTATTTTGCACACATTCAGTCACGAAATGCTGTTTATATGCAAATTTAAAGTACGTTGTGCATGTGCATATGCATTGTATGTAGGTGTGTATATGTATGTGTGTGTTGAATTTCTTCATTAAATTCTACTTTCAAGGCATTGGAGATAAAGCAAGCTTCTTCTGTGCACAGATTCCTTCAGAAGTACCAATATGAAATAATACATTCTTTTTTTTTTCCCCCTTTGTGTGTTAGTACTCAAAGGTAGTACCTGACCACTGTCTCTTCCCTTATTTGCACATACCTACTTATATTGGTTCATATAAGTGTAGGCATGGCTATGTGGTTAAGAAATTCATTGCATGCCTGCAGCAAGTTCTGGGTTCAACCCCACTGCACGGCACCATGAGTGAGATTTTTCTACCATAGCCTCAGATTATCAATAACTTACGAATAGAGTATCGTAGTTGGAAAGTGTGTCAAAACCTGTTATTTGTATGTATATATCTTTTGCCAAGATATATCAGTGAATATAGTAAACATCTGAGAAAACCTAAAAAGCAAGTGCTCTGTAAATTAAGCACTTTGGGATATTTACTTGTACCGAGTTACAGACTCTCTCATGGCATGCCTGTATTTAATAACAAATGAAAAGATTAAGAAAATATATACAAAGACATATATATATATATATATATATATATATGAAGGTGAGAATATATATTTTGTGTTTGTATTTATATATAATTTGAGTATATAATATGCATACTGATATATGTGGTTATGTGAGTGTGTGTATATATTAGACAAAGAGAGAAATATAAAAATAAGATTAATAAGTAGTTATACAAATGAGAAAAAAAAATGATAGATAACAATATGTGTTTATATGTATTTTAAACTATTAACATATGTAAATAAACAGAAATACAGAGAGATAATGAGAGCCAGATGGGAATAATCATTTATGTAACATAAAAATGCAGTCATGCTTAAAGGAAAAGAGAAAGAAGTTGAGAAAGGGAGAGATCTATCAATGGCTATAAGTGAATGGATGAAACTTCACAGTATACAGTTGTAATGTGTGTGTGTGTGTGTATATATATTAGCATGGAAAGCGGACGTTAAACGACGATGATGATGATATATATATATATATATATATATATATATATAGAGAGAGAGATATATGAATGGAAGATAGTGAATCTCTGAAAGTAAAGCAAAGCTTTTTTTCTTTATTCTGTATCAGCAATGACCTTGAACAAACCATGCAAGATTACATAAAGCCTGGCTTGAATGAATAATACAGAAGAACTATTTGTTGCCGGTATTAACTATTGAGTAGAGTGATAAGCCAGCTATTGTTATGACAATCACTTGAACAATCATGACAGGAATTCTCCAGTGGAAGTGTAACAGCTGGGTGAAGGAGAATGTTAAAAGAACCGAATAGCAGCGCACTCTTTCAATCAAATATTTTAGCCTCTGGCATTTTTGTCTTATGTGTTCCTCCTTCTCATGAGGGTTGGAAAAGAGAAAGGAACAAGGGTCTCGTTCATATGAATATTTTCTTTTATGTGTTGTATCAAGAATGTGTTCAAGGGGAATTCTCTCTCTTTTTATTTCCATTTTGTTAAGGTTTTTTCCTCCACTTTTTATGTGGTTAGAGTTGATGAAGAGGAGGCAGTACTCATTGTCTCTTTAAATTTCTTCTTTGTACTGGAATTTGGATAAATAGGTATGGTTGATGCATTTACTGTTCACATTGACTGTTCAAGGTTTAATAGAGAGAATGTGTGACTGGGAATTGTAGAAATAGAAACATTGAAATAATACAGTTTCTTACGAAGAAGACCAACCTGATTATTTAGAAAAAAATTTAAACACTATTGCACCACTGTCACTGACATTGTAGTAAGCTTTTCAGTGAAGCACATTGTGCTATTTGTCTTAGTCACTCTGTTTGGAAATAGGTGTCACACTACTTCATACTGAGGTGGTAGTAGTTTAGCCTGAAGTCAATCTTGATCAAGCAGACTTATGATCAAAGGCAATACAGCCATGACTGTGTTTTTCTTTTTCATTTTCCTTTTTACTACATGTCTAATGTGTCCTTTATTGTTTTATTTTTTAAGCATGTAATTTGAGTAGTATTCTGTTGGTATTTCTAAATTCCTGGACCAAATAGAATCTCACCCATTAGTTTAATGTTGAAGTAGTAGCAGTTTTAAAAACAGCATGCAACTGGAATATACTTACTTAACTTTCATTACAGAAAAATCTTAAATTCTCAAGCCAAGGCTATGCAGTATCTTCTTGCTTCTTCTTTATGCATATATAGCAAATTCTGCTCTTGAACTTTCTGACTACCCCAGTTTCAGTCAATCTGTTGCATTTGTTTCTCTGTTTATTATCACTTGTGCTCATATTTCTGTTTGTGCTGAATTTCTTATGTCCTCTGTTTTATGAACTGCTAGCACCCTGGAATTTATTCCAGTGTGTTCGCACATTACACAAACTGTTAATGTTTTAAAACATTAATCTTTCCAATCTTAGTTTCTCTTTCCTTGTAGAGCAGGCAAATCTTTCGGCAATTAGCAAAGAAAGTGGATTGCAGGTTAATTTCAACTGATGGGCTTGTAGCTATAAATTCAGTTAACTAGTTGTAATAGGCTTACTATATAGACTAAGAAAAGCTATATTTTGATAACATAAGACAGTAGTTTAAGGCCTTGTTGTTTGTGACCCAATGATAAATGATGGGTAATTCCATGTTCATCCACTGCATGTCCATGGAATATTAATGAGAAAAATCCCCAAAAGACACTTATCTATGTTCCAGTTTCTGCTATTTTACTTGTAAGTAAATGAAGATGCTTATCAATTGAACTTGTGACAAGTAAGATCATTGATGTTAGCATATATGAAAGTTAAACATCAATAAACCTTTGAAAATTTTGGGCAGTATTTCAAATACCAAATGGCATCTGTAAAAGTTTGTAGAGTTCAAAGGGTTGTGGTGATGGCTGTTTTATGAATATCTTTTGGATCTACAGGAATCTGATTTTAAACTAAATCTAAAAACAAACAAAAAAAAAAATTATTGTACCTTAAATAAATCTTGTAAATGTGATATTATGTATTTACCAGGAACTATACTGATGTTATATGTCTGATGATCAGCACAAGGACGTAGTCACTTTAAGTTTTTTTCTTTTGTTGGAACTGTGTGTGAGCTGATAACTAGTTTGGGGCTGGATTGATGAGTAGTGTCAAGTTAAAATATGTAATAGAGCCCCTACTTGAGTATATCTAAACAATCTAGAGAGCAAGGTATCAATGTTTGATACTGAGGTCCCTTGCTTTTGATCTGGTGAGTAACACTGACTTTGTGCTCTTCTCATTTCATCATATTCAGTTTCAAATGTGTAAATTATTAAGATTATCTTGTCTAAGGAACTAGAACCATTTTTTTTTTCCATTTGAGAATTGTATTTTGTTTAATCAAAGCTCCACTGGAGAATGTTTTGAGTATTTAATGTGTAATAAAAAGTAATTTTTTAAAAACTTAGAACCTAATCACTTATTTCTCATAAAACTGATGTATGAGCCTTCAGATGTAAATGTAAATGTAAACAGCTCAGGTGGTTGCAACTTGAACAGCTCAAACTGGTTAACACTGTCAGAGTTCATTGATATGCAAACCTGTTAATGTGTTAATTTATCCTATCTACTAATTTTTCATGGCCCTCAATTATCTAATACGCTCATGCTTATCTCTGATTATTGTAACATCAAGCCAATAAGGTATGAATCATATCCACTAGGATTGGAAGCTAACCATCAGCAGGTAATTTATGCCACTTTCAGCTTTCTAAAGTGTTACTACTGTTTACTGAGGAAAATTATATAATCTTTCAGTATCTACTTGTTACAAGGTGGATTGACCCATTGAAAGCTAAGTATCTTCATTTTGAAAGTATCACTTGATGATGAGAATTTGAAGTATTCTACTCTTAATCTCCTGCTATCCTATTGGCTTTCTATCCTACCCTAACAGCTCTGTGTTCCACCAGTTTTAGTAAGATGGATCTTTAATCTATGATGTGAATTTTAGGAACAATGACATTTTGTGGTGTGTGTGTGTGTGTGTGTGTGTGTGTGTGTGTGTGTGTGTG
>NC_068981.1:65289742-65296512 GCF_001194135.2 Octopus bimaculoides
ATATTTAAAAGAATTTTTGAAAGTCAGTTTTTTTTTTTTTTAATACATATATTTTTTGGAGAAAAAGCCTCTTGAAAATTAATGTCCTCTACTTCTAAGATATGTTTATTCACATATATGTATTGTATCAAGGATATGTTGAAGAGATTTCATTTTCTTTATTTTCACTCATAAAGAGGAGAAATGCTGCCTATAAGTCTTTTTCTACAGTGTGTGTGTGTGAGTGTGTGTGATTTTTCTGCTGAGGCCTCAGATCCTTCGTATTTCATTTATTAATCCTACTGTGTTGCATATGTCACATTTTACAAATAATGTGGGGGGGGGGGAGGTTTAGAGTAGCACTTAGGTAAGGTTAAGTGATAAGCAGGGTTGTGGTGCTGGAGTTGAAGTATCAGAGTGGGAAGCAGTTATTGCTTTACTGGAGTCATTGTTGATAAAATTATATTGTTTCCAACTAAATGTAGAGCATAATATAACCTTAACCCATATATACCTCTGGTTGCATTTTCGCAATGCAAAACCTGCTTCTATTTGGACATGAACTCGCCGGGAAACATCTGACTGAGCATACAAAATGTTTAGTAGGTAGTCAACACCATAACTAACAGTTGTATACTGTCCTTCTCTTCCAGATTGTGAAAGCTTACCATAATGTTTAATCTAAATACAGTGAAATTTTTATGGGCATATATGGGTTAAAACTTTCTGTTTTGCTGAGAGTAGTTTGAAAATAATCATGTCAGATATAAGGGTTTTTATGAAAAAGGTTTTGGCTGAAGCAGTTCTTTTTCTAAGAACACGTTCATAAATTATACATTTGCATCTTTAATTTAATCTCTATTCCATAAATATAACACTTCATCATCATAAGTGCAGATGTGACTGTGTGGTAAGAAGCTTGCTTCCCAACTATATAGCTCCAGGTTCAGTTCTACTGCCTCGAGCTGACCAAAGCCTTGTGAGTGGAGTTGGTTGACGGAAACTGAAAGAGGCCCGTGGTGTATGTATGTGTGTGTGTGTGTGCGCGCGTGCACACACACACACATACACCACGGGCGCACACACACACATGCATGTCTTTGTGTCTGTTTCTCCCCACCACTGCTTGACAACTGGCATTGGCATGCTTATGTCCCTGTAACATAGTGGTTCAGCAAGAGAGATTAATAGAATAGATTCCAGGCTTAAAAAGAAAAAGATGAGTACTGGGGTAGCTTCATTTGACTAAAAATTCTTCTAGTCAGTGCCCCAGCATGGCCATTGTAAAAAAAGATTAAAAAATATAAAAAATATCTTCATCATTTACATCTCCTTTTGGGTTGGATGGTTCATCATGGTCTGAATCATTTTTCAGTTTCTTTACTAAATGTTGTAAGAATAAAGTTGTCAATATCTTACAACAATTTTAAAATTTTATTTAATGTTATGTTTCATATTACTTTCATTTCAATTTTATATTCAATGTTTTAATCATCAAAAGGAAGGATTATAAATTGTATCTAGTTGAGTTTATTTCTTTTTAAATGTTCAATTATGTTGCTTTAAGTGTTCAGTCTTTTACTTTTAACTGTGATCTGCTTTAGATCTTTGAACTGGTAAACAATGATATTTATGATGTTCTTTTATAGTATTTTTATAGTTTATTTCTTATATATCTTTTTACTTTATAGCCTTTTGGTTAAAAAGCTTCTTTGTTCATTTTGAAAATTAATTGTTAGTAAATTCTTAAATAAATAATATAAAAAACTGCAACAGCATATTTGTAGCTTTTAAACCCAAACTTTAACAGATTAGAGCACTAAAATGTGGCCTGATGATTCACTTTGGCCATGTATGCTGTATAGGATTAATCTAATTACAAATGGAGGAGCTGGGAGTGCAGTGGTACCATAAATTGAGGAACTGGATTCAAAGATTTTGTGTTCTGATTCCACAGCCCTGTTAGCATAAGGCTTAAATTATCATTTTATCAGGTAATGTAGGATTAGAACTAACCATTTAACATTTTTTTTTCTTCACCCTAACCAGAGTAAAAGAGGTTTAAAGGAAAAGTGGCTTGAGAGGAATAGAGCTTTAGGAACAGGAATTTAGATAGGGACAAAGCAGAAGATGGCATGTATTGATCAACTGTTGCCAGTCAGCATAAGAAAGATATAGATAAAAATAAAAAGTACAGGTGAAAATGTGAATTGTGATGAGTTTAATGGCTTATTCATGCGAAAATTATTTCATGCCTCACTTATTTACCATCCAATTTTTAAATCTCTGTTGCTATTTTATTTATTTATTTGTTTATTATTTTTTTTTTTGTTACTAAACCCTGCCTCCCTATTCCTAAAACTAGGTCAAACCTAATTCCTGGATTTAAGTAACTGCCGTCCCTCTAAAATTTCTGCAGGATCACATGCTTCGAAATACTGATACTTCTTACTTTCAGTTACAATTTTAGATATTTGATTATTAAAATACTTTTACTTTGTTGTTAACTCTTTGCTGAAATTTTTTTGTTCTTTTTTGTTTTCATTAAGTGTTGCAATAAAGTTGTTTTAGCTGCACCCCCTCCTCTGGTTAACATTAATGAACCCTCCTCTCTATCAACATATGTTAACTGCAGCATGTATCAGATACTCAACTTTCTCTGCAATCATTGAAGCCTACACCAAAGGAATTGACCTAAATTTCATGGTTACTTAAAAATCTATAATTCTTAAATAGTCACCCTCACGCACCCACCTACCCATTCACTCCTTTCAAAACTAACAACATCAACAACAAATATATCTTGTTAGGCTGATCAATAAATATCTGCATGATTGGTACTTAAGATTGTCAGAAAATATGGTTTCATATATACATGTGTGTGTGTATAAGTTTGTATAATTTTTAACTGAACTGTTTTGTTCAGTTTTTTTCCTTTTCGCTCTATTCTCCACCTCCTCCTGGTAGAATTTCTCTTGCTACACATGCAATGGTGCATGTTAGTGAAGAGGTCTATTTTCTTGATATATATAATTTTCTAAACTGTGAAATAATTCATATGTTGCCTGCTTAAAACAACCAACTTCCTCTATTTGTCTTGTAACTAAGTGTGGAAATTCCAGAAATATTGTACAATTATTTGTGGGATGAAGGCAGAGTGGAAGAGCCAACTAATGACTATATCAAATCTCATATTCATTTGCACTTGCGTAAAAGTCCGTTACAAAAATCTGGAACTGCCTTCTCATTAACTGAGTAAGCAATCTTGAAAATCTTAATCCGTTTAAAACAAAAAAAAAAAATGAAGAAAAATAAAGAGAAATTGCTAATCTAATCACTAGATACATGTTTAATGAACTGTTATTGACATTGATATCAAAATTAATTGCAAAGTAGTATTTAAAATTTCTTCTGTTGGTAAGCTAGAAATCAAACATTGGACCTTAATTATACTAATAGATTAGGTTAAGTGTTTACTGTATAATATATCTGTTGGAATTCAATCTCTGCTGTAATGACTATTGATCTAAAAATCCTATATATTACAGAATCTTCAAGTGCTTAATAACTTCCTCCATTTGCATTTTTCTCATTTTGTCTCTGTCCCATAAGTACCTCTGCCACAACCAACAATACCAATACATTGTTTTTCTCTAACTTCTGTATAAATGTGAGAAAGTTCTGTTGGCTCCATTTTGCAATGCCATACAAAATATTTTGGAGTTTTTCTTTTTCAATCATCGTATCCGTTCTGTATATAATCAATAGGTTGTTTAGCAGTTGTTGGTTTACCTAATCTAAATGTGGTTTTTATTGTTTTGGTTTTCATTCATTTTGGTTCTTCTTGTTAATCATTAAAGATTGATTAGTCAAGAAAGGTGTATTTTTAATGAGACCAAGTGTAGGAATGGTTGAGGTTTTAACATAATCAACATTTAAAGATTAATCAGTTTGGTGAAAATTTAATACACACACACACATACACACACTCACACATAGTTAAAAGTTTCTAATCCAGAGAAGTGAACCCAGGATATACTCATCGGATAAAATGTAGTGAAATTGCTTACTTCCAATAATTCTAGGTGTTCATTACAACTTGATGAAGTTAGCCTTAATCTGGATTATAACTAAGTATTTGAAAGGTACCCATCTAGATATTGTATCCCTATCTATTCACTGTGTGTGTGTGTGTGTGTGTGTGTAGATATGTGTCAGAAATCTAATAGAATGGAGGTGATTTTGGTATTGTGAACTAGATTGGTCTGCAGCGTTCTAGATTCCATGTTGTATTAACATAGAATACTTTGAGAGAGTGGCAAGTACATATATAGGAATAGCTGTTGAGACCCAAGTCACTCCTTTCTGAGGAGAGTTAGGATCACATACATTCCAACTATAACCATCTTATGTTTTGGGGCATTATGTATTTAGGACTACAATTATTCAATGTGTCCTTCCTTTTCCAAACAGTGGGGTGTAATTTGAGGAAGATTTAGTTGTTACTTTATACAGTTCAAGCAATCTTTTCATTGACATTCCCTCATTGTTGGGTATAGCTTTGTAGCTAATAGGAGAATACTGAACAGGTCCTTTGACTAGATTCTTAACTGGAAGAGAACGGTGTGGAATAAACCATATAGCATTTTTATAGTATTTGGTTTAACCTATTCTGAGTTCGGTGGCTAGTGGCTACTTCTTATCCTTTAACATAGAGTAAGTAACCGACATGTACTTATGTTGGTTCAGTTGACTAGAACTCTCACCTCTACCAATTGGTGGTAATTTTGGCAATATTTTGAATTTCAAATTGAATGGCAAAATGCAATAATATTGGAAATATGATAATTATAATTTCCTTTATTATTATTATTATTATTATTATTATTATTGAGGTGGCAAGCTTGCAGAATCATTAACTGCCAGACAAAATGCCTAACATTTCTTCTGGATTTATATTCTGAGTTCAAATGTCACCAAGGTCAACTTTGCCTTTCATGCTTTCAAGGTCAATAAAATAAGTATCAGTTAAGTAGTGGGACTGATGTTATCAAGTGACCCCCCCCCCACCCTCAAAATTTCAGGCCTTGCACTTATAGTAGAAAGAAGTGTTAATAATAATTTGAAAAACTGATGCAGTGAGGGGTATCTCAACAAATTCTGTATGAATAACATTTATGTTATTGACATCAGAAGGATAAAGGATAAAGTTAACCTAAGCAGAATTTGTACTCAGAACATAAGCAGAAGTAACTAAATACCAGATTATTTTGTCTGATATATTTCAAATAATGATGATCTCATTTTAGTAATAATGACGATCTCATAGTATTTAGTACATTTTAGGGAGAGTATGGTTGATTAAATAAAACCTATTATTGATGATGATGATTTTATATTGTATTTTGACAGCAAGAGCATCATTGGTTACAAGCTTCTGAAGGACCAGTAACTGGTTCATTGCTTTTGTGATCATGTGTGTGACAAGGGCTGTTTGTGTAACTTGGATTGAATAAATGTCAAAAGAGACTAGATTTGAAATTGCCTGGTTATTAGTTTTCTTGCTGTTGTATATCACTAAAAGATATACATACATGCATTAACACATACACACACACACACACACACACACACATACACTTTGTGTGTGTGTGTTTCTGTGTATGTATACACACTTTTATTGATATATGACTGGCTCCCACTTGTTTCTTGTCTACCAATTTTCCTTATCTGTCTGGGTATAGAAGACACTTTCCCAAGCACCATGCAGTAAGATTGAAGCAAGAATCATGGCATTGCAAAGCAAACTTCTTTACCATACAACCATGCTTATATGCCTATGTGACTTACACTTATTTATGAACCCTGGCAAGATGAAAGACGAAGTCAATTCCAACAGGATTCAAACTCAGAATCTAAAGGAATATCATGACTAAATACCACAACACCTTTTGTGTGGCACTCTATCTATTCTGCTATTCGCCAGCATTGATAATGTTTATAATAATGATCTCTAACATTGATACAAGGCTACACATTTTGGAACTACATCAATCCCATCATCCATGATGAATATCAACCATGTCGATCTCACTAGTTTACTAAGAAGATCTGCAAACGTCGTAGTACTGCCTCTCCACTTCTATCTATTTTATCAATTCTCAGAAGGATGAAAGGCAAAGTTGGTTCCAGTGGGATTAATAATAATGGTGATTATTGAAATAATAATCATAAAAAGGTGATAGAATTTCAGAATCAGTAGTGCACTGGACTAAATACTCCACTGTATTTAGTATTGTTCATTAACGTTCAAATCCTGTCTTTCATCTTTCCCTGAGGGTCGTTAAAGTAAGCACCAGGCGTGTACTAGCGTTAATTCAAAGTGACTGTTCTTCCTGCTCTCATACTACAAATTTGTGGCCTTGTGCCAATATAAGGAATCATGATTATATACAATGTTTGAAGTCCTAGAAATGTCTTTCACATGTGCACATTCATATATATATATATATATATATATATTGTACACTTAGGTTCTGAGCATATCTGTCCTTCTATATATATATATCTCTCTGTGTCTATTATGCATATACATATTCACATATAGAGACAGGCATGAATTCATTGACATGAATACATATGCACCCATAGATTTATGCTCACATTTTCATGCCCAAATGCACATTTATACCAAGTTTGACCACACACACACAGACACACTGTCTCTCTCTCTTTCTCTCTCTCTCTTTCTCTCTCTCTCTTTCTCTCTCTCTCTCTCTCTCTCTCTCTCT
>NC_068981.1:65296940-65298539 GCF_001194135.2 Octopus bimaculoides
CTCTCTCTCTCTCTCTCTCTCTCTCTCTCTCTCTCTCTCTCTCTCTCTCTCTCTCTCTCTCTCTCTCTCAGACAAAGCTGAAATGACTAAGTGATTTTAGTTATTGGGCTACCAAGTTCATTCATTGGTCTTAAGTTCAAATTTATTGCAAGCATTTTGTAGTGTATTTGGGCTATGGAGTGTGAAAAGCAGTAGAGAGGAGAATCAGAGCTTAGAAGAGAGAATGGCTGAATTGAAGGGGAGGAAGAAGGAGAGAGAAAAAGAGAGTGACTGATATTGAATAGAGTAAGGAGTTGAGTAGGGGGTAGACGGATAGTGATGTGGTGTGAGGAAGAGAAGACAGGTAAATAGAAGTGAAAAGAAGACTGAAGTAGAAAGTGAGTGAAGGGGGCTCATGTAGTGGTGAAGTAGGAGCAAAATGTTGTTAGCTCTCCACCTCCCTGGATAACCCCGGTTCAACAAATCTATGATCAAAGGCATTCCAGCCTACAAACATCTTGTCTTTTTTAAGGGTGTCTACGATTATATTTTCCAATATGGCTGCCCTATTTTTTAAAAATGATAGGGTGTGATTTGAGAGAGATTTAGCTGCTATTTCTGTTGGCTGAAAGAGTGTGTTGAGACTTCCACCTTAGCTTGAGTGGGGTGGTAGCATGATTATAGCATTGAAAAAAAAGAGACTGACGTGAAGAGAAAAAGAAGTGGAGCGTGGCTAAGAGAATGTGGTGTAAAGTGAGAGAGAAACAGGTAGTCTGATGTAGACCATGGGAGGAGGGGACACAGAATAATGTGGAGGGAGCATCTAAGAGGAGAGGAAAGAATGAGAGAATATGATGTAGAGAAGGAATCTGTTATATGATGTGGAATGTGAGAGAGGAGAGGCACAAAGAATGATGGAGGGGAGAGTGGGAAGCAGGTAGAGAGTATGTGGTGTAGAGTGAGAGAAAGGAGACAAACTGAATTAAGAATGGGAGAGAAGAGAAAAAAATGTGAGTGTAGGCTGGAGGTAAGGAATGAATTATGGAACATGAAAGAGTGAATGTATGTATAAAGGGAAGAGGAAGTAAATTTATGAGAAGGCAGTGTCAGTGTATATTTTTTGTATGTCAATGTGTGTGTGTGTTGTGTATACAAACACTTATAGTTACATGAATATATTCATATATTCATTCATTCATTGTAGACTTCAAACGAATAAACCCTGCTACATGTATTGAGTGCTCTTTTCCCCATTTGTATACCCAAACATCTGTGTGTATATCTATCTATCTATCCTGCCGGCCATCAACTCACCCACACTCATATACACATATATGTGTACATATATATACATAACTCCCTCCACTCTGAGATATTTATATGCACATATAGGCGCAGGAGTGGCTGTGTGGTAAGTAGCTTGCTTACCAACCACATGGTTCCGGGTTCAGTCCCACTGCGTGGCACTTAGGGCAAGTGTCTTCTACTATAGCCTCGGGCCGACCAAAGCCTTGTGAGTGGATTTGGTAGACGGAAACTGAAAGAAGCCTGTCGTATATATGTATATATATATATGTATGTGTGTTTGTGTGTCTCTGTTTGTCCCCCCAACATCGCTTG
>NC_068981.1:65298595-65303579 GCF_001194135.2 Octopus bimaculoides
GATAGAATAAGTCCTAGGCTTACAAAGAACAAGTCCTGGGGTCGATTTGCTCGACTAAAGGCGGTGCTCCAGCATGGCCGCAGTCAAATGACTGAAACAAGTAAAAGAGTATATAAGTGACCAAGTAGAATGTATTTTCTTTTATGTTTTTAAAATCCCCTTAGCCTTCCTTTTATCTTTTTCTGGTTAATTTGCCAAAATAAAGATTTATTCTGGAAGGATCCCCATTATTCATTGATGCTAGAAATTGTTCAGAGAGAATTGGCAAAATCTCTTTTTTTTTTCTTTTTTTTTGTCTTACAGCTCATTGTTTTTAGTTCAAATCCCACCTATACTGACTTTGCCTTTTGTTCTTTCAGGGTTAATAAAATAACCCCATAGCTCTCTTCACACACACACATTTTTTTTTCAGCTGTAGTCTGTTAGAAATCATTATTATTGCAACAGTTGTTAATTCCACCAACTCTTCTACCAAATTTATTGTCTTAACCCTTTTGTTGCCAAGTTTCTGTTGAAACACATTGCTTTTGTTTCATTTAATTTTTAAAATTATAAAAAAAAATTCAGTAAAATAATTTTTATCATTATTAAGCTCATGTTTGGAACATAAATCAACATGAAATATTGATGGAAGGTTTTAATTTAGATCACTTTCAAACAGGAAGTCTCTATCAAAGAACCAAAAGTAATCTTGTGCAAGTTGGTAATAAAAGGGTTAAAATGTTGAAAGGAGACAAATTTTTTCTCCTTTTTTTATTTTGTTTTGTCCTTATATAACTCTTTTTTTCTTCAAATCTTATTTGATTTCATTTTATGTTATGCTTTCATTTTTCTTTTATGTATTTATATTTTATTACATTTATAAATAATTTTGTATTTTATTTATTTATGTTGCTTGTTTAGAGAGAGATTCTGTCTTGGGGAGTGGGGAACTGCCATTGTTAGTAGTAGTAGTAGTAGTAGTAGTAGTAATAATGCTATGTCTACTACTGGTGGTAGTGGTTGTATCAGCACAATTGTAGTTATAGTTATATTAGTAGTATTGTAGTAGTAGTTGCAGTAGTGATATTAGCAGTATAGTAGTATTAGAGCTATTGTAGTGTTAGCACTATTGTAGTAGTACTGATACTTTTAGCATTATTGTTGTAGTAGTTGTAGTGTTAGCTACACATTGTAGTAGTAATACTAGTACTTATTGGTAACCATAGTGAAGACACATGGCTGAGTGGTTAGTGTTGGGCTCACAATCATGAGGTAGTGAGTTCGATTCTTGGACCGGGCTGTATGTATGAGAAAAACACTTTTTTTACGTTGCTCCAGTTCACTCAGCTGTAGAATGTCACTGGTACCAAGTCATTGCCTTTCTCTTGGATAACATCAGTGGCGTGGAGAAGAGGAGGCTGTTATGCATGGGCAACTGCTGGTCTTCCATAAACAATCTTATCTGGACCTATGCCTTGGAGGGGAACTTTCTAGGTGCAATCCCATGGTTATCATTAGCAGTATTGTTATTACAACTTGTTGTAAAAAAAAAAATACCCCAAAATGCAATAACCTAATTAGTACACTACATATAAATGAAAATAAAAAAAGAATAAAATGATAGCAAAAGTAAATCTCCCAACAACATTTTAAGATTTACAAGAATAAAGTTGGTAGAACACTTCATTTAATTAACAATTATTGTAATAATATATATATTTGGACCATAGACATTCCATGTGTTACTAATGTTGTTTCAATTTTGATGCATGTATGTGTGTGTGTAAGTGTGCATACATGTGTGTACATGAATGTGCATGTGTGTGTGTGTGTGTGCGTGTGTGTAGGTTCTGTAGAACAAACAAGATAAATAGAAATTAATGCATAAGTATATATATATATACATTTATTTTAATTAGTAGAAGTTGCAAAGTGGCTTAAGGGTTGTGAGTTTCTTGCATGGCCCTTGATAAACTGCCATCTATGAAACTCTCAGCCCTTGAATCACTTTATAACTTCTGCCAATTAAAATAAGATATGTATGTATATATGTATATAAATATTTCTAACAGTGTTCTACTATGTTTAACTCTTTAGCATTTAATCTAGCCATATCTAGCCCAAATATTCAACCTGTTTCATGTTCAAACAAGCCAATCTGGACTCTTACGCTTATCCTACAATGTCATTCTAAAAATAAACAATCACATCATCAAAATCTTGAAGCTTCATTATAATACACGATTAATACAAAATAATCATTGCATTTGGCAGAATAATCAGAATGCTGAAGTGTTAATATTACAATTAAGTCTCCTTTTTATCTTATGATTAAAGTTGTTGAAAGCATAACAAACACTTTACAAGCAAGACAAATTATTGTAGATAATTTCCGAAGAAATTTTTGACATCATCCATTGAGAAACCTTCCAGAATAAATCCTTATTTTGTTAAACAGTGTTGGATCCACTGAAAGTCAGTAGGGCTGATCACTCAAGTAATGGATATTTCTAAGTATCTATTTCAGCTTTTCCTGTCAGTGTGGGATGTCCAACTGGTGTCATTTACAAATCAATAAGATAGATGATTCATTGATGGACACTTGTTTAATATTAACTTACAGTGGTGAGTGAGTGCTAAGTCCCAATCATCATATGTGGGTGTTTGTGTGTGGGTGTTTGTGTCTCTGTGTTTGTTGAGTCAACAAGAGGGCTTGGCGTTCACTAGTCCTATCTACAGATCAGCAGGATTGACTGCCTGTTAGCTTATGATGAGTTCCATGTCTAGCTCATCTTGTGGGGGATGCTAATGAGAAGCACTGGATATCATTCTGGTCTTGCATATAAGACATTGGTCTTACATAGAAGTAAACAGATGTGAATACCTTGAATTTGTATGAGCAGCAGTATCCATCAGGATACTTCTGTTCATACATGTTCAAGGTTTTTTTTATTTAATTGGATGACAAAAGATAGAATGACTAAAAATAAAAGAAAGATAGGTAAAGAGATAGACAGAGAAGGAGAAAAAGGAATAGAAAAATTACTTCTCCCAGGTCTGTACAAGCAATGTTGCAGTTTTCAAATAGTCTTTTAATTTGTATTATAGCATACCTAACACAGAGATGCATGTGTGAAGGAAGAGTATATGCCTCTGTGTGCATGTATGACTGCATGCATGTCCTGTGTGCATGTGTGTGTGTGTATGATCATATAGTTATCATGTGCTCATGGTTTGTTTTCATGCATTTCTGTCATAAAACTTAAATGTAGTTAATATTTACTTTTTTATTTTCCAATATTGAAATTTCATTGATGTTTTCTGCTGAGTGTCACATTTTCTCTTAATGTTTCTATTGGAATATTCTTATGTGCTGTCAAGAGCAAATTAAAAATACCCATTTTAGAAATAAATTATATATGTGTGTGTGTGTGTGTGTGTGTGTGTGTGTTCAATAATTTTCAGCATCTAAAGAGTAATATTTTAAATAGGCTTTTGAATATCGATGTACTCTGAATATTGATTTCTTAATAGGAGCACATCAGAAATTATATAGTTAATAAGGGAACAGAAATGTGATTCTGAGGTGTTCATGACCTTTCTTTTTCAAGATTGCTGTTTAGTCCCAAATAACCATGTTCTAGGACTAATCAACAACACACACACACACACACACACACACACACACACGCACATTGGTAATTTGCAACCTCTAAAAGTTTTTTGAATATTGGTGTACATTAGACATTTAGCTGTTAATGTGGGTACAACTGAAATTACATGGTTAATAGGAGTGCAGAAATGAGATTCTGAGACATTCATGATAGGCCTTTCTTTTCAAGATTGTTGTTTAGTCCCAGAACGACCATCTCTGAACAAAGCTACCATCAAAGATGTTCCAGCCATGACTATCACATCTGTTTTTCAGATGCAATGCATCTATGAACACATTATCTGTATCCTTCCTTTACAGACAGTAGGTTGTGATTTGAGGGAAATTTGGTCATTATTACTAGCATTGTTGGCTTAAGTAAAATTACTGTAAAGAGTAATTGAAATTGGGATGTATATTCTGTTTGATTAGAGCTTGTTTCTACCCTGGTATTTTGTCAGGGCTAAGTGAATCTTTTATCTTTTACTTGTTTCTGTCATTAGACTGCAACCATGCTGGGGTACTGCCTTGAAAAATTTTCAGTTGAATGTATTGAGTCCATTTATTTATTTTTTTAAAAGCCTAGTACTTCTTCTATCAGGCTCTTTTGCTGAACCGCTATGTTACACACATTCACTAGCACCAGTTGTCAAGCGGTATTTCGTCTGTCTTTACGTTCTGAGTTCAAATTCCACCGAGGTCTACTTTGCCTTTCATCCTTTCAAGGTTGAGAAATTACATACCAGTTGCGTACTGGAGTCGATCTAATCGGCTGCACCCCAACCAACCAAATTTTTGGGCCTTGTGCCTAGAGTAGAAAAGAATACTGTATACTCATATACGTAGTTTTAAATGTAAAACGTGTGTCATCTTCAATAGAATTTTTTAATTTGTTGTACATGTATATTTTAGCTAACATTTTAATTGCCAGCATCAGTACCCGGTATACATTTAAGATATGGTATGGTAGAGTATTAAGATGTTTTAAATGAGAAGGAGAAGCGGCTAAAGGGGGTTGATGGTCAAAAAAGTTTGGCGACCCCTGGTGTAGAGAATGGGTAGAGTCACTTTGACTTTCATTTCTTCCACAATCAATAAAAAAATTAAGTACAAGACATTTAAGAGGACTAGTTCAAAGTTCGATTGAAATGATTGTATAGTCACAGTAGATCATGAAAGACGTATTGTTTCTGCCACTACATTTATCTGAAAGATAATGAATATCACATCAAAACAATACACACACATACATACACCATCATCATCATCATCATCATCATTTGACAGCTATTTTCTATACATGCATGGATAGGACAGATATATATATATATATATATATATATATATATA
>NC_068981.1:65303986-65308221 GCF_001194135.2 Octopus bimaculoides
GTGTGTGTGTGTGTGTGTGTGTGTGTGTGTGTGTGTGTGTGTGCGTGCACATGTCTGTACAAATGAAATGGCCAAGAGCTGGACTATTCATTTTTCTCTTGGGATTTAATCTTGCAGGTATTTTTGTTGTATACATATTTGAAGCAGTTCACTTATTTCCATACATCAAGCTACTTGGGTGGAATGAAATGAAGACACTAGGTATTGTGAGAATAACCTCAATGACTGATAGTTTAAGGTCTTATTCTGTAGAAGGAAAATATATTTCTCTTCTTCGTTAAGAACATGTGGCTACATGTAATGAAATTAGGCATTATTAAGCCATTGAGATTTTATAGGGCGTGTGTGTGTGTGTGTGTGTGTGTGTGTGTGTGTTTCCATGTTAAAGCTGCAGTATTTTAACCTCAGTGTTGAATCACTTCATTCATGAACTAATATGAATATGACATGTTTCATGGTAATACATTGTATCTGACTTGTAGTCTGTGCAAAATAATATTAGTAATTTCATGTGGGATGGTATATAAAGATTGATTGAAGGTGAAATAAAGAGATATTGCAAGCCTTGTTGTATATCTAATGTTGAGTAAACATCTGTTATATATAATATTTCAGGAATAATTTTTCCACATTTAAGCCACTTATTTAACTGAATGCAACCACAAGAACGTTCATATAGCAAAAGACACACTGATATCATTTTAAACATTTTTATTGGAAAAGTTATAACATTTTTGTATAACAGATTCAGTTTTCTAACTTCTAAAGAGTGCACAAAAAATATACTTCTATTCACATCTTCTATTCTTCTGTCATAGTCTTCATTCTCTGGTGACTTTTGCAGACAGTACACATCCCTATTTTGACCAATGCTCATGGTCCATTCGCATCACATGCATGTACAAGTGTTGTTGTTTCTGTTAATTACACTGGCTGATGCATTTAGTGTTTAGTACAATTCTTTCTTTTGGCCCACTTGTGCTCAGTTTTCATGCAGTTTATTGTTTAACCTTCTTTATGGGCAATGAAGAAATTGCTGATCTTTTTTTTACAGAGAATATTTTTCTTGTTTTTTTTAATAGTTACAAAGTCCTTATATTTTTGGAGATGTTTTATTCATGCCTTTTCCATAGGTTGAGTATGTTATCGTATATTGTTATAGAAGCCCCAGGTTGGCTTTCATTGAACAGGTATATGGTTTGCAAATAGTCAACCAATGGACAAGATGCAACCCTTGAAATCCATCTTCCCAGTTAAACTCTATCTCCACCAATGAGGAAACCTCTGTGCAATTGCTGGACTTGGAAGAAATTTCAACCAAATCTTCCTTCAAATACTAGCCTATTCTTAAGAACAGGACGGATATTAGTAGCATAGACGAAGTAAACTTGTGTCTAACAAAAATTGGAGTATCTGTTGGTTTATGGAACACATTTACTTGATAGTGAATAATTCTCTAACTGCTGAAGAGGTTTGGTTAACTGAATGATTATAACACTGTAGCAGAAACTTTATTGTATTTAATTTGGAGATTTTGCTATCCTAAGTTCAGTTTCCAGTGGAATCCACTGTGCTTTTCATTTTACAAGGTATCAATAAAATGAGAATAAGTATTACACTGTCATTGATTGAATTGAGCTACCTTCTCTCTTTACAAAAGAAAAAATATTAAAAATAAACTGGCTGTATGCCTACTGAAGAACGATAAATAGTAATGCAGATAAAGTATGTGAGTATGTTTGTGGGTTGAAATCTGGTAAACTAATTAAAGCAATATCTCCCAGATTATCACTCTATTACTCTTTCTCTCTCAATGTATAGGTATGCATGTTATATAAATGTAATATATATATATCTTCAAATATTATAGGGCTTTTAATGAATAAACTGCTACATATACCTTTTCTTCTATTTGTATACACAAATGTGTGCGTGCGTGCGTGTGTGTGTGTGTGTGTGTATGTATACACACACACACACACACACACACACACACACACACACACACACACACACACACACACACACACACACACACACACACACACACACACACACACACACACACACACACACATGTAAAAGTTGGATGATGAAAATGAGTGCTCAACACCACATTGGTGGATATAATTTCTTTGTTTTCCAAAATGGAGGCAAACACTTTTCTCCATGTGATTGGCTTGAAAAATTAAGACACTAGGATATTTTCCTACTTTTCTTAACATGAAACCAATGGTGGCCTTAATTCACTCACACGCACATCATCATCATCATCATCATCGTTTAACGTCCGCTTTCCATGCTAGCATGGGTTGGACGATTTGACTGAGGACTGGTGAAACCGGATGGCAACACCAGGCTCCAATCTAATTTGGCAGAGTTTCTACAGCTGGATGCCCTTCCTAACGCCAACCACTGACTGTGTAGTGGGTGCTTTTACGTGTCACCCGCACGAAAACGACCACGCTCGAAATGGTGTCTTTTATGTGCCACCCGCACAAGCCAGTCCAGGGGCACTGGCAATGATCTCACTCGAAAATCCTATGGGAGCCAGTCAGGCGGTACTGGCAACGGCCACGCTCAAAATGGTGCATCTCATGTGCCACCCGCACTAGAGCCAGTCCAGGGGCACTGGCAACGATCTTACTTGGCTTGCCGGGTCTTCTCACGCACAGCACATTTCCAAAGGTCTCGGTCAGTACATATATATATATAATTAATGATAAAGAGTATGGGGACTTGTTCATCCACAATTTATTTTATAATTTTATACAGCATATTATAATGACCTACACATGTTTCTACTTCACCGCCTACTCACAGTTGTAGATATAAACTAGGATTAAATCCATGCCATAGGTATCCATCTAGATATTGGTGGATGTGAAATCAACTGTTATACATACAGTTCAGTAGGCCAACAGCAAGTTCAGAATGGTTTCTAGTCCAGCATAGTTTTAACACTCGCGGCCCTTCTTGCTGCGGATCACACAACTATGATGTATGGATGGAAGCCTTTATATCATGGTGTCATAATCATGTACTTAATCAGTTGTCCAGTACTTTTCACTTCATCCATTTTTTTTTCTCTGCCATCATCTTCCCCGTTACACTGTTTCCTAACCTTGCAACAATCATTGAATTCAGTGTAGATGTGTGTACACAAGTGTCTGTGTGTGTATATGGGAGGGTGCACCAAGCTGAAAATTTTAAGATTTTTGTATTTATAAAGTGTACATAGGTGCAGGCATGGCTGTATAGTTTAGAAACTCTTTTTGCAATCATCTGGTTTTGGGTTCAGTCCCACTGCACAGTACCTTTGGCAATAGCACCTTCTATTATAGCCCCAGGCTGCCCTGTGCCTTGTGAGGGAATTTGATAGTTGGGAACTGTGTTGAAGCTCATTGTATATATGTGTTTGTCCCTACCCCACTGCCTAACAACTGGTGTTGGTTTGTTTATGTCCCCATAATTTAGTGGTTCAGCATAAAAAACCAATAAAATTAAATACCAAACTTAGAAAAGTTAGACTAAAACTTTTCAAGGCAATGCCCCAGCATGGTAATAGTCCTATGTCTGGAACAAGGAAAAGAAAGCTGAAGAATATCAGAATATCACAAAGGACATTTCCTTGGGTCCTGCTGGATGTTCATTTTGCTTGTGTTAATTGGGCTATAAAAGACATTGCCCCTTGGTTGATAATGTATCAAATGTTAAGACACATAAAATAATTGGCACACCTACACACGCAGGCAGGAAATACTTGCATACATATATGTAGCCCATAGATAAGTGATATACAAGCATATAGACAAAGAGTTACACATGCACATGGATGACTGGTATATGCACACATCCACATACATGGACAGGCATGCATATATATATATATATGCACATTCACAGACGCATGCACGCATTCAGACATGAGCTCATGTATCCACTCACACACACACGCACTTTCTTGGTCTTGGTATATGTGTGTGTGTGTGTGTGTGTGTGTGTGGACTGATCAGATGACTCATGTTGCTCAGTATCTGCATTTATGTACCTTGAGGTCTCTCTTTCTTGCTCTCTCTCTCTCTCACTCTTTCTTTCTTGCCATCCTTCTCTGTCCCCCCTCCCCCTCCCCCCCCTCTTTTCCTCACTTTCTCGTCGCATCAATTTCTTTATTCATTTCCTTCTCATAAAACTGGTTATCTGGAACATGGCAACTGAAATGACATATTTCCTCA
>NC_068981.1:65308508-65313775 GCF_001194135.2 Octopus bimaculoides
ATATATATATATATATATATATATATATATATATATATATATATATATATACACATACACACACACACACACACAGACATACATAGGAATATAGTTTGATAGAAATATATGTACATGCACTTATACACAGACTTGAATATCTATTGCAGTGGGAATATTGGCAGTTTAAAAATAGTGGGTGAAGATAAAAATGTTGTTAGGGGCTTAGGGTGGATAAACTGAGGCTTAGATTTATTTAGGGATTCAAAAAGGCTCTTGACATTGAATAAACAAGAAATTTCTCATCTGTAAGATGAATTAAGGAAGATAAGGAATTGTGTGTGTGTGTTTTGCACCTTAATTGATGTTGTTAAACCTCTGGTTGACCCTGATCTGGTGATACTATGGGCAAAGACATTCCAATCATAACAATCTCCATCTGTTATTTAGATACACTGTATCTAGGACTACATTATCCAATTCATCACATACAAGCAAGTATGATCGGGAGGAGTTTTGACTGCTATTTCTAGCAGGTCAAGTGGTCATATAGAGGCTCCATCATTAGTACCAGGAGCTCTCTCTCTCTCTCTTTATTTCTTTATCTATTCATTCATTTTGCTATTTCAATTGAAGTGTCACAAATAACCAAATAAAGTAATCTATATACATTCCAGAATATTTTTTGATATTCTTTCTCCAGCCCCTCCCCCTAGCTCTTTATTCATTTTTACTTTCTGTTCACCATGCTTTTTTTTAAGAAGTTAAGAAAATCCATGTCCAATGCTTGCCTCATTCAAATAGAACTGATACTTTGTTCCTTTAGCAAAGCGGAAGATACTACAACACTGTGTTAAATTGTCTCATACATCTATAATCATATCCTTTGTATCTAATAACAGTTTGTAAACTGTTGCTTAATGATCTACATACAAGTCAGTCCAAATGTTTTAGTTGACAGGAAGTTATCTTGTAACCTAAGTGTGTTGATGTCACGATATTTCTTCTGTTTATGATGGTGAGCTGGCAGAATCGTTCGCATGCCAGGCAAAATGCTTAGCGGCATTTAATCTTTCTTTACATTCTGAGTTCAAATTCCTCCATGGTTGACTTAGTTGTTTATTCTTTCAGGGTTAATAAAATTAGTGACAGTTGAGCACTGGAGTTGTTGTAATTGACTTACCCCACAACCCTCAAATGCTGACCTTGTGCCAAAAATTTTAAACAAATATTACTTCTGTTATCTTTCCCTTTTCTACTCTAGGCACAAGGCCCAAAATTTTTGGGGAGGGGGCCAATCGATTAGATCGACACCAGTATGCAACTGGTACTTAATTTATCGACCCCCAAAAGGATGAAAGGCAAAGTTGACCTCAGCGGAATTTGAACTCAAAGCGTAAAGAGACAAAATACCACTAAGCATTTCACCCAGCATGCTAATGCTTCTGGCAGCTTGCCGCCTTATTCCGTTACCTTTTCCATCCAAGATGGTGTGTTGTGATAAGGCTTTAAACAATTTTCTTGGTCTTTATTTTAATATAGCAAGAAATTTTCCATTATCTTACTGACAATAGTTTTAGATTTTACACAAGGCTAATAAATAATGGGTTACAATGAAGTAGAGTATCGGTGACCTGATCAAAATGATCATAAATGTACTATGAAAAAGACTTTGACACTTAACAATGTATATTATTATTACAACATAATAAAATATAATAAAATTGAATATAACATTTGAACGTGTATTTTTAATGGCTATAATAATTCTACTATGATGCAATTGTTTTAGTCCCAACAGACCTCTCTCAGATCAGTTCTCATTCTAAATAAAGTCTAACTGAAGAAATAAATGTATATTCCCCAGAATCTAACATCAGACAAGTTTAACCTTTTATATTAGTCAGTCAACTAGTTGTGTTAAACGACTGTACATACCTAACAAAAGAGTCTATATTGAGAAAATATAAAAATAAAAGAAATCTAGTCTTTAATTTACAAGAATATTTTTAAAAAAAGCTCCTTTTTTGTTTTTCTAATCCACTCCAAGAAAGTGCCTTGAATTTTACTTAGAGCAATTTAATAACACTTGTCAATAAAATATGTATAGAACAATGTGGTTCCAAGATGCTCACTATCACAAAGTATCCCCCACATCCTTTATCAACTTGGCGACTGTGTAAAGAAACTGAAAACCTTTCTTTGGCTATATTTCGAATATTTATTTTCTAAAGCTAAGCTTAGTACACTTTTTTAACATTAAGCTGTACAGTTTCTGAAACCACTCTTTAAGGAGCAGTAACTGAATAGTATTGGTATTTTATCATCTTCACCACCATCACCATCCTCCATCATCATCATCATTTTCATCACCACTACTTGAAAAATATCTGTGATCTGGAAGCAACCACATGGAACTAATGAACTATAACCACATAGCTAGCATAGCGAGATATTTTCCATTATTCTCCTAACAATAATTTTACATTTTACATACTTAGTTACCTTTTATAAGAATTTTGTTTTTCATTTTAGTATATTGATCAAGTACCAATGTATATATCATCATCGTCGTTGATATATACATTGGTATATATATATATATATATATATATACACATATATATATATATTTATGATATTGAAATGTGGATATATGCATTCAAACATACAACCTTTCTATAAGATGAAGAGAAATGTTATCCACAGCTGAGTTCAGCCAAACATACTATCACACTTAAGTGTTATAATGTTTGTATCTATAGAGTAAAATTAATAAATAAAATAATCTTCAGATTTCTGACACTTCCATATGTTCTTTTACAAATAAATAATAGCAAATTTTCCATAACTTGAGGTATTCAATTGTAGAATATGAGTTCTTTGGCTAGTAGCATATGGAATTTAATGCTTTCCTCAATTCAAGGGCATTGGGTACATCATTCAGATGAAATAGAATCATCATGGAAAGGAAACTGTTGCAGAGTTAATCCATTGATAGCTTATCTCGTAGTGCATCACACTAGCTACATATCACTTTTGTTTTTCCTTGTTGGCATCATTTGGATGAATTTCCTCAGTATCACATCTAAATCCTGCATTATCTTCTCTGTGAGAGCCAACTTCCTGTGATTGTCCTCACTAGTCTTTCTTTGTTATGCATTAATATAATATTAAAATGCACTGTTAGTTTTTCTGTTTGTGTGTGCTGTGTTGTTGACAAAAACACCATTGTGGTGGTAAGATGTTTCAATCAACGTACTCTTAAACACAAGCTTTTTTGCTTGAAATAACTTCCAGTACATTTCTGAGACTTGGAATCTCAAAACCTTTGTATCGACATGGAAGTACAATTTCTCTCCATTGATGGATGACAGACAATGGAAAAGAATGTGTATGTGAGCAGGAAGAGGTACACAGACATACATATGAAAATGCACGTACATAATACATATGACTAAGAGAAATGTGTCGGGCATCAAATACACACACACACACACACACTTCAAATAACAGATTTGATTGCACAAATACACTGGCAAAACATACAGCAACATACATACAAGACCAAGAGACACATATATACACAGGTACATACTATGTGTGAATGAACAATATTTTATTGTGAAGAGAGAAAGATATGGGGAAAAAGAGAAAGTAAAACGAAAGTGATGTTCTGTTGATGTAATGATTTGTTTTCATTAAATAATTGTGTGTGTGTTTTACACACACACATTATCAGCTTCGTGCCCTCACTGTGTCCAAGTGTTGGCTTGCCAAGACATTCTCCAATTCCATCTGGATACGTCAGCATGGATATAATCAGCCAAGCTCTTGTTTCCAGTCCCTTTGGATGTCATCAGTCTACAAATGTCTTTCAAAGCCTCTTATCTTCTTCCCCCCACAACACTTCCTGTCAGAATGGTCTTGAGCAGTGACTCAATATGCATTGCATGTCCAAAATATGATAGCTTTGCAGACTTGATTCTCAACAATAAGTGCCTTTGCTCTTTCAGCTTTTCTAGTACTACACCATTTATTACCCTATCTTTCCACCTTATCCTGCCCAACCTGCAAAAGATGCACATCTCAAAAGCTTCCACTTTTTTCTTCATAACCGTACACAGTGTGCAAGTTTCTGCCCTATTGTACACAAATGACATACTATAGCAGTTTACTAGCCTTAATTTTAGATGCAGTTATGTCTTTAGAAGTGAGAGTATTTTTCATACCTATAAATGTTGTTTTAGCTTTATTTATTCTCTGAATAAATTCTTCACAGTGACCCTCCTGAGTTATTTTTTTTATCCTAAATATTTGCTCGAGTATCTGTCCATTTATCTTGATAGTTGCTTCCTTTTGTCTTACTAATAACCATTGTCTTTGTTTATATTCATATTTAGACCTTTCTTGTCACTTTGTTCTTTTAGAACATCAACAATTTCTTGTACTTTTTCAGAGCTATCTGCTAAAGGAACTGTATCATTTGCTTATATTAAATTCATACCATTCATTAGGAGTCCTTTGATTTCACTTGACTCTCTGCTGCATTTTGGTTGTGACAAACCAATGCTAACCTGAGAAAATGAACATAGAATATATATATATCATTCATCATCTTCATCGTATAATGCCTGCTTTCCATGCTGGCATGGGTTGAGTGGTTTGACTGAAGACTGGCAAGCCAGTAGGCTGCACCAGGCTCCAATCTGATCTGGCAAGGTTTCTACAGCCGGATACCCTTCTTAATGCCAACCACTCTGAGAGTGTAGTAGGTGCTTTTTATGTGCCACCGGCACAGGGGCCAGTCAGATGGCACTGGCATCGACCACGTTTGAATGGTGGTTTTTACATGCCACCGGCATGGGAACCAGTCAGGCAGCATTGGCATTGGCCACGTTCGGATGGTGTTTTTTACATGCCACGGGCACAGGGGCCAGTCTGGAGGCAATGGCATAATCCAGGGAAATAATAATTTATTTATTCTTCTCATTAGTTTGTTATCGAACTGTTGCTATACTGGAGCACCACCATCAAGAATTTTAGTTCATTATGTTCACCACAACATTTTCTCTGATTACTTACTTTATCACCCTTATATGGTGTGTAACAGTAATGTTGAACTGAGCATAAAGGGGCATAAACAGCATATAACTCAATTCAAGTATTTCTGTTTAAACAAACCAATTTTGGTATTCTGCACATATGTACCTACCTACACACATACACACACACACACACTCTCTCTGTCTCTCTCTCTCTCTTTCTCTCTCTCTCTCTCTCTCTCT
>NC_068981.1:65313785-65318376 GCF_001194135.2 Octopus bimaculoides
CTCTCTCTCTCTCTCTCTCTCTCTCTCTCTCTCTCTCTCTCATGTAATTGTCTTCTGCCAAATTTCACTCACAAGGCTCTTTTGGTATCCAGAGCCATAGTAGAAAGCATTTATCAAATGTTGTCTGATAGAACTAAATGTTTGTAATGCAAACTTCTTAATGATATGCTATGACCACAATGGTGATGATATTTCAAATCCTCAGATTTCATACTCTTCAGAGTCTGTCTACAGAATTTTTTTTTCTGTTACGGTAGTTTTTTTTTCTTAAAAGAGAAGAAAAAGAAAGAAAATCTATTTCAATAATTATCTTTAAGAAGCAATAATTAAACGATAATTTTCTCTTCATGTTTTCCTAATTCTTCTCTTTAGTTATATGCAAGTTAATTAATTTGTTTATGCAATGATTATATTAAATATTTAGGTTAGCGATTGTTGACTTGAGCAAACAAGAAAAAGCTAGTTAGAAATAGCAGCCAAATCTTAATGCAGATTACATTGTCATCTTAAAAAAAAAAAGAAAAAATCCATCTTGTTACTGTAATCCTATGTGTGTATATATATATATATATATATATATATATATATATATGTAACATAAATAATATATAAATATATGCATATATCCATACATATATGTACATACCTACATCTATAGGTATACATACATGCATATCTGAGTACAGGACATCACAAAAAATGTTAAACACAATGAGAAACGAAGACAAAGACAAAGATAGAAAACAAACTTTTTTTTGAACAACGAAAATAACAGAGAAACGAGACATGCAACATAACGAATTTTTCCTTTCTTCAGTTGTCCCTGTTCCATATACTCCGCGTTTCAAAGGCAAGGACAATATGCAACTTCGTTGGAACAGTCCTTCCCGCAAAAGCAAATTAATTGAATTTGAAATTTTTTGCGGAGGGTGAAAGTGTAAACAATAACAGGACAGTGAGAACAAGACAGTAAAAACAAGACAGAACAGTAAAAACAAGACAGAACAGTGAAAACAAACGGTGAGGGCTGTTAGGCCAAGATGATAGAGAAATCATTATTTTGAATGCGAAGTTAGATGTGAATGAAAGACAAAAAAAATTCACGTCTTCTCTATAGGAAGGCAGGAAGTGGAAAGAAAGAATCCCTTTCGTCACGTGTCAGCGACGAGAGGGTCAAGGAGGTGGAGTGAGAGAGAGGGAACAGTGAAAGGAAGAGAAGAATAGGAGAGGGTTGGGAGAGAAAAACAGAAAGGATGAAGAACAAGAGAGGGTGAGAGATAGACAGAGAAGTGATAGTAATAGTAGTAGAGTGTGCAATAAAAACATAGGACAGCTGGTAAGGATCTATATTCTTAATAGGTTTGTTTTATCTGGGTTAATTTGGTGTTAAACAAGTTTTTTTTTCAATTCATATTCTGTATCTTTATCTTTTTCCCTACTTTGCTTCCACTTTATCATTTCATTCCAGCAGTTTGTTACTGTTTACTCCAAGTCAGCCTTGATTGAGTAATACCTATTATCAAAGATATTCTGGCTGTGATCATCCTATCTTTTATTTCAGGCATAGTGTTTTTAGCAATACATTATGCGATGTGTCCATCCTTTTTTGAGCTAGTAAGTTGTGATGCGAAGAAAATTTAGCTATCTTTTTATCAGACTGATGGCAATGTAGAGCCTTCTTCATTGACTCATTCTAGCATAGTTTATATAGAACTATTAATTCATATGTTCTTTGTTGTCTTATGTAATTTTCCTTCTTATGCTGCAATAAAATAATGTAAGTCTACACCATTTTATTGCAAGCCAAACATAGAATGCAACGTTTGGCATGAAAATTATACACGATATTGTCAAGTATATGAATTAATAATTTAATGTTTTTACACAGAATTAATTCATACACTATGTTGTCTGAAGTATGTATGTTTCCTTGCCATTACAGGTTCTGTGGTTTTGATTTCTAAATAATTTCCTGTGAAAATCACCATAATATGCGAGTGATGCACTATAGCTAATGTTTTTTCAGTAATTCTGAAGAAATAGAAAAAAGAGCAAGTTGTGTGTGTGAGAAGTCGTAAATTATTGACGGCATTGTTGAAGTGACACTCAAAAATAAAGTCCATCCTATTGCAAGGGGCACTCATGATTAGATTCGAACTCAGCGTTGTTTTTTTTTCTATTGCTACTACAATGGTCTCAACTTCTTGGAATTAGTCTTGTACTTCCACCACTCGGGTACCTCTGACCCACTTGTCTCTCCACCTCTCATCATCTTTGTTGCATCCATCTCTCTCTATCTCTACACTAATTACTATGTCCAGTCTTTCCCCAGAACATTGTCCCTCTGGAATCTCCTTGTTCATGTCTTCCTTACAGGCATTGACTTATCATTGACAGTATCATCCCTTTTGGAAGGCCTGCCAGTGTCATGGGCTCTGCCTCTTCCTCCAGACTCAACAAGTGAAAAAAAAAAGCTATTGAAATGTTTTGTTCATTTCCAGCGTTGCTACTTATAGTAGTGGGTTGAACTATTTTGTGGTATCTGTTTATAGCTAGGTGGACCTCAGTAGTTTAGAGTTAGGTAAAATAGCCATAAACTGTTGCATCATGAATAACAATAGACCTTTCAGACAGCAGTCCAATTTCACACTAACCTTACCAGCTGAAGTTCTTGCAGTAAGGGCTTTAAAATAATAGTTATTGTTCTTATAGTTAATTTAAAGGATATTAAAAAGCTAAATGGATATAACAATGATTAATATTATTGTCTTTTTTTTTCCAGCAAATAAAGGAAACAACTATGGACATATTTTAGTCTTGTTCTCGTGTCATTAGTAAAGCATAGCTCTCATTGTACTTTCTGAAGTAGAGATGAAACAATCATTAAGTAAATATACATTATTGTGCAATTTATATTCTAAATGATAACCTTAACATATCTTGTGTGATTTGAGGCATTTGTTTTAAAATGTTTAGATTGTTTTTTATTGATGTAAACAAGAAATTCCTGTTTCAGATGTAAATGGTTGTTAGTGATGTTGGAAATGAGTGTGATAAGACGATATTTAGCAGGGTCAGGATGCCCACTCTTCTTGGGAATGGGACACGCTGTTTCCAAAAATCGGGTTATATTCCTTGAGAGAAAATGTGATAACGATAGAGATATTTCAAAGTTTAAATTTTTTAAGGAATTCTTTTATAATTTACCTATATCAAAAGGAAATTCCCCCTCCCCCATCCTTCAAGTACAGTATTCTGAATATGCATGTTAGAGAATGAACTTGTGACTTTGCAAGCCATTACTTGAGCTTATTAAATCTTGGTTCCTACATGTCTTTCTGTATATGAGCTAAGATTATCAAATCAAACAAAATGAAGGGAAAAGAAGACTGCTGTTTCCATATTTACAATAGGCAACAAGTTGTTCATTGAAAATCCTTCCTCTAAATAAATTTCCTCCTCTTCTGATGTCTCCTTCTCTTATATCTTTATTGTGTATTTGTTCTTCTTATTTGAACAAAACTGTAGGATTTCTTTTCTATTAATGCAACTATTGAAGTGTTTTCATATTTTAGTTTGTGCTAATTTTAGTGGGTTTTAGTTATTGTTACTAGCTGAGTTAATCACTGAGACTGAATATGATTTGGTGCTAATTAGACAGTTTTGTCTATTATATGAACCCACAGCTGCCGTTTGATTCATCTGTACTGAGCTTTGTTTAGTTAGGAGTTCATCATAGAAATGTTCGTATTTACTCATACAGCTTATTTCCTTTTTTCCGTCTGGCTGTTGGATTAGTTTCTAATTTCTCTTGTCATCAGAAGAGCTTTACCTGGTGCCAATAATAAGTTTGTTTGTAGGTGGAGAAGTCCTTTTGTTTTCGTTTTTGATTTCAGCTGCTGTTGATGTTACAAGAATGCTTGTGATACACTAAGCTAGCATGGAGATTTGAGCTAACTTCACAAATATCCCAGTCCATGCTGCTGCCAAGTAAATGTTGCTATTAATTTTCCTAAGTTTATTGCCAGACGAATGGTGAAATAATCTAAGAGAGTATTTTGACTCTATTTTCTAAATAGAAATGATGTTTGAGTGTTGCATCTTTATTTGTATTTCTTTTTAGTTAATTTCCTTTTGTACTCTGGGCATCTCCATACACAGAAATTTAGATTAATTCTTATACTTCTTAGCAAATTATTTAGATCACTAATGCCTTTGGGAAATGCATCAGTGTCACAAAGACCATTCCCCAACTCCAGTTTTAGACTGGCAAAAAGTTATTAGATTATATAAAAGTATTGATGAGATAGTATAAGTTCTAAGATAAAATGCTCAGACAGTGGTATTTGATACTGATTTTGATTTCAAAACTTTCTACAGTTAATGAAGTAAATACCAGTACATTATTAATGTGTATCTTAGTTACGATCATTCTTTGTATAAATTTGATCTTGTTTATAATCAAAACAAACAGTACTAATGCAGTTACTCCAACCTTGACCATTGACCATTTTATATATGTATATATATAAAACCCTCTAGTGTCCAATATGTCCTTCATTTTTTTTTTTTGTTTTTTTGTTATGTGATG
>NC_068981.1:65318386-65328598 GCF_001194135.2 Octopus bimaculoides
TTTTTTTTTTTTTTTTTTTTTGTTATGTGATGGTAAGGTGTGATCCGAGAGAAATTTGGCTGCTAGCAAATTGGCAGAAGTTATAGAACATCACTTTAATTGTCTTGCAGTATTTATTTTGGTACTTAGCATTCTGTGTTCAAATCCCATGAAGATCAGCTTTGCTTTTCCGTTTATTCGGTATCAATAAGGTACCAGTCTAGAGTGATAAACTAGCAGAATTATTAGTGTCATGCAGGTTATGTTGTGGTATTTGTTCCAGCTCTATGAATTCTGAATTCAAAGCCCATTGTGGCCAACTAATCACCAGAAAAGGGATTGGAATCTTCTTGTGTATGACCATACTTAACCATGGATGACGACAGAGTTATCAAAATATTCTTATCAATTATTTTCCCCTTCATTTCATGTTTGACTTATAGAAATTAAGTCAAATTTACTTGGCAATGACACAGACTGGAATAACATTAGAGCAATCCATGTTATTCAACCGACTGAGAGCAGACGATGATGACAATGATGATGATTATGATGATGATGAGCAACTACATATAGTACTGTTGTCTGGTGATAGCAATTCTTGGATGAAACTTTCATCACTAATGCTCTTATGGAAAGCATAAATATCACATCTCATTATTTCACCTTTTCTGTATGTAGGAAATGATGGTTAACAAGTCGGTTATCAAACTGTGAGTGTAACAATATTGATTTCTTAATGGACAGGAGGCTACAAGATTTTAGGGAGAGTGAGGTCAGTTATGTCAGTTTAGTACTTGACTAGTACTTATTTTATCAGCACCAAAACGATGAAACGGAAGTTGAACATAAAATAACTTAACTGAATACTGCATGGCATTTTTTTTCTTGTTATTCTCTACTAATTTTACCAGTCTTCCACCCTTGTAATTAGTGCTGTATTAACAGAGCAAATTGTCTCCCTGCTAGTAACCAATTCCAGCTGTGATAGAGTTTGAACTCATGACCTCGGCTATTGCGATTCTTTTCACTGATATATATATATATATAATTAAGAATATCATCCCAATAGAATTTAGAGCATTTGCTATTTTGTTGCTTAACTCTTATCTTGATATCTGGCTTAAATATATCAAGTTGATATAATCCTCTACTTGATATATTCTGTTTAGGCTAATGGATTTTACAACAAGCTTAGACTAAATTTCATTTTTGATCTTTTTGAATACTTCCACTACATTACCATTTAAAATGTTCTTATCCACCCCTAGTTGCCTGTTGATTGCATTAGTATATAATAGTGAAGCTTTTGATTATGGAATGACCACTCTGCTATAGTTTATGCTATTAAATACCATTAAGAAGTTAGTGTGTTTGGTTGTCTGCTCAGTGTGCATTAGTAAGGCACTAACATTTTGAAGCACTGAATAAATGTTGATTGAATTTTTGAATGTTGTATGCAAGACTTCATGTAATTGTTGATATTGAATTTGAACTAGTGTGATGTCATTATTATGCTAATATTCAGGGCAGTGGGCTGGCAATATTGTTAACATGCCAAGCAAAATGCTTAGCAGCATTTCGTCCATCTTTACATTCTGAGTTCAAAATTCCACCGGGGTCGATAAAATAAGTGCCAGTTGAATACTGGAGTTGATATGATCAACTTATCCTTTCTTTCCGAAATTGCTGACCGTATGCCAAAATTTGAAACCATTATCATGCTAATACTATTACATGCTTTTTGCATACTTGCACATGATTGCATCTTAGGTGGGTTCCAATGTGATATAACAGCTTGGCTCATCAGACTACGTGTAACTTTGAATGGACACTGTATAACCTGGTAGCCTGTTCTAACTTGTTGAATGTAGGACAAGTATTGGATCTGGTCAATCATTGACATTTAGCATTTCTGTCAATAGGCCCTAACCAGCCTTCAGAGTTAATTGAAAGGTTGCACAAATTGATTATTTAAAACTTTATATTACCATATCGGTATGAATGCTGTAGTTTTTTTTCTTTTTAATAGTTTGTTTTATTGGTTTCAGTTTTGTAATTGCACTGGGGATCAATTATATTCTCAATCATTTTTACAAATGTATGCTAATACACTGAATTATAGTATATATCATCTAGTATGGAATAAATCATACAAATTATATATATATATATATATATATATATATATATATATATATATACATACACACGTATGCATTTGAATTATATCTTTTATCTTTCAGTCATTAGACTGCAGCTATGCTGGGGCACGGCTTTGAATTTTACTCAAATGAATTGACCTCAGTGCTTTTTGTTTTAAAGCCTGGTACTTGTTCTATCAGTCTCTTTGCTGAACCGATAAGCTACAGGGACGTAAACACACCAACACTAGTTGTTAGCAGTGGGGAACAGACACAGAGAAAACACACACACACGATGAGCTTCTTTCAGTTTCCATCTATGAAATCCACTTGCAAGGCTCTGATCAGTTTGAGGCTACAGTAGAAGACATTTGCCAAAGGTAAAATGTAGCAATGTGCCACAGCCATATCTATGAAAATCTTGTAGTTTTTACTCAAAGCCATGTCATGTAAGTTTTTGCTGTCATTTAATCCCAAGTTAGTACCACTCAAGTAAACTTATAGTCAGTAACATTCCAGATGTGATCTTTCAGTTTTTAATTCAGGAATTGCATATCTAGAACTACATTATCCAAAATGTCTTTCTTTAACTTTTTTTTAAATGATAGGATGTAATTTCTAGGTCAGGCATGTTGGGGTTCTTTGTTGATTCATCTTGTAAATGTAAGAAAATTATGAAAGTCATTTAATATAGATTAGGAAATATGCGTATCATCATCATCATCATTATTGTGACCACTTTTTCATGCTTGCATGATTGAGACAGAACTTGAGGTAGATTTCCTATTGCTAGATGCCCTTCTGGTTGCTAACCTTCACATCTTTCCAAGCAAGGTGATATTTCCACTTGGCCAGACATGTTTATACAGAAGACTGGAAATGAAGGATACTGCTTAAATGATGGTGATGCAAGTTTACTATTATCATGTGATATCAAGACGGGGACATTCACATACATACATATATATATGTACAAAGGGTTTCTTTTAGTTTTATCATATGGTTTAGATCAGCCTAGGTTATAGTAGAAGACAGTTGACCAAAGTGCCACACAGAGGGACTGAACCCAAAACCATGTGGTTGGGAAGCAAGTTTTCCTATCATATAGCCATATTCTATATCACTTAAACATGCTATAAACTTTTTTCAATAATATTAGAGTACATTTTATTCTTTTATGTCTATTTTATATATTCCTCTACACTCAGATTAATTCTAAGGAAAAATTTCAAAGACAAGTAGTTTTTGTAAATTCTGAAGTGTTTGTAAGTTCTAAGCATTGTAGCCCATTGTTCTTTTAATACACATTTCATCCCTGCATATGCATTTAAATATTCTGTTATAAGCTGGAAATAAACCAATACTCTTTGCATTATGTTTACAATATAGTTGACATTCACTCCATTATGAAACTTCAAAATACATGAATCAGCTTCATTTGATGTTTATGTTTTGGTGAAAAAGGAATAAAATATTGTCTTGAGGTAGGGGTACATGCAAAAAATAGAAGTGAATATTACTTGAAACTTTAGGATAGTTTGCTTAGTAAGTTGTTCAATTACCTACTTCCACTGTGGTATCATTGTTAAAAAGATAATGGAGTCATTAAAAGAATGAAATATTGGCACATTCTGTAAATAAAAGCAATCATGCTTTAGAAGATAAAAACTGTTGTACATAGAAGATTGTGTGTGTATGTGTGTGTGTGAACTAGAAGTACAAACACATTTGTATATTGCTCTTATGTCACAAGCATGTACTAAAAACTTTTGTTTTTCTTTGAGAGAGAAAGAAAAAAAAAACATTGTGGAATGTGCATGTATGTATGTGAGTAAACAAATCTGTTAAAATAGAGAAAATAAATTCAAGAAATGTTCTTTGAATTTAATTAACTCTTCTATTATCATGGCAATAAATAAACACCAACAGAGGGTATATGTATGGTGTAAGTTTACAGTATAAGAAGTCCTGTAGGAATGTCTCTGTGATTTTTACATTTGAATTTGACTTTTCTGCATTAATTACTTCACTGCTGATAGTCTTTGTTTTGTTAGCGTGTGACTCCATACATAGTTCAAATTTAGGTTGACATCTTGAGGGTAAATAAAATAGAATGAAGTAAAATAAAATCTTAAAGAAAATCATTATTATTTAAAATTTAATCAATTATATTTTTGCTTTCTTTTTTTTTTTCTTCAAATCTAAGTTGACTAGTAAGTAATTGACATTCTAATGCAGTGAATTGGGCTGAGTCAGTAGAAGGCTGTGTAGGACTTGAAATGTTTTAACTGTATCTAGCTCAGTATTTTACAAACTTGAGTTCAAATAGTGGCTGAATTAACTTCAGTTTTTATTCTTTCCCTAGCATGGATCAGCACCCATCACTCTCACAGGCTCTCTGATTCTGGTGATATTGATACAGTTTATATTCAACTTGTATCATAAGTAGGAAGGGAATTCTTCTGAGAATAAAGGACTGGGTGAAATTGATGTGGGGTTTAAAGGATGAGACATAGTAAGGGGAATGTGAAGGGAGATGGATGGGCCTAGAAGTTGGTAAGCAACTAGCTAGTTTAGAAAAGCAGAGGCTTGTACAAGTTGTTATTGCAGTGGTGGTGGTGGTGGAATTAGGAGAAGATGAATAGCCAAAGAGTGCAGGGGCAGCACATCTATGAGCCAGAGGTTGCAGTGAGTTGCTGAGTGACTTTTTGCGAATTAGTCAGGTGCAGGGTTAGCATTTTCCCTTAGATAAACAAGGTGATTGTCTAAGCCCTAAAATCTGAGGATACCAGAAAAAAAAAATGTACGACAAATTCTTTTTTTTTTTTTTCATCTTCAGCTGTGTATTCATTTCTGTCAACAAAGAATTAACGTTTTGGCAGTGGCAGAAAATTGAATTATCAATAGTAGAACAATTGTTGCATTATTGTATATCATCCTCTTCATGTTCACTTTTCCATCCCTACATGTGTCACATGTAATTAGAGGCAGATTTACTGTGCCCAGATTCCCTTTCTGCTACCAACTCTCACTTGTTTCCAAGTAAATATTTCCCTGTGGCTGGAATTGTTTCCACAGAAGATTGGAAATGGGTATCACTTGTATAAAAGTGACGCTCATCTACAACTATCACATAATGTCAACGCAAGGAAACATATTCACACATACATACATGATGAGCTTCTTTTAGTTTCCATCTACCAAATCCACTCACAAGACTTTGGTCTGATGGGAGTAGAACACCTCTTAACCCAAGGTGCCCCAGAATGAAACTGAACCCAAAAACATGGTTGGGAAGCAATGTTCTTAACCACACAGCTATGCTTGCACCAATGTTATACACTATATAAGATACACTCCTGGTTGTATACAACAAATGGACATACCTGGAAGAAGGGGGTACTCATTGTAAGGTTAGCATATTGTACTGAAAACTCTGGTACCAGTCCTGGTCAGAAGGTTTTTGTTTTGTTGTGATCTAAGGTGTGAATGTGTGTGTGCATGCGTGTGTGTATATATGTGTAACACTTGTTATGGGAGTAGTATTCTGTTAGTGCGACTTCAGGTCTGTACGGGGTCAGTAATTAGTCAGAGCTGAAATATTTTCTGACTATCCCTTGGAAGCATAGTTTTTGTAAGTGGGATTATCATAGATGATGAAGTCTAAGGGCTTGAAAGAAATATAGAACGTTTATTCATTCAAACACTAATTTCTCCTCTTTTAGCAAAATTCCATCCATCCGTCTTCTCTACCCAATATTCCTGTGAGGGTCATGGAGTAGAAACCTCAGGTACTTCTTCCGTAGGGCCATATCAGAAGCAACCATCATTACATTTTTAAGCTGGATTCTGAAATGTGACCAGCTGAGGAGGAGACCCCTTTTGGTTATGAATGACCATGGAGTTGCACCTAGAAAGTTCCCCTCCAAGGCACAAGTCCAAGCATGGTTTTTTTAATGGAAGACCAGCAATTGCTCATGCAGACCAGTCTCCCTTCCCCACACCACTGATGTTGTCCAAGGGAAAGAAAGGCAAAAGCTGATACAGCTTGGCACCAGTGATATTGCATCTCATTTCTATAGTTGAGTGAACTGGAGCAACATGAAATAAAGTGTCTTGTTCAAAAGCACAACACAGCCCAGTTTGGGAATTGAACTAACTACCTCAGGATTGTAAACCTGATGCTCTAATCACTGAGCTATAACCAAGGCTATGGTTATTATCCAACCCTTTCATTCTTGATCTTCTCCACTAGATCAGTCACTTGACTTGGGTTGAAAAATCTTGTCTTGCAATTCTTTCCTGCAACATTTTAATCACATGTCCTTAGTACTGGAGCTGTGACCTTTTTTAATAACAAAAAAGGAAAACCACTATGTTTATAGTTATTGTACCTATCCTATAGAAAGAATTACAGTCATTCCACTGAGATTGTTTACAGGAATCTTCTTCATTGTTATATACTGTTGACTTTTCCATGGTTTTCCTCTAAGCTTGAACTGTTTAATCTGTGCTTTCTTCCCATCGCTCATGAGAGGAAATATGTGTTATGTTGTACACATTAGATTGAATGTAATAAGTTTTATTTATTTTCTGTTTTACAATTTATTTTGTGAATTAAATTATTTTCAATAAATAAAAACAAAAACAAAAACAAAAAACAAATGTTTGTTTAAAATTGACAAATTATGCAGCACTTGCCATAAGCAAAGTTTATTCAGGAAGTATTGCCAAGAAACGTCAAATAAGCACGCACACGTGCACACGTACACACACACACGCACACACACACACACACACACACACACACACACACACACTCACTCATTCACTTTCTCTCTTTCTCTCTCCTCCCTACCACCTCTCTCTCTTTCTCTCCCTCTCCACTATTTTTCCTCTCTCTCCTTTTCTCCCTTCCCTCTCTCCTTTTCTTCTCTCCTTTTCTCCCTTTCCTCCCTCTCCCATCTTTCCTTCCCATTTCTTTCCTCTACCCTCCTTCTACCCTCTCTCTGCACACACACACACAAACACACACACACTTGTTTCCTTTTCTCATTTTACTGGTTTTTGTCCATTAGACTGCAACCATACAGGAGTACTACCTTGAAGTGTTTTAGTCAATCATTTAAAACTCCAATACTTTATCTGATACATATTTATATCTACCTTGTGAGAGGAGAAATATAAAGTTGAAGTAGTCATAAAAGGATGTAACCAAAGCAGAATAAAATGCTACAAGGTACTTTTGTTTGACAAGCCATTCTTTCACACCAGACATGTGTGTATGTGCATGTGTGTATCGAAGTGTGGATGAACTCAGTAAATTCAACAGCCATCCATCAACAGGGACTGAGGCACCCCTAGTCTTTGTTTAGACATCTCTCTAGATGATGGACAACTCTGATATAATACTTGTAACTTCCTTTGCTTCCAATGATGTAGACTACTTCTTCTTTTTGGGTAAATGTATATATTTATTTAGAGAATGTAATTGGCCCTGTGCTCGTCCTTTCTTCACTTTAAGAAGCTTCAAGCAAAGGCATCACTTGATTTTTAATGTCTCTATTATGTGCTACATACTATGACTGGCCATAGCCATAGAATATCAAAACACTCAATGAAAATTTCCATAATAGAATGAAAGCATGGGCGGTAACTCTATGAGCACCTACTATCAGCTTGGGTGAACGATTCTCTGAACACCTGTTTCAAGAGGTTCTCAGCATTGTTACATCTGTGTAAAACAGTGTAGGTCCCTTGTGGGGATAGAAAAACCACCTCTGTGTTGCTTTAAGAACACAATCAAGTGATAGCAATGGAATTACTCAGGATCAAGTTTCAGCCATCTTATATGTATATGTGTATGAACGTATGTATATATATGTATACCTGTGTGTGTGTGTGTGTGTATATATATGTGTGTGTATGTGTATGTATGTATAATATATTTTATTCTCTGATTTCTCTCTGTAACTTACACAGAACCTTTCATGTTTGTTTACAAATATTATGTGTGTGTGTGTGTGTGTGTGTGTGTGTGTGTGTGTGTGTGTGTATATGTATGTATGTATGCACGTACATGTGTGTGTGTGTGTGTATGTATGTATGTAAATGTTATTCACTTTAATAGCCACCTTTGCAAACATGGTGTTTTACAGCTAGGTATTTTTCTTAGTGCTAAGCACTCAATCATGAAATTAGAAACTAACCGGGGCGGGGGGTTGATACACAGTTGAAGTGGAATAAACAAAGTTGTCATGCCCAGGTGCCACTATAGATGTAATTAGATTTCACGCATGATGATGATGATGATGTCCTTGTAGTCTAACTCCTTCATTCATAACTAGTATGCCTTATGAATCATTTGATTCCTTTAAATCTACTTGTCTGAAGAAAATCACAAGTGACATGTGGAGCATTATCATTTGGCAGGGTTGAACCAAATACCTTGCAGTATTTCTGCTTGCTCTTTACACTCCCATTTTAAACCCCTCTGAAGTTAACTTAGCTTTTCATCCTTCTGGGGTGGATAAAATAAAGTGCCTGTTGAGTATTACAATCTATTTAGTTCAGTGGCTCCCAAACTTTTTTGAGCTGCTGCCCCCTTGACACGCAGGCCACATTCCTGGCACCCCAACCCCAACTAACCATCACAAACAGACCTCTTTCTAAAGTAAATTCAAAGCAACTGTATTTCACAAATAAAACTTAACCTAATGAACCTATTATTTTGTTGTTTTTACACGAATCACTACCACATTATCACCCCACTTTTCTTAAACGCCCCCATGGAACTTTCCACTGCCCCCAGGGGGACAATACCATCCACTTGGGAACCACTGATTCAGTTGATTAAACTCCACTTGCTAAATTTATATCCTTGTACATATATCAGAAATGATTTTGTTTTTTTAGGTGACAACTTTGTCATGTGATTTTCTTTGTAATCTAAATCTCTTGCTGATTATATTTTTATATTTCTATACAATAGATTTCTTATATACTCACAGTATTTTTAAAATAAATAAGAGTGTAACGTATCAATAGCTCAACGGTGGTTTAAGTCTCTGGACTGTAACCATATTGGAGTATTGTCTTAACAATCCTATCCTCATTTCAGTTTGGTACCTTTTTTTTGTTGTTGTTGTTTTCTGTTTATTGAATGATTAAGTTATAAGTTACTTTTTCTCATGTAAAGAGATGCAAACAGACACACTAAGCTATTTCATTGCTTTTGTTTACCAAATTCCAGTTACAAGACCAAAAGTACAGACATTTTCTTAAGATGGTGTACAGTGAGATTAAACACAGAGCCATATGGTTGAGAAAGGAGCTTCTTAACCACTTGGTTAATTTTTATCTTATCATTGTGCTTTTACTTGTTTCAGTCACTGGACTACATTCATGGTGGGGCACCACCTTGAAAAGCTTAGTCAGACAAACTGCTTCATTGTACTTATTATTAGGTCTTGTACTTATTTTTTTTTGATCATTTTTACCTAACCGTTAAGTTATGGGGACATAAACCAACGCAGGTTGTGAAGCATGTGGATGGGCAGCACAATGATGTGTGCGCATACACACACCCATAAATACATATATACACAATGGGCCTCCACATAGTTTTTATCTACCAAATTCATTCACAAGGTATTGACCAGCTCAGGGTTATAGTAGAAAACACTTGCCCAAGGTGTTGCTGAATAGTCAGACTCTACCTCAAACTATATGGTTCAAAAGCAAGCTTCTTAACTATGCATCTATATTGCCTGCATCTGTATTGTCAAAATGATATAGTTCATAGTTTCCAATATACTAATTTTTTTTTTTTTTTTTTCATGTAAAACCATCAAAATAAAATTATAATTATGACATAAAATGTAAAAAGACACAAAGCCAAAGTTCTCTGATGTGATGTGGTTAACCATTGCCACTTCAGCTTGAAATGAATAGTTAATCAGTTAAAAATTATTCTATCTGTAATAAACCTAAGAATTTATGCATGCCAATATTGATTTCTTAACTTTAGAAATCAATATTGATTTCTTACAAAACATGACAATATTAATCTCTTTGTATTAATCCTTCT
>NC_068981.1:65328697-65347336 GCF_001194135.2 Octopus bimaculoides
CTCTCCCTCTCTATCTATCTATCTATCTATCTATCTATCTATCTATCTTTTCTCTTGTATTAGCCAACATTTCTGTTGTTTTCCCCCGCTACTATTCACCCCAGCCCCCTCTTCTTGTAGTTGTATCATAATAACAGTTACTATCTACTTTTATAATGTGTGTGTAAGAGAGAGAAACTAAGTAACTGCTGCACTTTCTGCTAGAGGTTGATGACCTGCCCCTATTCTTAATCATTACCATTTTCTCTGTCTCTTTTTTAAATGTATATGTATGCATCCACACACACACATGCAGACATAACATTTATATTGTAATGAGCATCTGTTAAAAGCTCAACAATATGTTTTCACATAAAACTATAACACAATGTTGGCCTTAAGTCAATCTATGTCACAAGGTGGCCAGTGGTAAAACCACTGGTAAATTTTATACTTTGACAAATCACTACAGGCAATCAGAAATAGACTGGTAGCATGTTACAACAGGCAAGTTTTGTCAAGGAAGTTGGCAATGTGCAACTAGGAGCATTCTTGAATGGTTGGTATGTTGTGGCCATAGGTATATTTAGGAGTAAGTTAGTAGTCTTACATGGGTTGATATCTCTTGGTCAGAAGCAGTTTCAGACATGTTGGTGTGGTTTATTTAAATAATAATAATAATAAATGATTTCAAATTTTGGCACAAGGCCAGCAATTACGAGGGAAGGGGTAGGTCAATTACATTGACCCCAGTGTTCAAAAAGGTTAAAGTTAACCTCTGCAGAGTTTGAACTCAGAATGTAAAGACAGATGAAATACTGCTAAGCATTTTGCCCTGCGTGCTAACGTTTCTGTCAGCTTGCTGCCATTATAACAACAACAACAATAATCCTTTCTACTATAGGCACAAGGCCTGAAATTTGCGGGGAGGGTTAAGTTGATTACATCAACCCCTGTGCTCAACTGGTACTTAATTTATTGACCCTGAAAGGATGAAAAGCAAAGTCTACCTAGCAGAAATTGAACTCAGAATGTAGAGTCAGAAGAAATGCTGCTAAACATCTTCCCCAGCTCAATAACAGTTCTGCCTGCTCTAGTAGTAATTCTTTCTGTTATTAGCACAAGGCCTGAAATTTTGGGGCAAGTGGGCTAGTTAATTATATTGACCCTAGTGCTCATCTGATATTTATTTCATAGATCCTGAAAAGATGAAAGGCAAAGTTGGTCTTAGTGGAATTTGAACAAGGCACACGAGACAAAATGCTTCATGGAATAATAATCCTTTCTATTAAAGGCACAAGGCCTGAAATTTTGGCGGAGTGGACAAGTTGATTACATTAACCCCAGTGTTTCACTGGTACTTATTTTATTGTCCCTGAAACGGCAAAATTTGAACTCAGAATGTAAAGACGGATGGAATGCTGCTAAGAATTTTACCCAGCATGCTAACAATTCTGCCAGCTTGCCACCTTAATGATGATAATGATGATGATGACAATAACAATATTTGTTTGGGTTGCAGTTTATTTACTATCTTGAATGAATCATGTATTACTGAAATAATGGAGAGGCAAAGAGGAAAACAAAATCACTATTTAAAAAATATTAAATAAAAGTAATGAATTTTTAATTAGATCCAAAGTTGAATTGGGTAGAGGAGATGTGAAATTGATACATTTCCTCAAATACATTTGCTAATTCAGGCCATCCATTAGGACCTGAAATTAAAATGTCTAACTTTATTCACCAAAGAATGATGTTCTGTTGTGAAGAAAATATTTCTTTAACTATAGTTTTAAGCAATCTTATTATGTTTAACTGCTTTTGCATATAAATTATCCAAATATAAAACTGTGTGGGGAATGAAGAAAGACTATACATGTGTACTTGTACGCACGTACAGACATATATGTGAATGAATAAAAGCTTTGTGATTAAAAATTTTTTTTCTCTTTCTATCAGATTATCAAGTCAGGATCAAATAAGAACCTTATCAGCTTTCATTATGAAGAAGCCGATAAAATAACATTGTTGTTTTCCATTTAGAATGCATTCATTTTTGACATCTGTCAAAGGAAAATACAATAATTGACCAATTGCTTGTATTAATGCAAATACTTGAGTATATATTTGAATGAAGTTTTTCTTTTTGCTGTTTCAATAATATTTTCAAAATATTAGTGCTGTTTTTTTTTTTTTTTTTTTTTTTTTTTGTTTTTTTTTAAGGGGGAAAATTCAGACAAATTTAACAAAAAAATAAGAGAAAGATTGGGTGTTACTGTCTTCTCTCTGTCAGACCATTACAATCTTTCACTAAAGATTGTTATTAAAAATGAAATTTAATTTGAATTTCATACAACTGTAGATGTCATCTGTAGTTTGTTCTCTTTCTTTGATAATTTTACAGTTGATCTTTTGATTGTTGTTTTTAAGTCTGCAGCAGCTGGCAAAAAACTGAAAGTTTCTTTGCAGTGACACATAAAGATTGGCCAGTTGTAAAATCTCCTTTCATTTACATTAAAAAGGTACAAGTTCTGAAATGGAGTAAGATTCATAAAGGTATTAACTGATAAAAAGAAGAGATCTGTGTTATTGGGTGTAAGCAAACTGTGAGTTTATGGCATCAGACCAAAGAAGTTAAAATCCTTAATTACTAATTTGTGTGTGTGTGGGGTGGGAGGTAGTCATGTCTCAGGAAAAGTTAGTTGTCTCTTCAAGTGACAACGGTCAAGACAAAGGTCAAGACAACATCTGTAATTCATCCTTATGCACATCAAGTTGTTTATCCCTGCCCCCATTGACCCTTATCAAGAACTGAGGGAAAGAGAGAGAGAGACGGAGGGGAGGGAGGAAAACTAACTACTGTTCTTCCTTCTTGATGCTGGTGACCTGTCTCTTAATTCTACTTGTTTCCATTTTCTTTCTGTCTCTTTTTTTAAATGTTTATGCACGCATCCAAACACATGCACACATCTATTATAAACAGTCATTATAATGCATGTCTGAATTAAAATATTCCAGCTGTGGCCCTCCCATCTTTCTTCTGACATGTTTTCCCCTGTTGAATGACAACATGGAGGCTCCCTTGGTTTAATTTCTCCAACGAGTAGAATTAACATCCGAGCAAAAGGAAATTTTTATGCAAGCTGCTTATAAAAAAATAAATGTCAGTGATTAATCATCGTAACTGACAATTTCAACTGGGGAACAACAGGATTGGTGTAATACAATGTAAGATTGAAATTTGCAATTAACACTAAATGCTGCCTGTTTTAGTTTGGGAGGAAGCTACAGAAAGTTATATAATATTGAAGACATTTAGACATTCCTAAATTACAACCTGTTGCCGGTCAATAGCATATTCTGTGATATAACAAGACTCTAGCCAGGCAGCAAATGATATGATAGTGATTGTTGTTTAGCCCATGTCTACAGTTCTTGAGCAGACCTATGATCAATTGCATTCTAGCCATGACTATCCAGTTTCCTTTTTCTTTCTTTTTATTTTTCTGTTTTCTCTCTTTTTCCTTTCGTTCTTCTCTCTTTCACTCTTTTTTCTCTTTTTCTTTCACTTTCTTTCTTTGTTTTGTTTTTGTTAAGTTGCATTCGGTCATAGTAGCCAAATCTTATTTTAATTAAACTCTGCCACTGTAAAAAAAAAAAGATTTGGCTTCTTTTTCTAACAAACTGAATGACCAGAAAGAGGATCCCTTGTTGACTCAGTGACATGCTGATTTAAAAATATAGTAGAATATATAAGACATGGGTGACAGACCAGGCAAGAATGATATCAGCAAAGTAGGTTGTTAGTAGTTTGTTTCTTAGCCAAGAGATAAGTATGTTGAATGTTTACAAACTTCTTTGTGGTGAGAATTGAATGGCATTAGATATCTCAAACTCTTAAGTCAATATTTTCTTGAAAGTCAAGAATGCTATTGGGGTGGGGGGATGACACCAAAGTACTCTTGTTCTCATTGACAATTAAAAAGAAAGCAGTACGAGAAGTTGTTGAATGTAAACTGTGAGTTGTCATCACCATCACCATTGTTTAACATCCACTTTCCATGCTGGCATGGGTTGGACACTGACTTGGAGCTGGCGAGCAGGGAGCTCTTCAGACTCCAACTGTCTATTGTGGCATGATTTCTATGACTGGATGCCCTTCCTAACACCAACCACTTACCAGAGTGTGCTGGGTGCGTTTTATGTGCCACCAGCATGGGTGCATTTACACAGCACCAGCACAGGTGCATTTAAGTAGTACCCATGAAAACCTCCCAAAATGGAGTCACAAAGACAGTTAGAGAAGCTAATTTGACTCTTTTGATACAAACCTGCCTGAAACCACTCCCTAGTTCTAAATGATACAGATTAAAACCTTCCACTAAGATTTCATGCTAATTTATGTTCCAAACACCAATTTGACCCTTTAGCATTCAGATTAGTCAAGAATAATCTGAATAATATTGAGATTTTGATTATCAGAATGTATATTTTTCAAACTAACATTGTAGGGTAGCTGTGAGAGGCTGGATCTGGCCATTTTGAATATAAAACAGGAAAAATAGTTTGGCTGGAACTCTTAAATGCTAAAGGATTAATTGAAACAGAGGCTGTGTATTTCAACAGAAATATGGTGACAAAAGGGTTAACTCTTGGATTATGAAATCTACTGATAGTTCTTCACCATGTAAGATATATTCTGTGAGATACAAATAAAAAAAAAATTGTGTTCATGACACCTTTCTTTTTAGCATAAAAGCATCAGATTAATCTATCAGCCCTGTTGTCTTATAAAGGTTAAGCATCATGGCTAGCAAATAAAGGAGATAAGAGCAGAGGAAATGGGGAATTTATCGGGGATATAGTTGTTGGAATGTTGATGTACATTCCTAAGTGCATATTTAATCAAGTAGTTAAAAAAATATACTTAATGACTGATAAAGCCTTACATAAGTACTGTGTACTTTTGTAAGGGTAGAGGTGGGTGAACTGAATAGGGGCAATTATAGATGTTTGAAGCTGAGCAATGAAGTCATGAAAGTAAAGTTTGAAATATTGAAATAAATTAAATGCTAAGTGGGTTTAGTTTACATAAGTATGAATTTGTTGGGGTAAAAAAAGACTATATTTTTATTTTGACGATTGTGAGAGAAGTTTTTAATTAAGAGCAAATCACTCCATGTTGCATTTCTTACCACTGAAAAGACCTTTGACAGGGTATTACACTTTGTAAGCTTGTAGATAAATGTCTCTTGAGACTTGTGCTTCATGAATCTGGATGCTACAACCAAAGTCAAGATTAACAATGACTACAAAAGAGAAATTAGTGAACATATTGATGTTTGCTGATGCACTACTCTCAATTCTTTTTTGTTCATTACAGTTATTGAGAAGGTAAATAACACAGGACTTTACAATTGAGAGTCTTTGGGAACTCTTATATACTGATGGTCTGAGTTCTCAATACAGGATATTAAAGAACTGCAAAAAAACAAGTTCTAGAGATGACAGAATGGTCTTGGCTCCCAATACCTAAATGTTCACGTGGCAAAAAACAAGATACTAATAAGTAAAAGAGTAAAGACCTCTTTGGTCATGAATGACCATGGGGTTGCACCTAGAAAGTTACCCTCTGAGGCACTGTTCAATGTATGAAAACATGTATAATATCTCTTACATATTAATATGCAGGAAGAGTGCTTAGTCTATCAGCAAAATAATATTGGAATTAAAACCCCAAATAGTTTTAGCAAACTATAGAACAACCAATTTTGTGACCAGTTTCAATACTGCTTCTTGAATACATGTTATTGAAGCTACTTGCATGTTTTACTTTTATTATGTATATATGTCTGTATTTTTGTTTTTAATATTTATTATATTTTTTTTTTGTTCTTTAAAATATATATGATACTTATTTCTATTTACTGCCTGCAATAAGGAATTTTTTTCCCTTCAGTGTCTGTGTGTTGGTTGGGAGAGTTTCCTTTTCTTAAGATAGAAATACTCAATGTTTATTGAAGCTAAAACTGATTCCAAGTAAAAAGATCTGTTTAGCTATTCTGGAATGTTTCTTTCAAGAAACCATGGGTTTGTAAGATATCTATCCTAGTTGGTAAACAATGTCTGCTATTTCATTACCCTTCCATTACGTCTTAAACTATATCCTTGCCTATCTCCAAGTTATATATTTTCATCATTATTTTCTTTTTTTTATGACTATTTCAATTTTGTGGATACTATGCTGTTTTCCCTTTTATTTATATACTTTTAGTTTCAGTCATTATTTTGTAAATGTTTTTCATTTTTACTAATTTCCTATAACTACTTCATTCCATTAATAAAGATTGAACTTGTTGACATTATGCAGATTTCAAAATCTTTTTATGGAATAAGATTTTGTTTAGTTTTATCTGCTACCATTGAAGGACTTGAATAGAGTCTGTACATCAAACTAATGAAATACTCATTAGTTTATATAATGTTTTCAGCACCTTGTGGTACTTATTTTTAATTTGTTGACTGGGCCAATGAGAACTGTCATGAATATAGTATGTCTCTAGTGCTAAGTTTACATAGTATTGGCTATGGTGTTTCTTTGTTGCCTTTGTAACACTAGCATCTTGACTTGTTGGAACTCCCCGCACCACCATCCCATTCTCATGTATAATCATCAACATCATTTAATGTCTGTTTTCCATGATGATATGGGTTATACTGTTCAACAGGAACTGGGGAGTCAGAAGACTGCACCAAGCCCTGTTATCTGCTTTGCTACAGTTTCTATGCCTGGATGCCCTTCCTGAAACTAACCATTTTACAAAGTGTACTGAGTGCTTTGTACATGGTCCCAGCAACAGTTAGGTTACTGGGGTGGAAGGTGGGGTATAATATAGTTAAAAACTTAGGGTATCATCCCACTACATTGTAGCTTGAGCAAATGTAATTTTCTAGTCTCAAGTCAACTCATACCTTGTGAGTGAAACTGGGTTCAGCCATCAAGTGAGTTGTACCTGTAATTCAAAAGATGGAGCATTGTCACACACTGTATCATTTTGGTTTTACCTGGGAATGGCCTTAAGGGTACACATGTCTGTGGAATACTCATCCACTTGTTAACTCAGGAACAGTGAATTTAGATGACTGAGCAACTGAAATCTCATTGTTTAATGATGGAGATCCACCATGTGTGTGTGTGTGCGCATGTGCTTCCTTGTCTTAACAGCACATGATAGTTGTAAACTAGTGTCATTGTCATACAAGCAATATCATTAATTTCCAATTTTCCATGTAGAATATGTCTGGTCATGAGGAAATATTACCTTGTGTAGAAACAAGTGAGAGTTGGCAATAGAAGGGGCATCTGACCACAACAAATTTTGTCTGACCCATACAAGCAAGGAGAGGTGAATGCTAAAATGGTAATGATGATGGTGTATGTGTGTGCATGTGTGCGGTACCCACATAGCACTTGTTGAACTTGGTTATGAGGAATTAAGTTCCTTGGCTACAGACATCACAGAGTAATAAACTACCAACCTCTTGCCTGGTTCTTTGTTGTCTTATTGATCAACCAGCTGTGCTTTGTTCAGCCAAGAAATCAAAACTCTAGGACTTTAATATATCATAATTGTTATTCCCTAATGAAATGTTTTCTTCTGATTTTTCTCAGCCATGTTACTATCTATTGTAACATTGATGACAGAAGTAAAAATTTCAAAGAACAAGCATAGTTACAAAACATAACGTTATCGATACATTAGTGAGGTTACTAAACCCACTACAACAAGGCAACCAAACTCTTTACTAAAGAATTACAACATCTGCTAACTTTGTCTGCTTCATTACACTGATAGAATTCTCTCAGATGCCTTTATTTCAAAAACCTTTTGATAGTATCCAGTTAGAAATTTACTTCTTTCTTTGACAACTAATTATGGTCACACTACATGTAAGAAGTACAAAGTATCTACTTCATTCTGTTAATGAATGGATAATTATGGAGTTGGTAAGTGTGCAATATGCTAGTAAGAAATGTGTGATAATCATGCAATTTGTCTCATTTCTAGAAGGCACATTCCAAGAAACATGTTCATAAGTTTGTGACGTATATGTTGTTGATTTTTCTTTGCATTTTGTGTGTTCATGTGCATGTAAGCTTGTATGAGTGTATTTATGTGAATGTAACTGTGTATCAGGGTATGTGCATACATGTGTATGTATGCTTACATGTAAGAGCATGTGTGTGTGTGTGTGTGTGTGGAGGTTTATTTTACTAAGTGCATGTTTAACTACATACATATCCTTTTCTTCAAACCTGAACTATATGTCATTTCTGTCTCTCTCTCTCTCTCTCTCTATCTCTCTCTATCTCTCTCTCTCTCTCTCTCTCTCTCTCTCTGTGTGCGTGCGCGCGTGTGCGCAGATCTGTAGCCATGTTTGCAGATAATATATATATATATATTCATACTTGAAAATATACACAAGTGCTGAAATTTGCTGGGCTATTAAATTTGTCTTTTTTGTTTCTTTTTGCACAGTTCAATCTCCAGTTATGGTTAGATGTTTGTTACTGAATATGTACATTGTCCTTGTCTGGAGCCTTTAATTCTAAATGAAGATTATTCATATCCTAGTACACTATCATCATTGCATGTACAATTTTTACATTTTCCAGCACATTAAAAATTTTGTCATGGCATCCATATTGAATAGAAATCAATGTTCAATTTACTGATTAGTTTACCCTAAGTACTACATGTATGCTGCACTTTTCATTTTTGTTCTTTTTTAAATTTCCACTGTATTTTTTTATTTTTATACCTGTTACAGAAAATTCATCATCACCATTTTAACATCCATTTTTCTATACTCTCATATGCTTCCCTGTCTCACACCATATATGAAAAATACATGGTTTATTGAGCTTTTTCAATGTTCTTCTATTCTCACTCTTTTACAAGACCTACAAATGTATAGACATTATAGATGCAGTTCTTCAAAGTGGATACATGTCTTACATGATGAACTGGTTGTCTAAGTTCTGCTAGATTACATGAACTTAGCACATAGTTCCTTTCAATTCACCAATGACATGCTTATACAAAAAAAAAAAAAGATACAGTTTTTAAAACATCCATATCAAGCCATCATAGCCAGCTGACTATTAAACTGTAGTATGGATAGTGAGACAGCCCATACTGTGTCAAAATAAATTAGGAAATACCTACAATACTGAGTTGAAAAGATTTTGACCAATGGCTCAACATATAAAGAAAATTTTTATATATAAAGCATACATTTTTGAGGAACAGTTATTCAGTCCATCATATGAACTTGTATCCACTCTCAAGCTTAAAGTAGAAATTACACCAAAATCCACAGTGACACAACCATTCTTGAAGAGTCTGAGTGGAGGGAAAGAGGGAGAGAGAAAGAATTTGCAGAACATATAAGAACAGTAAGCAATGTCTCACTCAACAAATACTTCACTTGAGTAACCTACCTAAGGATGGTAAGAACTTTACAACTTCATCTATTCATTTGTGGAAAGTCTTACAATGGAATGAGAGTAGAATTTATACTGAAAGCTCCTATAATAGAATAAATATTAAAATGAAGAATGCCAGAAGACCTGTTGATTTAAAGGAAGTCACATATTGTTATGGAATGAAATTCCTGTTATGGATAATAAAAAAAAAAAAACCACTGTGGAAATTAAAAATCAAAGAAGCAGTATATATGAAATACTTACTGATAAATAGGTGTAGGAGTGGCTGTGTGGTAAGTAGCTTGCTTATGAACCACATGGTTCCGGGTTTAGTCCCACTGCGTGGCACCTTGGGCAAGTGTCTTCTACTATAGCCTCGGGCCGACCAAAGCCTTGTGAGTGGATTTGGTAGACGGAAACTGAAAGAAGCCCCTCGTATATATATATGTGTGTGTGTGTGTGTGTGTGTCTGTGTTTGTCCCCCAACATCGCTTGACAACCGATGCTGGTGTGTTTACGTCCTCATAACTTACCGGTTCAGCAAAAGAAGCCGATAGAATAAGTCCTGGGGTCGATTTGTTCGACTAAAAGCGGTGCTCCAGCATGGCTGCAGTCAAATGACTGAAACAAGTAAAAGAGTAAACCAATCCATAATCTTAGCAATATGGCTGGGATGAGGTGTGCATAATATGTCAGAGGAAAATTCATTCTACTTACTAAATACATATAATATAAAAATAAGTCTTTTTGTGAAGTATTTTGAATGTGAAAGTAGCTATAAATAATAGCTTATTGTACATTGGGTTAAAAAAAACAAACCCATGGACTGTAAAAGGTGAATAACCACCCCTGAGACTTGAAGCACGCATCTACTATGTCCTGGGCAGTAATGATATCATTACACCAAAGCAATTCTCTGCCTTTCATCTGCCCAAATTAGTTGCTTTAATCTTACATGTGAGAAAGGAAGTTTGTTTATATTTAGAACACAATTCAGAAGCATCAATGAATATGAAAATAAGTCCCTTTTTATTAAATATCTCAGATGCAAGTATAGCTATAAATAATAGTTCATAATTCAATGGGTAAAAATCCCCCAAATGGAAAAAAAGTAGACTACTCTCTCCTAAAACTTGAACCTATCTTGAATGCAAATGTAGTTATAAATAATAGTCTGCAATACATTGGATAAGAAAAAAAAATCATTGAGCAGGAAAAGGTGAACAGGTCTATGGGACTTGAATCTATCTTGCTATCTTGAATGAAAATGTAGCTGTAAATAACTCGTAATACATTGAGTAAAAGATAAAACAAAACATTGAACTGAGAAAGCAGACTCTCTAATGTAGAGTTTTACTAAAACTGGCCTTGCCTAGGCTTAATAATATCTCAAATATTTTAGTTAAACGGCTAATAAACTTCAATTCATCCAGGAATGTTGATTCAAGTCTTCCATACATTGGTTCAAATTGAACTTCATGAAAAAAAAAACAAAAAAACCCCAAGCAAGCAAACAAAAAATAAAATACAAATATAGAGTCTTATATAAGATTTCATGCTATTTTTTGTAATGACTCTAAATTAATTATTTTCTAATCAGAAACTTTTCTGTGTCTATTTTAGTGTTTTGTGGTATGCACCATGCTTAGTTTTTGTCAGGTATTATAAAGAACAAATTTCAGAAAAAAAAAGCACAGCCTATTACCTTCTCTTTGAAGAGATGTGTCCCCTGTGCAAAATTTCAGCAACTAAGGTGGAAAACTATGGTCTACAATTGGAAACATGCATTCACTTTTATTTATTAAGGTACTGAGTTACAAAAGAAATTTGGTTAACTAATCTTATTCTTGCAAATTATATGATTAGAAGAACTCCTAAGAGTGTTTAAAACCAAAAAGTACATGTGAGAGATAACTCCAATGCTATTAACTCATCATAAATTTTTTTTTTTTGAAAAAGCAGGATCCTTACCTAACTGTATTTTGTCTTTATTTCCCCAAAAGTTTGGATAAGCTGATATCATTGGAGTTATCTCACTTGTTTGTTTTTAGCTTGCAAACGTTGCTCTGATACCTAATAACAAGGATAATCTCAGTTTATTGAAGATTTTCTGCTCACTGTATTACATATGTGAGACTGTGCAGTAATCCCAATACAGATTTCAGCTCAGTACAGATTCCATGACTGAAAAAAAAAAAAAAATACGACTTAAATACTGTGAAAATTCACTAACTCTATATGTTCCATTGGTATAGTGTTTGTTTGTTTTTTATGTTCATTTTTTCCATGTAAGCGTAGAGTAGATGAATATATTATCAAGGCATTGTTTTATAGCCAGGTGTTCTTCCTGTTGCTAACCCTTACCTTGTTTTCAAGTTAGGGATTTCTTATTTCATGCACTTTCAAAGGTGCAAAGTGAGTGAATAATTTGTTCCTGTGGGCAATGACAGAAATGGCAACAACACCACTGTTTTTAACTGAATAATTTTTAAAGAATTAGAAATGTAGACAAACACAGGCTCACATACACACACACATATTAATAGGTATATAATGATGAGCTTCTTTCAGTTTCTGTCAACCAAATTCATTCACAAAACTTTGGTTGGCCTGCTGTAGGACTGAACCTGAAACTACATAGTTGAAAAGTGAGCTTTTTAACCACTCAGCTATGCTAGTGTCTTGAAACAGTTCTGAGTTCAAAACCAGTCTGGAACATTAGATATATTCAACAGATTCAAGCATCGAATGAATTTCTTTCTACTATAGGCATAAGGCCTGGTATTTTGGGAGAGGGAACTAGTCATTTACATTGACCCCAGTGCTCAGCTGGTCCTTAGTTTGTCAACCCTGAAAATAATGAAAGGCAAAGACAACTTTGATGGAACTCAAACTCAGTAAAGCCAGAAGAAATGCCACTAAGCGTTTTGTCTGGCATGCTAACAATTCTGCCCACTCATCACCTTCAAGCATTAAGTAGATAGAAACACGAGACATGTACACACAAGTTGATGACACAAAAAGACTGTATGAGAATTCCAATGATTGTTTTTTTACTATGTCATTGATTACCTAATTATTACATTTACTTATATCTCTATAGCAGCAATTTGTGTCATTGCTATTGCTTGCCAGTGATTTTGCTGGTGGTGGTGAAACTCTGAGTTCAATAACTCAATTCATAGTTTCTTTTCAAAGAGTTTCAGCTTTAATCACCACTGGCACCACCATTTAAAGATAATTACTCCTACAGTAATAAAGTAATATACAATAAAGGAAAATCATTTCTGTCATTATAGAAAATCTATAATAATAAAATTCTGCAATGGTCTACATGTGTAATGCTTATCTACAGAACAAAATCAGAGGCAATCTGTTGTAGACACATTTATTCATAAGACAATTGACTGATAAACTCTGAAATTGAATTGTAAACATAATATACTGTGGACACATCATTTATATTAGGTATATTATTTGTAAGATTAAGATTCACAGATATTTTAAATTGTGTTACACACACACACACACACTTTAATGTTTCACTTAGACATTGTGATACTAATAACCTGGTGTTAGAACTCAATTTACATATGCTTCAGAATGAAGCGTCAGTCAAGTACAAAGTGATAAGAAATTGGGATGACAAAGGAATAAACAATTATGCTATGAACTTCATTAGCTTTCAACTGTATCTGCTCTAAGGTGCAATGTACTCATAGTTGAGTACTTGAGTATCACCCTATAGCTTCAACAGAGCTTCAAACATGAAGTGCAATTTATTTGGGAAAACATTTACACTTAAATGTTTTCCCCAAAAATTCCACTTCATGTCTGAAGCTCTGACGAAGCTATAGGGTGATACTCATGCATCTCAGTTGGGCAGCTATTGAACTTTGTTCCCTAGAACTGTGGTTTCAAGTCCAGCAATATGTGCTTTTTACTGATTTGAACGCAAGAATGTAGTACATTGTATTAATATCTGTTAAAATATTACTATTATGAATTGATTATGTCTTTGATATTTATTCTAGTGTTTAGATCACTTAACCTTTTAGCATTCAGATTACTCTGTCAGGTGTAATGCTTATTTATTTGCATTATTTTGAATTAATCATGCATTATCTTGTAGTTTTAAAATTTCAGTGATGTGATTTTTACTTTTAGAATGACATTATAGGGTAGGTGTGAGGGGCTGAATCTGGTTAGTTTGAACACAAAACTATATTTTGGCCAGACATGGCAAGTTTAAATGTTAAAGGGTTAAAGCATTTTTTTTTTTACATTCTTTCAACATGTTTTCTATCATGTTAGTAATATAATTACAAAAGAAGTGATCCAGAATTTTCTCATTGAAAAATTCCATCTTCTTTCAAGAGCATGTTTTCTTAGAATAGACAACTTTTAAAGTAAAATTGGCTAGTATGTAAAAAAAAGAATATATTTTTCAAAGATATTCCTCCTAAAGTTGTACCTTCAGTGTACTTACATTGAACAACTTATCTTAAGAATCAAACACCTCAGAAAAAATACAATTTTTATTGAAATTATGTATTTCATGGTTCTTTATAAACTTTCAACAATCTTATAGTTTTCAAAATAACTGCGGAATTTTCATCTGTGTATTGCTAGTATTCAGAACTGAAAATGATATTTTACTTGCTCTTTTCATTTGAACCAGTAACTGTATATTGTGATTCCAGTTATCATAATTATTCCAAACAGCTTGTATCATTAAGTGGCAGGGAGTTGTGATAGCGTTAACCTTACACAAGCAGATGTTACTGCCTGGATGACTTACTTAATTCAGTTTTGTTTGTCTATGGAAACCTTCATCAGAGACTTTAGCCCTTGTTGTAATAGCCTGGCTATTGAGACAAAGAGTCAGTATTGCATCAAGCCTTTTCTATCCATAACTGACCTTTATGAGAAATTTCTTGTGACATTAATTCAAGCATAGCTCAATGTTTCATGATGATACACATGAAAGATAAGAAAGAAGACAAAGTAGAGAGTCATATGCAGGCTGTAAGTTTGGTATTACAATTGTTGCTCTTGTTAATTAATTATTGCCAGTTCTGCTTGCTAACCAAAGTATAAAGGTATCTCATCAATAATTTAGTACAACTAGTAATAATTTATTTAAATATGTCACAAAGTAACTTTTAGTGGTGTATGATTGAATGTCTTTTCCTGCCATTATGTTAATGGCACAACACTCCATTCATTCATGGGGAAGAATGTATGATGTAGTTGACACTTGGTGACTCAGGTTAAAATGCATGACTCTTCGTGGCTTCCTTTATCAAGTTATAAATTAGTACCATAAGCGGGCTTAGTTCACTGGAAGCAGTTTTGACGATGTTCAGTTGTTTCACTAAAAAGCAGCACTTAGATCAGATTTGCCCGTGGTGCATAATAGCTATGTGAGTAATGGGTTTTGTCATCCAGACTTGGACTTACTGACTATATTATACCAGGACTGAAGTCTTTAATGGTATCTCAAAGACCCAATAAAATGCAGATGAACAACCTTTTGACTTGTGACAACGAAAAGAGATTCAGAAGGTTGCAATACATACTAGTTTATAATGATCTTCTTAAATATATTTGAAGTGGACTTTCCCACTGCAGACAATAGAGAAAGGTTTTGCAATTTCTTTTTAAACAACCTCCATAAATGATGTGTTTATAGTGATCAAATGTTTGTGCTGTACATTAGCTCTCTCCCTCCATCAAATTGACATTATCTGTACAGGTTCATAGTGTGTCACATGTCAGACATTGAAGTGAATGCAGAGCAATGTGAGATGAAGTGTTTTGCTCAAGAACACAAATGCACCATCTTGTCCAGGTATCGAAATCATAATCTAGTGATCGTAGGTGCAACACCCTTACCACTAATTCATGTGTCCTCATAAAATTATATTTGAAGTAATGAACAATTAGTAATTAGATGGGAAAGAGATGTCATCTTTTTGTGATGCAGTGTGTGTGTGTGTGTTAAAGATTTTTGATTGAAAGTTTGTGAATTCATTTCTCTCTCAAATTTATTTACTGAGACTGGAGGAAGGAGCAGTGCCTGTAGCCTTTACAGCTTCCCCCCTATTACACTGACCAATGAGATCGATGCTCTTAATGTTCTATTTGAACATTTAGTCAACACATGCAAGAAAGACATTTGGGAATTTCAGAGGACTGTTATGAAGGACTAGGTTTTGTAATTAGTGTGGGGTCTGGGAGGTTGTGTGTGTGTGTGTAGGGGGCAGCATTGGGGGCAAAAAAGTGTTTTATCCTAAGTCATTATGCCATCATTGTCATCTTCACTTTGGTGTCCTTTTCCCCCTTTTCTTTTCACAGGGTTCATTAGTAGGACATACTGCTATTTCTGTTGATTCTGTGCCATCATTCTGTGTGAGAGCTGATTTCACCAGCTTCACTTTTGTCTTTCAAATCGCTCTTTTGTACCTTCAGTTATCAGCACATACACACTCCCCCCCTCTATCCTATCTTTCTCCAAAAACCAGTATCTAAAATGATAAATGTGCATATAAAGAATAACTCAATATACATTCACATGCTAAATTTTTTTCCTTGATCTTAATATCTTCAATTATGATTGCTTCAATAATCAAAAGTAAGGCAGAAAATTTATGTAGGTTTAAATTGACTTATTGCAATGTTTTAGTTTGCATTTTTGGTTAAATTACCTTTTCCTCATTTTCAAATATTCATCTCGCAAATGCATGATTGGATTAAAAATAAAAGTTCTTATATAAAGATATGATTATTTTTATATCGATTTCTTGTAATACTAAATACATAAGCGATTAAACCTACAAGGTTAAAATAAATAATTAATTGGAATCATAAAGAGATAATTAAACTAAATTTTCCTCTGTTCATTCTATTATAATGGCAACTTTCGTCTACTTATGAGTGGGACAGCTATTTCCGTGACTGAAAATCAGCATTCACAAGCCTTGTGAATGCGTGTGGCCTAGTGGTTAGGGTGTTGCATTCATGAGTGCCAGATCAGAGGTTTGATTCCCAGACAAGGCAGCTTGTTGTGTTGTTGAGAAAAATACTTCATTTCGCATAGATCTAGTGTTGTGTGGGGACCAACATGTCAAGGAATAGGCACAACATTTCTTCTGTGTGCTGTAAAAGGTGACTCAAAAAGGTTGCGGTAGGATTTGTACTTCCAACCTCGTAAAATCCTCACCACCAACAATTACCCAAACCGGTCCATGGCTTGTAGGGTTGTCGCCCGAGTGGTGCAAAGATGTCAGTCATCCACCAGGAGTAGAGAATCACCAATAAATGGTGTATGCAGTGATGCTCTGTTACAGCACATACCCCCATACTACTACTATTACAAACTCTGGAAGATGCCACCTGGAAACTATACAACTTACTATACAAGCAAAATAAAAATTGCTACAATCATAGTTTACCAAATATTGTAGATACTAGGTGTAAGGTAGGATTAATTTATAGAAGGAAAATGGTGTTTCCTTTGTTTATGCTTGCCTTGTTCTGTACTGGTCCAAAATCTTAAAAGTATCAGTATTCAAAATTTGATGTACTGTATATATACATCTGATTATTTGCTTTTATATTTCTTATAAACATGTGCTTGAGTATTATGTATACTTTATGTACTAATTAAGTGACTTTTTATTTCCCACCATGCTTGTTAAAATAGATTGGCCATGATAGGTAGGAGATTTATCTTGTGCACTTATTAATCTGTATTGCTTGTCGCAGAAGTATTTATTTATACAGGGAATGAGATATCTCTGGTGAATGTTTTGAGAATGGAAGCAAGGTAGTAGTTATCTGTAGTAAGCTTGAGAACGTTAACAGCCTTCAGAATCTTCTGAGTTTATGTAACAAGCACAATATAAACAATGTATTCAAGTTTATATCTCTGTTCTTAGTGAAGACAGTGAGAAGGAATTTGTGTGAACGCACACGTGTGTGTGTGTGTGTGTGTGTGTGTGTGTGTGTACATAAACACATGCACACATACTTCAGCTCTATGACAGTGGTGTTCAGTCTGACTAATTTGATACATCGTGAATTTTGTTTTAATTTTCTTAACTCTTAACCCTTTGCTGATTCACAACATGGTGTCTTGTTTACTTCCTATGGAACAGGGAAAATAAATAGTGAATTTGGTGAGGAAATGCATGCTTAATAACAGCTTGCATTTCAGTCAAATAGTCTTTAAAAAAAAGAAGTACAATCCTTACCCTAAATACTTGAAACATTTTTTTATCAAAATAAACTGAACAGATGGTTAAAAAATTTCATCACTTAAAGATGACAGAATTAGTGGAGTATTAGACTAAAATATGTCATAGTACTTGGTTATATCTTTTTACATTCCAAGTTCAGATCCCACTTTGTCCACTTTGCCTTTCATTCTCCCAGAGTCAACATAAGTACTGTTCACTGAAATCAGTAAAAAAAAAAAATGTCAAATTGTATATGTGTTATGTATCAACGTACAGTGGCAAAGTGGACAAGATATTAAATCATGTACTTGTAGACGATGAGTTTAACACCACTGAAAGTATTCAGTTATGTCATTTCAGTTCACTGAGCTGTCAGGAATAGGTAGCAGATTTTCTGGCAAAAGGTCAACGGTGCTGAATATACATGATAAAATATGCCCATATCAGGAAGGAGAACCAACTGATTCTGTTTGTTGAATGAGTGCCTAGATGTAAATGGAGAAATATAAGTGTTAATACAGAAATAGCAATATACATACAATCAGTGGCTCTTTCTGTAAGTAGTGGACCTAACTCTATGGGAGCTGTCGTGGGAAATCATGGCAACTAAATGCATTTTAGAGTTTTGGGGACTTATTCTCCAGGTGTGTTTTGTTACATATAGCATTTTATTTAACTGCTTAATTTGATTTCTTGCATGGTGATTGATGCCAGATATAACCCAATTATCTAACTATCTTGTCACAACTTACATAAAATAGAGAGAGAGAGAGAGAGAGAGAGAGAAAGAGAGAGTGGGAAATAGAAAAGGCAGAGAAATGAAATCAACCTTAGCAGAGATTTAAGTCACCAAGTAACTCATCAATTGTTTAGTGTTGACCTCATGCTTAATCATAAAGTTTTGTCTTCTCTGTATAGTATTAT
>NC_068981.1:65347396-65348775 GCF_001194135.2 Octopus bimaculoides
TTTTTTTTTTTTTTTCATAGGTTTCTCTTATGAAATTTTTTTTTACTTTTAAAATGTAAGGCAGAATTAAGAAATAGTTTAATTAAAACAAAAATGAACCAAGGAAAATGATTCAAATGGACCAAGCTAAGGAGCTATGTAAAGAATGACTTATGCAAGGAAATTCTAAATTTATTGAATTTTCCCTTTTAGTTGGAGAATGAAAACAAGCACCTAGTGAACACTAACAACTCTTGAAGAAAAGAGGAAATAATTTATGTTTGGAAGGGATGTCATCTTTGTTAATAGTCAAGGTGATTGCTATGGGCTTGTTTTATCACTTAATGAACATCTGGTTGTGGTTTTGTGCAGGCTAGTCCTGACTGAGCAAACCTCTAATCAAAGGTATTTCGGCTATAATCTTCTCATCTTTTTCTTGGGTATTGCATATCTAAAACTACACTGATCAATGTGTCATCTCCTTTTGCAAACCATTGAATGTAATTTTGGAAGATTTTGCAGCTATTTCTAACAGGATAATAAGGGACCCTGTAGTAACTACCTTGTTGACTCACTGGTGTCCTCTATTGTGTCTATACCTATGATCTGTTAATTACTTGTACATCTATATCACAGAAACTTTGTGAACATTTAACAAGCAAGAGCCACCAAAAGGTTGAGCAGTTTTCTATAGTCAGCTATTACAATTTGTGTTGTGTCTGATGGAGGATCTTCTCATCAAATGGGAGTAGAAACTTTATTATTATTAATCGAAACACCAGTATTACCCAAATGCTTACATCACTTCTTTATTCACTATTATTTTTGCACCTATTGTTACTATTACTGTTGTTATTGTGATGGTGGTAATATTATTACCAAGCTTTTAGTGAGTTTGTGATTTAATTATGCAGAGAATTTCTAAATGCACTTCAATTATATTTTCCTAGGATGGAATCATCTCTAATGTAAACTAAATAAAACACATTTACATTTCCAACTGTGTATGTGTCTTCAATAATTACCTGCTGAAAACTTTTTGATGTACGTGCATGTGTATGTGTGTATGTTTGTGTATATATATACGTTTATATAAGTGTATATATGTGTGTATATATATGTGTCTGTGTGTGTACACATATACATATGTGTGTGTATCTGCATGCATGTATATATATATATATATGTGTGTGTTTGTGTGTGTGTGTATGTCTGCATGTATGTATGTGTGTGTGTGTGTGTATGTGTGTGTATATATATATACATATAAAAATATACACACATGTACATGTATGTATGTGTCTTGTGCGTATGTCTGAATGCATGTACACACACTCACACACACTCACACTCACACACACACACACACACACACACACACACACACACACACACACACA
>NC_068981.1:65349990-65358423 GCF_001194135.2 Octopus bimaculoides
ACACATATATACGACGGGCTTCTTTCAGTTTCTGTCTACCAAATCCACTCACAAGGCTTTGGTCGGCCCGAGGCTATAGTAGAAGACGCTTGCCCAAGGTGCCACGCAGTGGGACTGAACCTGGAACCATATGGTTGGTAAGCAAGCTACTTACCACACAGTCACTCCTGCGCCTGCAGACTAAAAGAAGCTAGTTGTGTGTACTAAGGAAAATACGTGTCTGTTTGTATTTCCATGTCTTGACAATTTCTATTTGTTGTAAATGAATGTAATTCATTTCCAATATTCTGTGAAGATATGTCTAACTATAGGAAATATTACTTTGCTTGGAAACTGGTAAGGATTGGTGGCAATAAATTCTGTCTGGCACATTGCTGTTGAATTCAAAATGTCTTAATTGTTAATGTCTACATCAAGCGAACCAAACAAATTTCTGACATTCAATTCTAGACATTCCTAGATGTAAACAAGATTCACCAATTTTTCTCTATGGCTCATGTAAATTCACCATTGCTCTAAATTCCACTTTTCTGTACTCGTATGTGTCAGATGAAATTCACTGAGGCAGGTTTTCTAAGGCTAGATGCCCTTCTTCTCACCTACCCTCACCTGTTCCCAATATTTCCCCATGACCAGACATGTTTTCATGGAAGATTGGAAATGGACATGATGATGAAGCTTGTTTACAATTATCAAGTGATGTGAAGAAAAGGATGCACCTGTGCAAACACACACACACACACACACACACACAAATGGCTTCTTTTAATTTCAGTCTGCCAAATCCTCTCACAAGGCTATCGTCAAACTGACGCTACAGTAGAAATCGTTTGCTGCAGTTGCAATTTATATTTATTTATCAAATAAGCTTTATTAGGCATTCATTTCAAAACCGCTTTCTTTCGGCAACATTTATAATTCGTTCACCATGTAACCACTGTCTTCCATAACTTTTTTCCGTGTAACAGGATTACCAGCTGCTGCACTATTCTCTGCAGTTGTATTTGCCAGGGCTGTGGAGTCGAAACAAAAAACTTTGACTCCGACTCCTCTTTACTTAATTAAGTGATTGTGGTCTACATAACTCATAAAGCATAGACATACGCTTGTACTTTAAGTAGGCCTATATGTTATAACTGGTTTATATTAAAGTATAAAGATATTGTGAGTCAGAGTCGGTGTAGTTTTACTGACTCTAACTACCCCTTAATTGTTTCTGACTCCAACTCCGACTCCACAGCCCTGGTATTTTCCCCATACAATTTTAGGATATTCCAGATAGTCTTTTAAAGCTGTTACACTGTCCAAAAAGTGTTTCATTAGTTTATTCTTTAGTTTCATTTTCTTTGGACTTCTGCAGCTAGTTAAATGTCTTGTATAGCATAGTAAATCAGATTCTTACATTTGGTTTTTGAATTTTTATGGCAAACTATCAACTTCATTTTAAAGAAAAGATAGAGAACTGCAGTATCTGAACACATCATATGCAAGAGAATAGGATATTGCTACATATATATATGTATGTATATAAATATATTAGATGAAGATAATGAAATGGATTCCAAATAAAATAAGCATAAGATCATTATATCAGTTTTCATTTGTAATGTAATTTTGCTTCAGTAGACATTTTTCATTATTCTTCATGTTTCTCCATCAGACAGCCATCTAGAAGGTTCTATGTGAAAGAATATTTACCTTTTCTTTCTTTTTTTCTCATCTTTAATTCTTTCCTCAGCATTTCATGAATACTAAAATAAAATCATACAATTAATTAATTGAAGGATTAACCTGGGATTGATCTGTGAACACATTTGTTTATTTTAAACACAATAGACACAAATAGACAGAGATAGAGTGGGGAGATGGGACTAAACTATCTATTGCCTATGTGTGTGTTTGTTCCCACTTTTGGTTTAAAATACAGAAAAAGAAAAATGCTGTAATGTTTTATTTATTTATCAATGTCTCTAACAAGTGTTTTCTTGTTCCAAAGTATTAGGTTACTTTTCTTCTTCAGTCTGAAGAATTTTACTTGAAAGTTTAAACCCAGACACAACATACCTCACAGCCATGGCTAGCAACCAAGTAATTGGTTATTTCCTCATGTAGTCTTTGCATTCACTGACATTGATTATTCAAAGCTAAGTATGCGTGTAAGCACAGATTGTTCAAATTGTGTGTGTGTGTGTGTGGAGATATGTTGCCTAGTGACAGTGGTGTTGCAAACATGATCATCAGATCCCAGACTGATGGGTGGTATGTTGTGTTCTTGAGAAAAACTCTTCATTTTGCATTGCTCTAGTACTGTGTGGAGACCAGCATGCCAAAGAATAACCTCATTTCCTCTGCATATCATAAAAGGGGACTAAAAGAGGTTAAAATAGGAGTTGCACTCTGACCTCAAAAAAGAAACCCTTGCCTGCAACAACTACCCAAACAAATCCATGGGCTGGAGGGTTTTTGCGTGAGTGGTGCAGTGGTGTCATCCACCACCAGGAGTAATAGGGAATCACCAAGAAATGGTGGATGCAGCAATGTGCTGTTACAGCTATTAAAATTCATTACATAATTTCTGTTCCTGTGCCATTTATTTAATTATATATATAAATCTGTGACAATTATTCGGTAGCCATGATAAAACTCCGGATTTCAGATGCCGGGGCGGAAACCCACGCCACCATCTCTTCAGTTATCTGGCCATCGAAGATGTCACATATTATTTGTCGCACAATTGTCACATATTATTTACAGATAAATTCCTCTATTTACATAATATCAAGGTCTCTTTCTTTCTTTTGTTGTCTTACCTTTTCTACAGTATATAAGTATATATGTATATATAAAATCTTTCTTACATCTACTTCTCCATGCTTGCTTGAATGTGACAGAATTGGTCGAGGCAGATGACCTCTCTTTTTGCTAGATGACCTTTTGCCAATTCCAACCAGCTTCTAAGCCATGTAATATTTCCGCATGACTGGACATGTTTGCATGGAAGATTGATAACAAATGACACCACTTGTATGACAGTAATGCTTGTTTACAACTATCATGCAATGTCAAGATAAAGAGGCGCAAACAGATACACACATACATGTATATACATCCATGTATGTGTGTGCATGTTTGTATACATGCGCGTACGCACACACACACAGAAGCTTCTTTCTGTTTCAGTCTACTAAATTCACTCATAAGACTGTGGTCTGCCTAAAGCTTCATTAGAAGACACTTGTCAAAGGTGTCATACACATACTAGGACTGAACTGAAAACTGCATGGTTGAGAAACAAACTTGTTAACCATATAGCCATTACTGTGCCTTATATCTATAAAATATATAAAATAGTCAAAATTAATATGCAGTTTATTTTTCACTTCAATGTTTTTATAGTCTATTTTGATATATGACACTCCATCACTTTCCCCTAGTGTGTTATTTCTACAATATTAAGATTTGTACAATATTAAACAGATTTTTATTCCTCTCTTGTTAAATAAAAGATATAGAAACATTTTTTTTCCTCACTTGTTAAACAAAGAAAATTTAAAAAATAAAAAAAATAAATGTAAGTGAAGAAAAATGTTTGTTTATATTAAAGTAATTGGAAACATCACAATTGAAGCATTTGTAAGCATTTGAAATATTCTATAGTTTTGCAAATGCTTAGTTTTTGTTAATATTTGTTTTTCAGCTGTATTATTACTCTCTCATTCTTTTCTTTAAGCATGTAAATACGAAAAAATTTATAATGATAATAATGACAACAACAGCAACAATAATAATTTGAAAAATGTGAATAAACATAGAAGAAAAAGTTTAATCTTTTGTACTATTTCCCTTTTGGCAATATTACCAAATTTTTATAAACACTCAGTGCTAAGTGAAAGTCGTTTCTAGCTTACTTGAATCACTATGAAGCATTTTGGCTCTGAAATTTTGTTATATGATATTGGCTGAGGGCAACAAGTTGCAACAGTGAATTTTATACATTTTTAACTATCATTTGCATCTTGACTAGGGAAATAATAATCTTTTATATAGTTATCAAAATAATAATGATGATGCTTTCTAAAGATATGCACAAGTCCCACAAATATTTTGAGGTGGGATATGTCAACTAAATCAGACTGCAGCGTATTACTGGTATTCATACTTGTTGACTCCAGTGTGGTTTGAACTCCATATGTAAGGATGAAAGTGGATAATGTATTTAATCTGATGTGCTTCTGTATCAGCTGTTCTGTTCTCCTTGATGTAATAGTAATGATAGTGATTGTAGTGATGATGATAATGATAATTTTCTTGTATAGCCACATGGCCTGAAATTTGTGGGAGGGCAACATTCACTTATATCAACCACAGTAATTAACTGGAACTTTATTTTACTGAATGTCAGAGAAATATGTAAGGCGAAATTAACCTTGGCAGGATTTGCACCAGAATGTAAAGAGCTAGAATGAATATTATAACACAGTTTTTCCCAAGCCCTAATGATTCGGCCAATCTCTGCCCTCATATCAACAAGGATAATATTATTTTTTTAATATAGTCACAAGGTCTGAAATTTAGGGGAGAAGAGTAGTTGATTATATCAATCTTAGTGTTTCACTGGTACTTTATCAACTCCAGAGGGATAAAAACCAAAGTTGACCTCTGGGATTTGAACCCGAAGATAAAAGAACTGAAACTAAATATCATAAGGTATTTTGTCTGATATTCTAATGGTTGTAGTTGATGCTCTGAGAGCAGTTAGTAAAAGGTTGGAAGCATGGTTTGAGAAGCTAGGAATTACCATAAGGACAGGGCTGTTGCAGAAAACAGCCTTGTTAGGAACAGTAAGGATTCTAAGGAAGGTGTTAGAAAGTTGAAGAAGGAATGACCCAAAGGACCTTTGGCCATTTGATATGGTTCACTCTTTTGGTATAGTGTCACTATAACACCTGCCAGAGCAAAAGCATCAATGAAAATAATTCTAATGTAGATACAAGAAAGGCCTGAAATTTGTGGGTAAGAGATATGTCAGTTACATTGGATTCCCCCACCTCCAGTATATGACTGATTACTTTCCAATTGCTGAATGACTGCCATAACTATAACAGTAATTTGAGAGTTGTCTTAGTGTAAATTAGCATCTATTTGGTAATATTGTCACAGAGTAATAATACCAGCAAGAGGTAGTCTTTTGATAGGTCAAAGTCTATAATTTAGCTGTTGTTTAAGCCTTAAGTCATCTTTCACCAAACAGATAAAAAAACATAGAAATCATGTTCGTTGTCTCTTTTTTTCTTTTCTTACATAAGAGAGATGGCTGCTATTCCTAGCCGGTCAAGTTTCACTGTAGAGAGATTCACTTATGGGCTTAGCAATGCCACTCAGGAATGTCACTACTTTCTTTCATTCTCCTCTTCTAAGAATCTTCATACATGGCTAGTGATGACAAAATGCCATTCTAGGGTATCTGCATCTAAAAACTTAGACCCCTCATCCCCATGCAAAATTATATAGAATTTTGGACCCTTGTTCTTAAACTTTATTTGTGGCTTAGACTCTGTTTTATTTAGATAAACTCAAATCAGACCTCACCAAGAAGACCCATATAAATACATCCATTTTAAAGATATTAGTATGAAAATTCAAGGAGTTTTAGCTGCTATTTCTTGCCATTCAGATAATGCATAGAAATTTCCTTGACTTGCAAAAGATCTGTTACAAACACTGGTTAATGCTGTTTTTCTAAATAGTAACCCTCTATACATGTAACTGTGCTAATGTGGATGACTGAATCTGGTTAGTAAACCAAGAAGTTGATGGTTCCATGGCCAAGATATTTAACTCTTTTGAAGTAGTGCTGAATGGATATTTCATTAAGTAGTTCACTTCATGGCCACATGCTGCAATTCTACTGTGCAGAATGTGCAGAAGTCTGTTTTGTGTGTGCATGTATACGCATGTGTGCATATATATATATATATATATATATATATATATATATATATATATATGGTTGTATACATGAGTGTGAGTGTGTGCATGTGTATATGTACAAGAGTGCATGCATGTGTGTATGTATGTAATTTACCTTTCTGATAGATAAGATACCAGTTCATGCAAGATTATTTTCGATTTTCCTCCCCAAAATATATATTTAAGTTAATGAATTTATCTCAAATAAAATCACAAGAGCAAAATAGATTAACAACTAAGGTGATAGAGGTTTCTTACCATTTTATTGATGGTTATATTGATATCGGTTTGAGCTTTGTGAACAACTGTACATACAATTATAACTCCCCCACTCCAACCCTTGATCTGGTACCATCTTATCTTTGAGGCCTGACCTACTCAAATTTGATCAATTCATTCTAAGATTTCTTTGACTTAGGTTCTTTAGCTTAGTTTCTTTCTGTTGGCAACTCAGCATGGCTCTTTTACCTGTCTTGTGCATTATGACACATTATTTCTAACACTTATGTATTCTTTTAGAGAACATGATATGGAATTTAAGAGAATAGGTTTTTCAGATGAATAGTTAGAATTAGTAATCACAACAAATAATACATTTTTTAACAGAAAGAAATATTTATAGTTTAAGGCCTCTACCACCATCACCACACCTAGTCTTTGCATGCTTTCAACAAAAGTTCACGTTTTTAAAGGGATTCAGACTATGCCCCCAGTTTAAAGGCATTCAGACTATACTCCTAGTTCCCATACACCTATGTTTTTACTGCAAACATCTTTTTTAACTGCAGATATTCTGGCTGGGTATCTGCCGTATCAATCCTGCCACTCTTGGAGGGCCTTCAAAGGTCATCACTCCCTCTCTTCTTCCTTTGACTAACATATGAAAACAAAGTATAAATTTAAATGTTACTTGTCATCTTGTCATAAGTCAGAGATCTCTTCTACATGCATCACAACTTCAGTGGGTTGTTTTTCAAACTTGTTTGTATTCAGCTTGTCTGTTATATATATATATATATATATATATATATATATACTTATTTATATTGAACAAACATAATCTAATTCCTTTTTTCCTTTCTATTTGTTGCAGAATATTTGCTTTTTCTATCTCTGTTTTATTTGTGCATATATTATCTGATCTTCCTTTCAAACTTATATAGAAAAGTTCTTTATTTTGATTTTATAAAACTTATATAGGTTATAACCTTTATAAAGCATATATAGGTTATATGGTCCTGTTGAATATTCCTGACTAAGACACTAGTTTTATCTGGGTACATTGTTGTACTTTATTAGATTAATAGTGGCAGCTATTCTTTAAACCATTGCCAAAAAAGTTTACCAATATACTGTTCAGTATACCTGTACTGTTATGTCCTGTAATTGACAGAACTAGTTTTTGTATGATTCACTCAGTAAACCACAAACTTTATAGACTTTGTTATGTTATTAGTTTGTGGATTTTGTTACATTGTAAGCTACTCCAGATTGTTTGATATGTGATCTCTGCAAAAGATTTTGTTTTCATACAATGTATCTCAAGCAAATCAGCTTAGCAGAGCCCATTTCCAAATTGTATTTGAACTTGACAGAGATAGTAAACATTACTTTTTGCACTGCTGTATATTGTCCCTGTACTGTATGTAATACCTATTTACATCTATGTGGACTAAACCATGAGAGTTCACTGTTTAAGTTATACATTGTTAATGAGAGGCTACAAGTTGCTGACTTTTGGACTGATTGTCCATGCTTTCAACTAATAATATCAGTAGTATAACGATTTCTGAGACTGGAGTACTATGTGGAAAAGAGTGGGGTTTTGAATGCAGACAAGAGAAAGTCAGCATATTTTGTAGAGTAGAAGTAATTTCAGTAGCCATATGAAGATGCAATGCTTCAATTTAAACAAAGCAATGTGATACCCCTTTTCTTTTCACTTTCCATTTAGAGTTGATTTGAAATCAGTAACTTTAAATAGATATGATTGTTTAGAACAGTGGTACTCAACTGGGGTCCATACAGTCCCTGAGGGGCCATATAAGATTTTTGGGTGTCCACACAACAAAGTAGTAAATTGGGGATCCACAATAGTATTTTAAGGGCCGCTGAAAAAAATTTTGCTTTAGATGTATGTATTGGTATGTATTACCAGAAGCAGCTAGGTTTCTTTTTCTAACATTTTACATACTTCAATCTACACAAGTTCATGTGTGACAAGCTAAATAGGAATTTCGAAAGAGATTTCTATAAGACTAGTTTTTAAACATTGGTTGGCTATGAAGGTCGACCAGAATAAAATAGTAATCAAAGGGGTCCATAGATAAAAAATGGTTGAGCACTCCTGGTTTAGAAGAAGGTCATATATAGGAGATGAGCAGTTATGAGTTTCAGCAACAAGTGATGAATGAGTTGAATATAATCTTTTTAAACGAATGTAGTTAATTTAAGAGAAAGTTT
>NC_068981.1:65358433-65360375 GCF_001194135.2 Octopus bimaculoides
AAAAAAAAAAAAAAAAAAAAAAGCAAGCTGCAGGCACAAACAAGACACACTTGGGTAAAAATTGTGCTGCTGTGTACTGATAAAAGGAGCCCATGTTATCAGTTGATGAAGGAATTCTTGAGGTGAATAAGTTAGACCCAACTTAACATATATCTCATGGATTATAAAGTATTAAAATTGTATTTAAGATTTTGCTGTTTACATATGATCAACATATTGTATTTTGATATGACCCAGTTTCAAGAATCTTATTTGATATGAAAATACAAAATGTATATTTTCGCAACTTTAATGTGTATAGTTTTTATTTTTCCTTCTTTCAGTTATGTATATTTTCTTATCACTGTGTTGTCATGGTAATCATCATTGTAAACATTTAATTCCCATTAGATCACTCAGCTTGAATATATTCTAAGCTACAAGTTAAAAATCCATTTGTGTTGTTGCTATTTAGCCTACTCTAATCTATTGACAGATGTATCTTTTTGTTTCCAGTTCATGACAAGAGATATTACTTATACCTAAAGTTCTCTGGAAATTTTCATGTTAGGCAATGGAATTGGTTGAGTGGAATTCACTGATATTCATTAGGTTTTTTTATTTTTTGTTTTCTTTTTAACTTTTGATCAGTTTCACTTTGTAATCAAGCTAAATAAACTACAATCTCTTACTAACCCCAGAGATGCTGAACAGATAGCATTGCTAAGTACTAACTAGATGCAACAACCTAATGTTATTTTCATTGTCACTACCATTATTGGTTTTGCCTTCACTTCACTATCTCATTATAATCATTAACATTAATATTACAATCCACATCAGCATCACTACCACAACTATTGTCTATATTATTACTTCCGCCATCAGTACTACTGAGAGTGTAATCATTGCTACTGTTTTGAATCTGTTGGTCAGCCACAAACGTCTTGTCAGCTATTTCCTATGTCATTGGTCTGCTTCAGCAGAGATTACTAAACAAAAATCATTACTGCTTTCGTTATAGTTTGTCTGTCTCACACTTACACTAACATATGGTTTGATAAGTCTTTTCAGAAATCTCTCACTCTTCTTTTTTATCATTAGTAAACTTAATGGTATGCCATATTACTCATTCATTTTCAAACCTAGTTATTGATGTGTAACTATGATCAGGCTTGATCCAGTAGACTATTATTGTAAGGTGATGTTTGAGAGATTTAGCTGATATTTATAGCAAATAGAAATTTCATTGCTGACTCAGTTTCAAGTCTAGTTATTGTTGTTAAGCCCCAGGTCAATTTTGATCAAAGGTGTTCCCCTTGTGATCATGCCATCATTTTTTTTACAGATATTGTATGCCTAAGATTGTTATCCAATATCCTTTTTTTTTTTTTTTTTTTCTGTGATGGGAGATTTGACTGCTATTTCTAATAGGTTGAGTGACCACATAGAAAAGCCATCTCAGTGGCTCATGCAAGTCTAGTATGGGATGGGAGTTATAGATAGAAGTGAAAGCTGAATTATTTTTTTAGTACTTTCTCTCAGTAGACCACTGTTAATCAACCTACAAATAGACTCAAACTCAACAGTGTGAGTAAATGAAAATGTACTACAATGTCACAGATATTTGCAGCAGTGAAAAATAACACTGTGATAACTACTTAACTGCTAGATGGAATGAGCTATTGAAAGATATGCATGTTCACCCAGATCACAGTCCAGTTATCTCCCAGTAACCCTCCATCTATTATAGACTTGGTTGCCCATTAATACTTATCCTTATCATGGAACCAATTGAACAGTGTATTGTTTTCACAAAATAATTTAAACCTTTGTGGTTAAATACAGAGATTTCCAGTCAAACGATTTCTCTTCTCTCTCCCTCCTCTCTCTCCATTTTCTTTCAATGTTCTCCCACATTGACTCTCTCTCTCTCTCTCTCTCTCTCTCTCTCTCTCTCTCT
>NC_068981.1:65361340-65377108 GCF_001194135.2 Octopus bimaculoides
AGATTTTTGTTATTTTTATTTTGCTCATTTCAATGTTTCTGTTTTATTTATTTGTAGACATTTTATTTTTAAAGCTAATATTAAGATACTGTTTATTAATGTTTATGTAATATTTTTAGTTAATATTAAGGCCAGTCAAGTTGATAGAAGGTTAAGAGACTGATCAGTGAGTTGAATTGTTAACATTTGTTATTGTGGCTTAGTCTCAGGACTGCCATGATCAAGTAGATCCATGATCAAAAATATTTCACATATGGTCATCACATTTTATATTCAACAACTACCATTTCCAATGTATTCCTTCTTTTTTCGGATGATAGGGTGTGATATTAGGAAGATTTACTAGCCGGTTAAATGAACACTTCAAGATAAGGCTGCTAATCTTTAGGGCACAGTATAATCCTGAAAGAGTTGCAAGGACAAAATCTTTTACTTTTTGAATTTACCTGACGTAACTGTTGCCTTAAATTTTCATTTTTCGTAATTATAGCTAACTGGCATTCCAGATCACGATAGACTGACCGATAACCTGTGAAAGAAATAAGAAATAAGATTTTGTTGGAAAAGTGGCTGTTTTACATGCATGGAAAAATAATGGATATAAAACAATTGAAGCAACTTCACACATGTATTCATGAATGAGGGTGTGTATGTGTATGCTCATGAATGTATGTTGAACTATACGTACAACATACGTACATACTCTTTACTCTTTTACTCTTTTACCTGATTCAGTCATTTGACTGCGGCCATGCTGGAGCACCGCCTTTAGTCGAGCAAATCGACCCCAGGACCTATTTTTTGTAAGCCTAGTACTTATTCTATCAGTCTCTTTTGCCGAACCACTAAGTTGCGGGGACGTAAACACACCAGCATCGGTTGTCAAGCGATGTTGTGGGGACAAACACAGACACATGAACATATACACATACATATATATATATATATACATATATACGATGGGCTACCAAATCCACTCACAAGGCTTTGGTCAGCCCGAGGCTATAGTAGAAGACACTTGCCCAAGGTGCCACGCAGTGGGACTGAACCTGGAACCATGTGGTTGGTAAGCAAGCTACTGACCACACAGCCACTCCTGTGTCTAATATTTGATAAAATGCAAACTCCTCATTAATATGCTATACAATAATCTATTGGTGTAAGAGCTACAACAAAACATTAACTGCTAAAAAAAACAGAAATACTTTCCTAAGATAAGTATCAAATGTTAAGAGTACCCTGTCAGAACAAATATTTTTAAAAGAAGGGTCATGGCAGATTATTGATTTGCCTAAGTGAATCAGGATTGGGAATACTGATCTAAAGACTCACTCATTGGATCAATGTGAAACCTGTTGATGGATTAGGCTTTGATATTTGTGTGACATCGTTTGATATATATAACAAGGTAGAAATGTTGCAAAATTGCCTCTCACACATATCTGGCCAGTTAGAAATGTAACAACGTTGCTTCATGCAGATGGTTCTCATTTCATGCAATCAAAAGCAACATATTGACAGCTTTGTTGATGCTGTTGCTCAGTTATAAGCTCTAAGGTTCTGGAGAAGTTGAGAAGTATGTATGCCATGCACATGAGTAGGATAGATTAACCCTTTAGCATTTAAACCAGCCATATCCATATCTGGTTCAAAATATTCTACATTGTTTTACATGCAAACTGACTAGATCCAGCCTTTCACACCTATCTTACAAGGCCATTCTAAAAATAATCCCATCACTGAATTCTCAAGACTACAAAATAATTCAGTATTAATACAAAATAATATCAATAAGTAATAAGCATTACTTTTGACAGAGTAATCTGAATGCTAAAGGGTTAAAGACATATTTTAGTGCTTTAAGCCAAGGACATTCATGGTTTTTTTTTTTAATGATAATAAATAGCTTTGTGTGTGTTTTCATATAAACTATTAGATTACTAAATATACTTTTTTTTTGTAGAAATGTGTAAATTTTGTGTGAATGTGTTAACTTGGATTATAAACTCTTACACCGATTTTATGACACCCTCTTGCAGACAGAAAGACCAATTTTATGACATTCTTGCTGACTACCTCATCGACAAATGTCAGGGACCTTCTCTTTGTGGCTAGTGACTTCAACAGGCATGTTGGACAACACCCAGGGAGTTTCCATGGTGTACATGGTGGCTACAGATTTGGTTCTGAGAGTGTAGCTGCTAGAATAAGAATAGCCTGGGCAAAATTCAGAGAACTCCTACCTCTGCTTGTAACAAAGGGCCTCTCACTCAGAGTGAAAGGTAGACTATATGATGCATGTGTGTGAACAGCCATGCTACATGGCCATGAAGCATAGGCTGTGATTGCTGAGGACGTGTGTAGGCTTGAAAGAAACGAAGCTGGTATTCTCTGCTGGATGTGTAATGTCAGTGTGCATGCACAACAGAGTATAAGTGCCTTGAGACAAGTTGAACATAAGAAGCATCAGATGTGTGCAAGATGGACAACTGCACTGGTATGGTCATGTTTTGTATATGGACAAGGACAGCTGTGTGAAGAAGTGTCACAGCCTAACAGTGGGGGGAACCTGTGGAAGAGGTTGACCTAGGAAAACATGGGATGAGGTGGTGAAGCATGACCTTTGAATGTTGGGCTTCACAGAGCAAATGACAAGTGACCAAGACCTTTGGAGATATGCTGTGCTTAAGAAGACCCAGCTAGCCAAGTGAGATTGTATCCGTGGCTGATGCCAGTGTCACATAACTGGCCCATTTAAAAGTACCCTTCAATCATTGGGAAATATGTTGTGCTTGAGAAGAGCTGTTGATTCAAGTGAAATCATTGTTGTGGCCGATGCCAGTGCTACCTGACTGGCACCCATGCCGTGGTACATAAAAAGCACCATCCGAGTGTGGTCGATGCCACTGCCGCCTGACTGGCTCCCGTGCTGGTGACACATACAAAGCACCATTTGAGCATGGTAGATGCCAGTGCTGCCTGACTGGCTCCCATGCCAGTGGCATGTAAAAAACACCTACTAACTCTTGGAGTGGTTGATATTAGGAAGGGCATCCAGCTGTAGAAACCTTAGCAGAATAGATTGGAGCGTTGTGCAGCCTCCACCTTGCCAGTCCTCAGTCAAACCATCCAACCCATGCCAGCATGGAAAGCAGACGTTAAAAGAGGCTGATGATGTACTAACAAGATTGGCCATGTGATACCTTTTGTTGTTTGAAACCTGTATGGAACCTTTCAGATGCTACTTTAACCATGTATATTTAAATAATTTAAGGCAGAGGCCCACCGTATCAACTGATACTGGACTTGTATATTGCTTTCAAGTATTAGATTGGCTAGTTTTTTCTATACCACAGACATATTTGAGTTGGGCAATGCAATAACATCAGCAACCTAATTACTTATGCTCTAATTAAAAACATGTAATGATAAGTTATCAACTAAATCTAGCTTTTGCACGTATGGAAAAAGGCAGATATGAAATGAAAATAATCATGTGCTTGATGTATTTTATTTATTACCTAAGCTCTAAAGTTGTTCATATTGTAGATTAGTGGTGTGTTATTTTGTCTTAAATGTGTTATTTGCTTTTTATTTTATTTTGGCCTTGGTACATTAAAATTTAACTGGAAAGTAAGTGGAATGCAGTAAGATAGAAGTTTCTATAAGGTGGTGAGCTGGCAGAAACGTTAGCACGCCGGACGAAATGCTTAGCGGTATTTCGTCTGTCTTTATGTTCTGAGTTCAAATTCCGCTGAGGTCGACTTTGCCTTTCATCCTTTCGGGGTTGATTAAATAAGTACCAGTCACGCACTGGGGTCGATATAATCGACTTAATCCGTTTGTCTGTCCTTGTTTGTCCCATCTGTGTGTAGCCCCTTGTGGAAAATAAAGAAATAAGATAGAAATTTCTATCCGTGTGTGTTTGTGTGTCCCCAACTAGCTGGATCCTCTTAAAACATCCATCTCATATCAGCAAGGAGAAGAGATATTAAATGATTTTACACAGACACATTAAGCTCATAGTTTTAATGTCAACCTTTCAATATTTGCACAGATTGGTTGGAATTTGTTGAGACAAATTTTCTATAGCTGGATGCCCTTCCTGTCACCAACCTGTTTCCAAATAAGATGTTTACACTGAAGATTAGAAATAAGGGACCCCAGTTTTATGACAGTGACACTCATTTATAATTACACTCTTTTAACTACCATGTGATTTCAAGACAGGAAGACACACACAATGGGCTTCTTTCAGTTTCCATCTACCATATCCACTCACAAGGCTTTGGTAAGCCCAGGACTATAGTAGATGACACTTGCCCAAGGTGTCACAGTAGAACTGAACCTAAAACCATGTGATTAGGAAGCAAACTTCTTAATTACTCTGTACCTGCACCTTAACACATTTTTTAATAATTTCATGGAAAATGGTCTTAACCCTCTAGCAGACAGTTTTCTGAAGATTTTCTGTATGAAGCTTGCCTGCATGTCTTCATTACACCTGTCTATATGACAGATGAGTTTGTTCATTGCTAAATGGTATTTTAGGCTTTGTGATTATGCAGAAATCTGGCATCTAGAAAGATGCTCAAATCTTCTTTCTCTCATAATTGAAATTATATTTATCCTGAGGAAGAAGATGCATTGAAATAGAGCAGATTTAGGGAGCCGTCTACTCTTGAATATTCAGTATTAAACCTGATGTTGTTTTGGAAGGCATTGAACATTCACCAGTTTTTATATTTTCATATGTGTGTGTGTGTGTGTGTGTGTGTGTGTGTGTGTGTGTGTGTGTCCCTTCATTAGATTTACTGTGGTATTTATTTTGGCTCTTTGTGTTTTGGGTTCAAATCCTGCCAAGGTCAGTTTTGCCTTTCATCATTTCAGTCAATAAATAAAATGCTGCTCTAAGGTGGTGGGCTGACAGTCATTAGAGCACCAAGTGAGATCACTTGCAGTTATTGTTCCAGCTTTTCATATTCTTAGTTCAAATCCTGCTGTAGCTTACTAGCCACTTTGGAGAGAAGTGGAACCTCCATCATGATCAATGATGAATAGTATTATAAAAATCCATCGTATCCAACTGGCTGAGGGTTGCCAGTACTCGATAATGACGACAAAGTGATCACATAAAGCTTCTCTTGCATGTATGAAGAGTAACTGTGTGTATATATTATGGACTCATTTTGCTGAGTTTCTCAACTTAAAATATATGTAATATTTGTGTGTTTTGGAGAAGCTGTGTATATTTTATACAATCTCATTCCATATTTTCCACTTAAAACATGATGTATATGTGTGTGCTTGACTTAAAGGAAGAAGAAAGCAAATATTATCTTTTAAGCACTTATTTTAATTTTGTTTGCATAGTTCAATAGTATACTTGCAGTGTCAAAATATGATCTTATTTAGTAGTTATTGATTACTGTTCATATTTTTACTTCATAAGAGATTTTATTATTAGTAATAATAGAACTGAAAACACGACTAAATTTGAAGTTTTGAAGAAACTAGAAATTGAAACATTACATGCCTATATTTAATATGAACGCATAAAGTTTTTGAACAGTGTTTTTTTTTTCCTTTTTTTTTTTTTTTGAGAGTAATGTTAGAATTCTCTTCTCTTCACAGCACATTTGCACAGAAATATTTTGAAAGATACTGATACAAAAGAACAAATTTATTAGAGATTGGCTATAAATTCTGATTCTCCATGCAATCCTGATAGTTAATTGATTCCCAGTGCAATCTTCATATCTAATTTCTTGACAATAGTCAAGAATAAAAGGTAGAAATGACACTGGTCAAATTTGCTTTTTATTAGTAAAAGGCAAAATTGACTGTCATGCGGATTGAACTCAGTTTCTAGATGTCACCACCACCCAAAAAAAAAAAAAATTTTAATGAGACATTTAGTCTAGTACCCCATCACTTGTCCCAACATAGCACTAATAATAATTTTTAATATAAAATTATACATTTCTGATTATAAAGAAATTTAACACCACAAGGCTATGATGCTCTCCTAATTCTCTCACAAGCATCTGATGCTCTCCCAATTCTCTCACTCAGCTATCCTTTCTGTCATGTACTAACCAAGGTTTACACCTGCTATGTTGGGTACTGATTTCTGACATGCAAAATACTCTAAAATATGATGCTAATAGGACTAAATCTAAGTGGAAAGTGATATAAATGCTTGGCTCTGTGACTGAGCCAGTGTAGTCCATTGAATACAAAACTATATAGATTACATATCAATGTTGTTGACTAATTCCATCTTACAGTTCATTTGCTAATCTTCATTAGACTTCAAAGTAAGATCTTTCACTTGGTTTATTCAACAGTTTATAAATATGAAACTACTGAAATACAGTAACATGGAATAAACTTTTGACAGGTTTCTTATGTATATAAGTCCATTACTATGCTCAAATAATTAGTTCTTGAGGAAGAGTAAAAAAATGCACATAGTGCTAAAGGAATAAACATAATTATTTACTCCTTTCTATATATGGTAATAGGAGAAAGGCAAAGTGTTTAAAGCAAGTGGTAGGATGATTGAATATGGATAGATTCACTGCCTTCCCTTAGTGTGGTACAGTGACTAGGTGAGAGAATGAGAAGGTAACAAAGTTTGAGGGGAGTGGGTAGGTGGAGACTTAATAATAATAAAAAAAAAACATGCACTCAGTTATTTTGTTTCTACCAGTTGAACAAGAAACCTGTAAACCAGTGAAGCAAACAATCAAATCATGTAGAGTAATTGACACAGTGCTTTTTTCTCTTCCTCAAGAATGTAGTTTTACATGCACTTGCATACATAAGAAGCCTGTCAAAAGTTTATTTCATGTTGCTGTATTTCAATAGCTTCTTATTTGTAAACTTTTGAATTAAACAAGTGAAAAATCTTACCTTAAAATATTAAGAAGATTAGTAAGCAAACTACAGTTAATAAGATTGAATTAGTCAGCAATATTGACATGTAATCTATATAGTTTTGTATTCAATGGACTACATTGGCTCGATCACAGAGCCAAGCATTTATATCACTTTCCACTTAGATTTAGCCCTATTAGCATCATATTTTAGAGTATTTTGCATGTCAGAAATAAGTACCCAACATAGCAAATATAAGATGCACTCAACTACAAGTGCATTGCATTTTATAGCATTAACAGCCATAAGCTAACGAAGTTGACGACATAATTACTTCTTCCCTTGTCATTTATTTAACTTACTATTGCAATGTACTTGACTGATACTTTGTTCTGAAACGTATGTATATTGAGTTCTAACACTAGGTTATTAGTATTGCTAAGCCTAGGCAAAATATTAAAATATGTGTGTGTGTGGTATGTATAATGTAATATTTTATATGTATTCAATATAAAAGTTCATTCATTTCACACCTGTTTTTTTATGCTTGCATGGGATAGACTGATATGTCATTTGAAGAATTGTATTACAGCTGGATGCCCTTTCTGGTCCTTTACCCATTTTTCAAGTAAGGGATCACTTATTCCACATGGCTGCAAATGCTGGAGGTCCCCAGATGGATTTGTTGATAGGACAAACTGATAACAACACCTCCCACTTTCATAAAAGTGATTGTAAATAGAAACACAAACTCACAGACATACATAAACCAATAATCCTTTTTTCAGTTTCTGTCAACCAAATCCACTCAATAAGGTTTTGGTCTATGACGCTGAACCCCAAACCAAGTAGTTGGGAAAAGACTTTCTCAACTACACTGCTATATATCTGGCTGTCTTGAACAGAGGTCCATATAAGATTTTGCTGTTAAAATTTATATCCAATAAATTGGTTATACTTCTACAATACACAAAATATAAAAAAATTTTTTTATACAATTCCTAATATTTAATTATAAAAATACTATAGGATTTTTAAAATGTGGAATGGTTATGAGGGTCTACTCAAGTAGAATACAAATCGAAAGGGGCCATAGGTGAAAAATGGTTGAGAACCGCTGGTTTGTATGGCGACAAGAAGGGTATCTGGTTGCAGAAGATTTGGCTCAAAGCCCACTCTATTCATGTGAGCATGGAAAGTTGATGTTAAAACAACCATGATGATGGTGTGTATGTGTGGTTTAATATGTGAGATATTAAAAAAATAAATATTAAAGCTGAAGCTTCTTGAATTGTACCTCCTGATTTTAATGTTGGTGATCATTGAAATCAATGACATGAAATTCCATGAATGAGAAAGCTTCAACTTGAAAAATATACACACTCTCTCTACACTATGCAATGAGTTCTATTTCCCTGTTTGTAAACACAAATATTCACCAATTCTTTCTCTTTCTCTCATATATATATATATACATATATATATCATGAGAAAGAGATGTTTAGTTTTGTATATCAGTATGTATGTAAATATGTATTTTTGCATGTGTGTGTATATGTATGTGTGTGTGTATATATATATATATATATATATGTGTCTGTGTGTTTCTTTATGCTCGTACAAACATGACCGTGATTTTTTATATAAAGCTATTGAAATATTCTTGCTTGTAGGCGAAGTGGGTAAAAATCTATGTCCTCCTTCTCTCTCACATACACACATTTCTCCTCTCTCTCTTTCATGTTATTTCATTGACAACAAGACTTATAATTTGAATAGTTATATATATATATATATATATGTATAACCATTATATTTTACTGCTACTAGCAGCTGTGAACTTCAAAGGTTTAACTATTGTAGGCATAAGAAATTTATGTTCCTTGTAATTCAGGTTGAATTTTGCATGTATTTGTTTATATTTATTGCCTTTTTCATTCATCATATCTGTTTATGGCTTTTTGTTGTTATTTATTTTACTGTCATTTTTCAAAGACTTGGCTGACATAAACTTTTTTTTATGCTTATTTGAAAGAACTAGATTTCTAAATGCTGAATGTGCAAGGTGTTAGGTATTTTTGTTTATTTTCAAAAAATTTTCTTTCACCTGTGATGTTTATTTATTTTTTTTTTTATTATATCTTACCATTTTCCAAAATTTCATTTAGCAATCTTTAATAATAATAATAATAATAATAATAATATGAAATGGTACAGTATCAATTTAACCTTGGCCATGACCAAGTTATCTATTAAAACCAAATTAGATTTACATCAATGATCTTTTGAAAATATCAATCATTCTATTTATATTGCTTGCAGAGATGTGTTTTGATATTTTTTAATATTTCTTATTGTTTATCTATTAAATAAACATTGTTCATGGTAGAGAGTGCAGAATTTTTCATGACAAATTGCCATACCTTTAGAATTGAATATCCTTGTGTGTATGTGTATGTATGTTGATGTTTGAAGTGGGCGTATGTGTATTTCTGTCGATGTCTGAAGTGTGTATGTATGTGATGGGTGTGTGAAATGTGGGTATGTATACATATTTGTTGGTATGTGCAGTGTGTGTGTGTATATATATATATATATATATATATATATATATATATATATATATATATATATATATATATATATATATATATAGATATATATATATATAGATATAGATATATATATCTGTTAACATGACGTGTGTGTGTGCATGTGTGTTTTCTCTTTCTCAGAGTAAAAGTGTAAGTTAACTTGAATTGAAGACTTTCACATCGATTTTGCAAATAATTAAACCGGGTGTTTCACCTACATAGATTTATCCAAATGAGGATGTGTGTTGTTATGTGTGTATGGGTGTGTGTGTGTATATATATATATCTATATATATATGATGATGATGATGATATATATATATTATATAAGCGTGCACACATATGTATGTATATAAACTCTAAAAACTTGGCTCTGCCAGCCACGAATAGCCATGGGTGCACCTCAGAGGTTCGCCTCCGGGCTACAAGTCTGGGCGGAAAGTCACCTCACTAGCGAACGCACAACCTAAGGTTGTTTTTATGGAAGACCAGCAGTCACCCATGCATACCAGCCTCCCCTCTCCACACCACCAATGTTATCCAAGGGAAAGGCAAAGGCCGATACAGCTTGGCACCAGTGATGTTGCAACTGATTTCTACAGCTGAGTGAACTGGAGCAACATGAAATAAAGTGTTTTGCTCAAGAGCACAACACGCAACTTGGCCTGGGAATCGAACCCACAATCTCACGATCGTAAGCTCAACGCTCTAACCACTGATCCATGGGCCTTCACTTGTATGTATATAATGCATGTGTATATATCCTTTATGTATACTGAGTTTTAGGGTAGGTACACCATATATCTGCATGTTGTAAGAAGCAACTAAAAGGATTGGCATAAGATAGAGCATCTGGCTGTAAAACACTGCCTCAGTAGCCCCATCCAGCTTATGCCAGCCTGAAAAAGAAAATGCATAAACAATTATGATGATAACATCATTCGTTTGTCTATGCATGTTTTCTAAAAGGAAATGGTGCCAATTAGAAATTAAAACTCTTGTCATAACTGTAGGTTTGATGTTGCTTCCATAATATAGTATAAACCCACCATTTATAAGATGCTTCCCTATGTCTGACTGTCTCATGTCAGTATGTGTTGGACAAAACTTTTTGAGGCAATGTACTATGGCTACATGCTGTTTCTGGTGCCAACTCTTGCTTGTTTTTAATTTAGGTTCTTCATTCCACTTGGTCTTCAGTGGTCAGAGGTTGAAAGACATTTATTGCTTGGTGTTGAATACGTAGAACTGGCAGAGCTCTTACTACTTAAATGACTTTGAGTGCCACAGGGATTGAAATAGAGGAAGAGTAGATAAAGAGTGTTGCACAGAAAGTGAATGTGTGAAGTGTTATGTCAATTAGGTAAATGATCAGTTAATACAATGATGCAGATGTTGATGGGCAAAGGCTGATTGGAGGTGAGAAAATGGTTGAGTTTATTTGTTGTATTAATGTGTCTATTGGAGATACAGTTGGGTGAGAATACTGTGTTGACAGTTCAGAATAGTAAACAATTTTGTCTCTGTATCAGATATGTTTGTGTTGGGAGAAGTGTAAAAGCTAGAAACATACATTGCAGTTACAAAAGATGAAGACTTAAGAGAAAGGTGAAGTTAGATGTTTTCATTGAAGAAAGTAATGGTCAAATAGTTTCTAGTGATTGATGTCTATTGATTATGTGTTTTCTTGTTTATGATTGATACATGTAGTGATGGTGTATTTTTCTGATGGTGAAGTAGACTTGGTTGTCATGTCCTTGTTTCAAACAGGTTTTGAGGTTTTTGCACCTGGACAGAGTATTGATCTGGTGTAATATGTCTAAGTTGTGTATGGATGATGCTTATGTGTGAAGGATAGCAGTATCTGGATAATGTGTAGTTTGAACTTAGAGTAACTATGTTATAAATATCCAGAAAGAAGAATGGACAAGATATTAACATATCATGAGCTACACCAAATATGATAGTATTTTAAGTAGAAAAATCTGTTAGTTCATGCTGTACAAGATGCTTCCATTTTGAGAAATAGGTGTACCCATACGCAAGTAACTCAGCTAGGAGGTTCTTCTGACGGGTATAGTTGATGGCTTTGAGGATGTCAAAGATAACAATCATACTTTTTTATAGAGTTCCTGTGATGGTCATTTTGCTGGTGTCAAATGATGGGTAAACTGCTTCCAGTTTTTAACTTCCTTTGGTGTTATAAACAGTATTTTTCACTTGCACTGTTACAGGGTTGTGGACTTTAGTTGTGTGGGTGAAACATTGAAAAGTATACTGGGGAAGATATTTTCAATCACAACATATGAAATAATAAATTCTGTTGAGTTAGCAGAAATTTTCTCTGTGCACGATTCATTGTCAGTTTTTATAAATGTATATCTCATTTGTTAGCAAATTACATAGAAAGAGAAGAAAGAGAGAGAGGAAGAAAGAAAAAAAAGATTATTTACAATGAAATAAAAGATTTTATATTTATTTCTTCATTTTATAGTAGTCTGTGATGATATTTTATCATTTGAATTTAGGAAATATATTTTTTTTTATGATCATTACTTTATTTCTTAGTTGTAGAATAGTTGATATTGACCCAACCCTGTACACACACACACACACACACACACACACCCATTCTGAAATCTTTATTTTGTCTAACCTTTGTCCATCGATTGTGTGGAACATATACTCAACATCCAATAAAACATCTTCTGGTTAATGTTATTAACTGATCAAAATCTAATAAATGTGACGTCTTGTTCTATTTTAAGTTTATATCTCTGTAGAACACGTGTATCAATGAATGCATACAGGACTGTGTGCGTGTGTGCGCAAATATGTCTCTTGGATACAAACAAGGTTGTATCATTAAGAAGTTTGCTTTGGAATTATGAAGTCCTGGGTTTGAGCCCATGGTCTGGTATCTTGGGTATCTTTTATCAGCCTTGGATCAACCCAAGGCTCGTGAGTGAAATTGGGTTATTAGAAACTGTAAGAAACCATTACTCCATTAAAACTTGTGGGTATTTAAGCAATGTGTTCATGGATAGTTGATAGGTTGGATGAAGTGCTGATGAAAGGAAAATAATCCTTGGAATATGTATATACACCCACTACCTATTTTTATATCTTCTATCACATTGTTTACATAGATGTATTTGTTTATGAAACATTGTAACTTGCAGTGCTGGCTCTGAATTCTATAGAAAATCTATAGAGATCATACTAAAATGAAATTTAGGTGTTATTAACATGTGGTAAGGCACAGTATTGGCTTAATAAACTTATGATATACTTAGTTGTGTATTATTAGTGCAAACGAAATATTGCTGCTTTCCTAGCAATCAAACTGGACAGAAAGTACTACTTGTAAGTCAAAGTGTCAGTATTGTTGCATATTATGTTAAGCAAATGTTAACAGATGATTACATTAAAGCTACAAGTGTCTGTGGAATACTCAACCACTTACACATAAGTTCAATGAGTAGGTAGTTCAATTGCTCAAACTGTTGGAATACTGTTGGCATTGACACCAACTAGACTTATAATTATTTCATCAACTTAGGAAGGATTTGAATTTAGAATGTCAAGGAATACAACTAAACACCACAAAGCATTTTGTCTGTCAAGTGCAAGATAGTTCGATAATATTCAAAATCTCAGTTGGTCAGGCTTGGGAATCCAGCAGTAAAGTGTAAACAGTGTTGTGTCTGAGGCCTCTACATCTCAAGAGTAGTGGGCAGCAAAACTAGATGGAACTCTACCACTCCTTTGCACTTCAATGATAATAATGATGATGATTTCAGTGACTTCTAAACATGAGCAAAAAGCTACAAATGTGTTTGTAGTCAATTACACTGGTCCCAGTACTTGACTAGTACTTACTTATCAACCACATAACTAATTAACCATGAAGCATTTTCATCAAGCTATCAAGCATTAGTAATTATGACAGCAATATTTATACCAGTTGCAGTCTTGTTAATTAATAACTACATCAGAAAAGATGCATAATGAAAAATGAAAGCTGATTGCAGTATTACCTCTTTGAAGTCTTCTGTTGTTATTATTTATCTTTATCTCTACTGTTATAACAAATCACAGTCTCTTCTACCTGGTCCTGTTCTGCTTCTATTTATCTCATTTCTATTAACCAATCTAGTTTGTGTTTGAATCATTTATGAAACAAAATCTTAGTTATAAGATTATTTTTTTAGATCATTAACCTCCTCTTTAGAGACAAAATTTCTTTGAATATTTAATATTAAAATCTACACTTTGGTTTGATCTCTGAATTTCATCAGGTGTTTTATTCTTGGATGTTTACATTAATACCAGATTGAATTTGAACTAGGGACCTTCATTGCTACTATCTTATCTTCTGTAATATAATCATTATTGTGGAGGCACAATGGCCCAGTGGTTAGGGCAGCGGACTCGCGGTCATAGGATCGTGGTTTCGATTCCCAGACCAGGCGTTGTGAGTGTTTATTGAGCCAAAACACCTAAAGCTCCACGAGACTCCGGCAGGGGATGGTGGCGAGCCCTGTTGTACTCTTTCACCACAACTTTCTCTCACTCTTACTTCCTGTTTCTGTTGTGCCTGTAATTCAAAAGGCCAGCCTTGTCACACTGTGTCACGCTGAATATCCCCGAGAACTACATTAAGGGTACACGTGTCTGTGGAGTACTCAGTCACTTGCACGTTAATTTCACAAGCAGACTATTCCATTGATTGGATCAACTGGAACCCTCAACGTTGTAAGCGATGGAGTGCCAACCAATCATTATTATCAGTGTTGTTTTGTTCCACTTGATTCCTTTCTTTACCCACTCTTTTTTTTAACACTTTTATAAAGATAACTTTTTTTTATCTTTACAAAAGAATTTTCAAATAAAGAACAAGGTTGTTTAGAATTGAGGATTACTTTTCTGCTCTCATCATTTTACTAACATGTTTGCAATTTGTTAAAGATTTCAATCAATTTCTTTTTTTAAATCATATATTTTAATATATGTGTATGTATTTGTTTTAAAGCTAGAGAGGTGTATTGCATAAGGAGGTAGAATGAGTTATTGTTTTAGTTCATTTAGTTAGTATCTTCTATTTCTAAGTTTAAATTCTGCATTTCAAACCTCATTTATCATTTTTTTTCCCTTTACTATTTAGCACAAAGCTATTGAGGGGAAACTTTTGTTGTTTTACATTAATATTCTAACTGCTAAATTCTGTAAGTTTGGAAACTGTTATAAGATGGGCTGACAGATGAAAGCTGAGATATATTTCTTCTCCAGAGAAACAGTCTGTTATCAGTATAAGTATGGTTTGAACTGTTTTGTAGTTTAGAATTGTAACTTCTGAGATTCATGAAATAAGTACCTATAAGGTATAGGATGTCAAATTCAGTTAATCTCTGTCTCACATAACAACATACCTTATGCATCCAGGAAAGATGTTCTTGTAACATATTTAACGTTTCCTTAGTTCATAGAAGTTTATAAGGGCTGGTGCTTAAGTCTGGTTTCATGACATTATGTAAGTGAGGGATAAATCTCCCTCTGGATAGGGCATTAGTCTTTCACCTGTTGTTGCTATTTACAGACACCTATGATCTTTTACCATTGCCAAACAAATCCAAGACCACATTATTCAACATGTCCTTTGCTAAGATATCATTTTGTGTCCATTCTCCATGTTGGCATGAGTTGGACAGTACCACAGGATCCAAGAGGATGGAGGACCACATCACGCTGCAATCTCTCAGTTGTGGTGTGGTTTCTACAACTTGATCCCCTTCCTAACATGAGCTACTTCACAGATTGTACTGGATGCTTTTTTCTGTGTGTGATAACCAGCACTTATGAGGTTGTCTTAAATAGCCTTCTTAACTGAGGATTCTTTAGTCTTGCTACCCATATGAAGACAATAGGTGGGAGGTTATTTGAAAGAGATGTGGTTGCTATTTCTAGCAGACTGAATGACCACAAAAAAGTTTCCTCATTAGACTGCAGCACCTACTCTGTGTGTGTGTGTGTGTGTAATTTATCTTGTTTCAGTCATTACTGTCATCATGCTGGGGCATCATCTTGAAGAATTTTTTGCCAAATGAATTGTCCCCACCACTTTTACTTTTTAAAGCCTGTTACTTATTCTATTAGCTTTGCTGAACTGCTAAGTTATGAGGATGTAAACAAACCAACACTGTTTGTCAAGCAGTGGTGGGTGACAAACAGACACACACACACACATATATATATATATATATATATATATATATATATATATATATATATA
>NC_068981.1:65378075-65385011 GCF_001194135.2 Octopus bimaculoides
ATATATATATATATATATATATATATATATTTAAGTAGAAGTTAAAATAGCCTCATTAAGGGATAAAAATATCCAATGAATTACTGGTTCATTGTCTATTATTTTTATGAATAGTAATATTCATAAAATAATAGGTTTAAGTATAAATCTTGGTTTATAAATATTCAAATTAAAATTCAGAAAATGGAGATGTAGTGTTAATACAATTTATTAACTGCAAAACTTCAACATGTTCTCTTACAGCTGTTTCGATTTTGCCCAAAGAATTAAATTCAGTAATTAAATCATTGAATTGGGCCAAATTTTGCCCAAAGATATTGTAGAAAACATTTGCCAAGGTTTCTGAATTTCTCATATTCTACCTTCCAGAGCATCACCACCTTCTCTGCTATCTTTCCTACATGTACCACACTCTATTATTTCATCTACTTCCTTATCTTCACTTAACCACCCCTAGTCTCTCTATTTTTGTTTTTCTTATATTTCTACTTCTTTACTCATTCTAGCTTCTTTTCCCTTATTACTTTTTCTTTCTCTCATTCTCTACATGTGTATCTGTTTCTATACATTTCTCACTCTGTGTCTCTCTCGCTCTTTGTATCTATATCTCTCCATATATGTTTCGTTTTCGCTTTCTTACTATCATTTTCTATCTCACTCTATTTCTTTCTCTCTTTTTCTGCCTCTTTTTCTATTCAAAATGTTCTCTATTAAAACAATCCTTTTAAACTGTCATAATCTACTGACAGATAATATCTATACATGTCCTCCAATAAAGAACTAATATTGCACACATACATGCACATGTACTCACAATATACACGCATGAACACATACACTACCAGGTACACACACATGTGCATTGATATGCACCCGTACACACAGATATGTTTGCCAACAGACATACACACCCAGACATGTTCACTAACATATACACTAATAGTTGTGCACAGACATACCAACACACATCTTCTCAGACACACAACATTTGTGCATGCACTGATATGCACACACACACATGCAAACACATTCACACAAACCATCTGCATGAAAGCATACACTCATAGATTTACACACATGCACAAACGCAACATCTATGAAAACGCACAAACATATATGCAAATGATACATGAAAAGTAGTCACCTGTACACCCCACCTAAATCTATACAGTATATGCAAATGATATACATCAAGCACAATTGTAAGTACACACATACACATGCATAAAGTCTGCACACAGATGCATATTATACAAGTACATGCACTTTTACGTATGTTCTCTCACACATGCACAACTCTATAGACGTATGTACATATTCCTGTATTCAGATATTCTCTCTCTCTCTCACACACACACACACACACACACACACATATGCACAGTCTGTATTTAGAAGACAACTGGATGAAATCGTCAAGTGTAGACAATGTTTTACCTACATACTTTCACTATGTTGATATAATAATGAGCTATTTGTGCAGTTGAGACCGAAAAAAAAAAGAAAATGAATTAAATCAAACATATCTACTTATGTATCATCATCATCATCATTATTATCATCATTGTCATAGCATTTGGACAGCTTTGTTTTTTTTTTCTTTTTTATTTCCGACTGCAGTAATTTCTTTGCATTCTTCTCTACATAGATATTACTTGAAATGAAATGAAATGAAATGAAGCTACTTATTTGCTCTCTTTCTATCTCTCTCTCTCTCTAATGACAAGATACTTATTACTTTTGCTAAGATTTCTTTTTAATTTATATTTTGAGAGTACTTTTACCCCTCTCTATACTTTCTTCATTTTCATTCTTTTCTTCCCCATTTTTTATTCTTTGTTCTTCTTATTTGACATACTTATTGGATGTACTTCAAGATGTGATTAAGTGATTACAAAATAATAATAATAGTAATAATAATAATAATATCAAAAAGAAAGAGGACGAAAAACAAACAGATTACAATCCCTTAAAATTTGAAATAGGAAGAATTTGGAGTATGAGAACTGTCATGGTTGCGTCTATAATAATTGGTGCATTGGAATAGTAAGCAAAGATATAGACAAATGGCTGAAGGAGATTGGAATAGAATGCCCTGTAGAGCTCCTACAGAAAGTTTGTCTCTTAGGGACAGCAAGGATTATCAGGAGGGTTCTAAGCACTTGAAAGACTTCTGAAAACTTGTGGATACCTGAATTTATAGGTAGTAACCTGCTACCCACATAAGTCCAACCAGGAATATGATTGAACCTGTGTCAAACCAAATAATAATAAGGATAATAATGATAACAATAATTCTATTTAAAAAAAAGACCCTGTCTGTGAGTTTACCATTTAGACTGTACCTATATTAATTTATAGCTCAACTGATATCCTTTACACTAGATCCTTAAAAAGATTGTGAAACAGCAAGAAGAAATTTAAAATTATATTAGGAAACTACTGATGATGGAAATAGTAAAGAACATGTTTTGAGCTTTCCCAAATAATCATCCTCAGTGATATTGGAGTTAGACAGAGCAACAAGGCTTTATTAAATATGAACCATCAAAGGAGATTTTTATGTGGTTACACTTAGCCTGTTATAGATTAAATGCCAGACCAAGGTGGAGAGCTGGTAATACTGTTAGTATGTCAGATGAAATGTTTGGCATTTTGCTCTTTTTATATTCTGAGTTCAAATTCAACCAAGGTTGATTTTGCCTTTCATCCTTTCAGGGTTGATCAAATAAGTACCAGTCAATACTGGGGGTCAATGTAATCAACTTCCTCTCCCCTCAAAAGCTGTTGGCCTTGTGTCAAAATTTTGAATCCATAAATTAAATGCTAAACTCCACTCAAATAAAGCCCTACTGGCTTAAAAAAAAAAGCTCAGGTTGAGGTGGGTGGCTAGACAGACAAAAAAGGAGTTTTTTCAAACCAATGATGAATTCTTGTGAGCTAAAGAGGGAACCTGGACATAGTTGCATGATCTGCTAGAAATAGCAGCTTAATCTCACTCAAATGTCTCCCAACAACTTTAAAAAAAAGAGGAAACATTGGATAGTGTTGATACATATATTATCTGAAATTAAGAGAAAAGAAAAGAGCAGGATAGTTGTGGCTGTTAACATATTTGATTGAAGGTCTGCTTGGCCTAAACTAACCAAAGGGCTAAACAACAACTACAAAAAAAAAATAAATGAACAAAACAAAGACTGTTTTTGTAGCCAACAAGACTGTCTGTATATGAGTGCTTGGCCTGCTACAAATAACAGCTAAATCTCTCTCAAACCCCACCCTAGTATCTTTAAAAGGAAGAACACACTGGTTAGTGTAGTCTTAGATAAACTGTAAGAAGCTGGGATACCTCTGATTAGAAATCAGCTGCATCAAGCCTAGCTAGAAGCAAAAGCTATGATAGCAGCATTGATTTTGATGCTGTTGTTGTTTAAATCTATTATTTACATTCCTGTTTGCAGAGAGGAGAATTTTTTTAGCAATAATTCTTACAGTGGATAACCTTATTGGTAACCATTCAAAAGTTAGGTTTTTTTTTCTTTTTTTCTTAAGTCAGTCTAGCCAACTAGAACAAGTAGAGTTCTATATCTTGTTCAAGGAGTGCAACACAACTGCAATAAGACCATATGGAACTTAAAACCTGATAATCAATTTTCCAGTATCTTAACTTTACAGGTACACTTAAATAGGCCTGTCTCTTGAAAACGTGCTGCTATTACAGTTACAGAAGTATTAGTGAGAGATTGACACAATGTTCTATTTTCTTTGTTCAATCAGCATAGGAGCTTCTGCTGTCTTTCAGCCTGTTGTATCAGCAGCTGAGTTTCCTTTAACAATCTACCTGCTAACTAAGGTAAAAAAAAAAAAAAAAAAAAAAAAAAAAAAAAAAGAAAAAAAAACCTGAATCTAAATTTTCAATATGATCTTTTCTACAATAGGCTGAGGGTTAGATATTTTGCAGGAGGGAACTAGTTGATTACATTGACCTCAGTGCTAAACTGGTGCTTATTTTATTTGACCCCAAAAGAATGAAAGGTGAAATCAACCTTGGTAGAATTTGAACTCAGAACGTAAAGCCACAAAAAAAATAAGTGGTGTTAAGCATTTTGTCTAGTGTACTAAAGATTTCTGCGAGCTTGCCACTCTAAATTCTTAATATGGCAAGTTTTGCATGGCCTGACTAACAAACAAGCCAACTATAGAGTTTGATGTAAGGTACTTAAATCTATAATAGTGTTCACAGTGTGGTCAGGAAATAGATTGAGTCATAGCATTTTTGGGAACCATGTCATATTTTCTAACAAAGATGACTGATTGGTTTCAAATGTCATTGAAATATGACTAAAATCTCTCAGGGTTAAGGTCTAATTCCTTAGCCATTTAAATCTATAATACAATCATATTTTAAGGCAAATGTATAACAAGTACAAAATGTACAGTGTTTGCTGTGAGGTAGCTGGGGCAGATGCTGTATAACAAGTGATCCTGAATATAGTGGTTGTGTGGTAAGAAACTTGCTTCCTAGTCATGTGGTTCTGGTATCAGTCCCACTGTGTTGCACCTTGGGCAAGTGTCTTCTATTGTCGCCTTCAACCTATAAAATCCTTGTGGATGGGTTTGATAGACAGAAACTGAAAGAGGCCCATCATATGTTATATAATATGTTTGTGTGTGTCTTTGTGTCTGTCCACCATCACTGCTTGACAACCAATGCTGGTGTTTACATCCTTGTAACTTAGCAGTTCAGCAAAAAGAGACCGATAGAGTAAGTACCAGGTTTAATAAAAAATAGGTACTGGGGTTGATTCATTTCACTAGAAATTCTTTAAGATGGTGCCCCAGCATGGTTGTAGTCCAATGACTGAAACAAGTAAGAGATAAAAGATAGTAACAGCAGTATTTGCAGTTGGGATAATTGCAGCCTTAAAGTACACTCTCTCATCAAAATGTTCTCAGCCAGCTCTTTATTTCAAAAGTTTACTAATGATAGTATGAGTGGAGGAAAGTGACAAAAACCACTTCAAAAAATGTAGAATGAAGAGGCTAATCAAATCACTTTGTCACTCTGGCTACTGACCTACAATTGACACCTCAGTGAGGGGAAATTGTAGGTGTTTACTTGATCTCCTAAAAGTGGGAGCCAAATTATCCTCAAATTACACTCTACATTAGATAATGTTTTCTTGTAGAGGCCCCCACAAAAACAGGATGGTTACAATTGAAATGTTTTTCATCATAGATTTGCTTAAGCAAGATCATTGCCAGTGCCCTTAGACTGACTCTTGTGCGGGTGGCACATAAAATACACCATTTTGAGCGTGGCGGTTGCCAGTACCTGCCTGACTGGCCCTCGTGCCGGTGGCACGTAAAAGCACCCGCTACACTCTCAAAGTGGTTGGCGTTAGGAAGGACATCCAGCTGTAGAAACTGCCAAATCAGATTGGAGCCTGGTGTAGCCATCTGGTTCATCAGTCCTCAGTCAAATCGTCCAACCCATGCTAGCATGGAAAGCGGATGTTAAACGATGATGATGAGGAGGAGGAGGACTGGCTTGAAACTAAATAGTGATCCTTTACTGCTTGGCAGACTCTCTAGCCTCCTGCCTTTTTTAAAACTTCTTTTTCTTTCAGCCAAAGTGTCAGTCCCAAACTGTCACTATTCTCTTCTTCCTCTCTATCCTCAACAACAACAAACATATTCGGGTTTATGAAATTTTCTAAATATGATTATTAAGCTGATTTAAACCTCCCATTGTTCCCATCATTCCATTATACTATATGCTGCTTTGATTACTTTAGAATTTTTCATAATTAGAGCATGTTAAAAGTAAAATACTGAAGGAATGTGTGTACACATATATGCACATATGTAAGGCATAGCCATGACTGTGATTGAGAAATTCCCTTAGTAATCATGTGGCCTTCAGTTCAGCCCCATTGTGTGGTGCCTTGGGTAGGTGTCATCTACAAAAGCTCCAGGCTAACCCAAGCCTTGTGACTAGATTTGGTAGACAGAAGCTTCAAGAAGCACATCGTGTGTGTGTGTGTGTTTGTATGTATATATACATACACACACACATATACATGGCCTAGTTGTTAGTGTCGCATTCACACATGGTTTCAATTCCTAGACCGGGTGGTGCATTGTGTTCTTGAGCCAAACACTTATCTCACTTTGCTCTGCGATCACTTTGACACCTGATGCACAGTACATGGTGCACCTATTCAAGCAATGTTGATTTGATGGAGAAAGTGAGTTAACATGCAGCACAAACATTTGATCACTATAAACAAACCATTTGTGTAGGTCATTTGGCAATAGTTGAATGCTCATACATCGTCTTTGACATGAGTCCATCATATATATATATATATATATATATACGTGTGTGTGTGTGTATGTATGTATGTATATATATATACACACACACACACACACACACACACATACACGTGTGTGTGTGTGTATATATATATACAGTGAGGTTTGTTGACATTTCCCTGTCAACAAATCATTAGGTAGCTCTGGGCTTTTGAAGATTGGTAGAATGAAAATTCCCTTACTTGAAAAACAGGTAAGGGCAAGTGACAGGAATGGGAATGCAGCAGCAAAACATTGCATCAGTAATGTGTTTTTGTTTAATATTTGTTCACTTTGGAAAAACGGTCATAAAATAAGTTAATACACACACACACACACACACACACACACACACGTGTATTATCTACCTGTCTTTATGCCTATCTGTATGTGCATATGTGGTCTTGTTCTGTCCTACTGTGCAGCATCTTGGGTAAGTCTTTTACAATAGCCTTGGGCTGACCAAAGCCTTGTGAGTGGATTTGATACATGGAAACTAAATGAAACCCATTGCATCTCTCTCCCTCCCTCTCTCTGTTTCTCCCTCCCTCCCTCTCTCTGTTTCTCCCTCCCTCC
>NC_068981.1:65385094-65403956 GCF_001194135.2 Octopus bimaculoides
CCCTCCCTCTCTCTGTTTCTCCCCCCTCTCTCTGTTTCTCCCCCCCTCTCTCTCACTCTCACACACACACACACGCGCGGCACTTCTGATGCTATATTTCTAGTAAGACAGCTGCAGGAGAAATTCCTAGCCAAAGATAAACCTCTGTACTTGGCTTTCATTGACATGGAGGAAGCCTTTGACAGGGTCCCCGATCCCTTATCAGGTGGTCAATGTGTAAACTATATATATATATATATATATATATGTATGTATGTATGTATGTATGTATGTATGTATGTATATATATCTGCATGAATTAATCCTTTACGGCTACAGGCTACAATATGGCTTTGATATTTTGATTACATGGTGAATGTGGAGAAATATTTTGGAAGGGATCTTACACTGAAGTTTTGGTTAAAGGAGGAATCTTCACACACTTGCTACGGTTGCACCTGATACTTTTTGTTACTCATGCTTCAAGCTTTCTCTACCGAGAAAGTTCAATGAATGTCTTTCTCTGAATGTATTCCTTTTATGGGTTATTTCCTGGTGGTATGACCTAACAACACTACAGCTGCTTTTTGGCTGTCACTTTAATCTTTTGATGTTCTACTTGATACTTTTAACATGAAGGGAGTCATTATGACTTCATCGTGTACACCTCATACACTCAGTCTGTCAGGGTAGCCACATTATGTATTTATTATTTATCAAGAATGTGGCCTGCATATCCTGTCTCTGGTGAAAATAATATAAAATAGTTCAGGCATCTTGTTGGTGTTGCTTGTAGACATTGATGTCTTTAATGTAATATCACAGTTATATTTTCAAAATTCTTTATTTATCTATGAGTTATTACTGGTAACAAAGGTAATTTCATAGTTGTCATGGCACAGTCAATTCTTTTCTCTCTACACAGAAACAAGTAGTTTTTATGCAGAATGTCATTTTAATTAGATTAAAATGATGGCATTCTCTGAAGAGTAGTTGAATCATTTTCTTATCAGTTTTCCAACTGACAATATGATATGAACCAGAATGATTGTAAACAACTTATCCATATTAAGTTGTCAGGAGAAACTCTGTAGTCTAGAGAAATATCTTCTCAACGTCACTGTCATAGTCAACCTTGCCATCTTCATCAACATTACTATCATCGTCGTCATCATCATCACTCAGCAACTCCCATCAACACAACCATCAGCATGCCATACCACAGTGAAATCTAAAACTTGCTGAAAGATTGATTAAGAAGCCCAATATAAAAATGAGGAATAATTCTGTCATTATATGAAGATATATTCATTACCATCAGAGCCATCCGTGGTTTCAAAAACCATGGAGAATTAAAATGTCTCTAACCTACTTGTTTGGAGTATTTTCAAATGATGACATTTTTTCAATGTTGTAAAAGCTGCTTCTATTACAATTACTTGACCTACTCAATGTAGCAATCCAAATTTACTTTTTCACATAAACACTTTTAAAATGAAGACTGCTTGTGTTTTAGTCCTGAATCAATTTTGTTATATCTACCTGGTTATACAGATAATTTGAGCAAGAGAGGGAGGCTGATCAAAAACTGAAATCAGGCCTAAACTGATGAGTTAGCTATTCAAATATTTGCAAACTGGGTCTATTGAATTACCTGTGTACTTTCTAAGCATTTGATCAGCTTACATACAGTCTGCAGAGTTGTTCAAGGGACTATTACTCAAGAAGAGCAATAACTTTAAGGAGTGTGAGGCTCTTCAAAATGAATACTCTCTGCCCAACAAGAAACATCGGCTTATGTCAATCTCATAGTTATTTGAATGAAATGAAGATGATTCACCATCGTACAGCTTGTGAATTCAAACTCTGAGTACAGAATAAACATACATCCAAGGGCAAGCATAACCTTTTCCACAAACAGTTCAAAGATCTTTCATTATAAACAGCAGGCCCTTAGCTGCTAAATATTGTAATTATTACATTTTTGCCAGCCAGCCAACTTTTTATTCTTTGGCAAATTCATATGCATTTATTATCCTTTTAGGTACTACAATATCAATTTCAGTCCTTCCTAGCGTAAACCTAGAACTCATTAAACTAGGATTTCATGTGTTACTTTTTGTTGATTCTAAATATTTTATTACTACTGATGAGTGATATTCTCACCCATCATTAATAGACTGTCTTTCACTATCTCTGGCCCACTCACTCACCACATTGTCTCTTTCTCTAGTTTTAGAAGTGTAACATCCTTAACTTTGTGTGTGTGTGTGTGTGTGTGTGTGTGTGTGTGTGTGTGTGTGTGTGTGTGTGTGTGTGTGTGTGTGTGTGTGAATTTCCACCCAAACCAAGATGACTATATGAGTAACTGAAGCAATCTTCTTAGGTTTGTCTTTTCTTGTTCTTTACTCAGCCCAAACCTCACCTCACAAGTGATTGACTATTTCACTCACTTTCCTGCTGTTGTGAGAAAGCAAAGAATGACTGCCTGAAACTCTGGGAGAAAGATTCTTCCCACCATTTCCAACTCCATTTCCCCACTAAAGAATGCCTTTATGAACCACAAACCCAATAAGTTGTTCTGCCTTTTTAATTTTGTTCATCTGGACCTTCTTGTCTTTTCCCAGGAGCATTTCATCTAGCCCTACCTGTTACTTACAAATGAAAATGTCTATAAGTTACACATATATAGATAAAGCCACTCACTCAGTATTTTTGGCCTGCCTTTCTTCCAGTATCACACTACACATGCGTGTGCACACATACACACACACACACACACACACACACACGACAAATCACCACCTTCTCCATGTCACTTATCTCACCAAAATGTGAGCAAGTTCTCTTTTTCCAACTAAACAATAAGACTGGACTTGGCAATGTTTTGTCAATTACTTTCAAACAAACATAAGTTTCCTTAGTGTTGTCAGAATCAATGAATACCCAGGGGTACTTTACCAGGCTTCAGTTTTTTTTTTTTGGAAAGCTTATAATTAGAAAGAAAGAAAAAACAAAGACATTCCTATAACACCTGTTTCCTAAAGATATAACACTTCAAACAATTCACTTCTTAACAACAATAGACATTCCTATGTGGCTGATATCACTCTTTAATCGCCTTCTTCACACAGGCATCAGCCCCACACAACCTAAACATCTCGTGGTAGGCATTCACTGCTCTATTGTGAAAACATTTTCCAATGGGGACATGACAACATAGTCACAACAGTACAATACAACCACTACACATATCAAATGAACAGACTCTTTTCATGAACACAACTTAAAACCTAAATTTGCTACGAAAACTAGTAATCATTCTATCTAACCTTTCGAGGCAACCCCACTCATATATAACTGCTTCACAAAGACTAAGATTTTTGTACAGGACTTCAGCCCCCATCAATTGTTGATATCCTAAAATAGATCCACACTGGAGAACTGCTCACATAAATGAGAAACTACTACTGCTGCACAAACACTGATGTCAAAAGAAAGCCATTCAGCTGATTGATAATGATTCATCCACCAGCATTCTTCAATCACTAGCTCACAGGTGTCTGGTATCCTCTCTCTGCCTCTTTTATTAGTGTTGTAATTGATTCTACTCTTCTGAACTAGATAACTGCACTGCATATTCCTTCTACTTAGCACTCCTCCTCCCATCACCTTCATTGATTTCCACTTCACAGACCCCTCCCTCCCCACTTTGTTAATTCCTTCTTTCCCAAGGACTGCAAACTTCAGGAATTCCCTTCCCAAGGAAACTCCTATCAATGAAGCAAATATATGATTCCAGCTGTGTATGCATTAATTAATGGTCTAATCCACAACATGGACAATTGCTTACAACCTTATTTGTTGTATCACATTGAATGCAAAATGAGGGAACTGCCAATACATAGTGCAACACATGTAACATATATTGGTAGTGTTATTCTCTTTACTGTTTACTACAGTTATCTGTGGCCATGCTGGAATTACATTTATATCAGTATTTAGTCCGAAGCTCATTTTATCAAGTGGCCGAGTTTACTTCAGTTACTTCCCTTTTGCAAAAAGTCACTTCCCTTTCGCAAACTTCTTAAGTACTGCAAAGTTCTCTCTCTCTCTCTCTCTCTCTCTCTCTCTCTCTCTCTCTCTCTCTCTCTCTCTCTCTCTCTCTCTCTCTCACACACACATACAAAGATGGCTTCTGCAGTTCCTATCTACTGATTGGCTCGCAAGGTATTATTAAACCAGGGGTTATAGCAGAAGACACTTGCTTAAAATACTATACAGTGTGATCAAAGCCACAACCATGTGGCTGCAAAGTGAACTTCTTAACACCACAGCTGTATGCATTCACATCAAAGAACATCTGTATGAGAGCATTCCTCTGCTTAAAAATACATTTGTTTACTTGTCTTAACTGGAAGATCACCTGAAGAATTAGCCAATGAAAGTATGAAAGGAATGAGCTTTAGGTACCTTAAGCAGAAAATTAGCAGTCACCGAGCTGTGAAACTTTCATCAATTTATTGGTACTAACATGTTTACCACTTGGCACAGTGTTATGTTGTCTGTTATTACTTGTTTCCTGTTCTGTATTAAGAAATTCTTGTATTCCTGTGTTTCTTTGTTTTGGCTTTTATGCTAAGATATACCTTCCTATTTAACCGTCTTGATAATGACCTACCTGTGTGAGCTCACCTCTGGTTCTATGATACAAAAAACTTCTGTTCACATTTAAATTAAACCTTTCTATAATAATTTTATGCAAGAAATTGCTATGTTCAAAACACCAGTTTAATAATAATAATAATAATAATAATAATAATAAAAAGCTAATTATTTTACCTTCTTAATTTCCATTCCTTGGACGATTGTAGTAGCTTCCTGCTCAACCCCTCTATATTTCTGGAGAAAGAGAGAAAGTTGTGAATGTTTCTCCATAACTGTTTCACACAACACATCATAGTTGATTTAGAGAGAGGTGGGTAGTGAGAAGGGAATAAAAACAGCTGACCACACTACTTGACTATTACTTTGACACCTGTTAGGATGAAAGGCCAAATTGACCTTAGCAGGATTTGGACTCAAATTGCTGAGGACTTGAATACCACCAGGAACTGTATCTGGCATTTTAACATTCTATCTGCCAGTTCAAAATCTTATTAAACCTTTGATTATTTCAAAATTGAATGAGATTGAAACGCAGTATGTTTTATCAGAAGTATGGTCAAGAAGAAGTTAATAACACTTCAAAATAATTAACATATTCTAATTTTAAAAAATAACATATTTGCAACCACAAAGTCTTCTATATTTGTTTCTTGGCATTTATTTTCTATTTGTATTCTTTACTCTAGTATAGCAAAACCCACATTGAAGTAAGCTTCAGTTTTAGTAGGTTAATTTCAAACTTGGTCAACAAACAAGTATTAAAATAGGAATACTAGTAAAGAATTATTACTTGTGATATTTGATAGGTATGATTAATAGGTGAAAGAAAATTTGTAAATAATAATTATGTTGTCAATTTTCCAAGGAACCACCCTCCAGTACTTTGATATAAAACATCCTGTTACAAAGTGTTAAATATTTTATGTAACATTCATGAAATTTTTGTTATGTTCTCAAACACCAGTTTTAATGTTGCAATTAGTGGTTATCCTAGAAGGAAGCCTGTACATAGTTGTTTGACCTAACAGAAATAGCAACCATATATCCATTAAATTACATTCTACCATTCTTTAAAATAGAACTCGCTAGATAATGGGGTTCTAGGATACACTGCCCGAGAAAAGATGTGATTGTCAACTTAATATACTGTCAGTCTCAGCTCAACTTAGGCTGACTGGAGGCTAAGCAACAGCAAATTAATGAAAAGTTAGTTAGTTTATGAAATCCTCCAAATTTTTACTCTGCTAATTAACTGAAAGATAACCTCTTTTACTCTTTTACTTGTTTCAGTCATTTGACTGCGGCCATGCTGGAGCACCACCTTTAGTCGAGCAAATCGACCCCAGGATTTATTCTTTGGAAACCTAGTACTTATTCTATCGGTCTCTTTTGCTGAACCGCTAAGTTACGGGAACGTAAACACACCAGCATCGGTTGTCAAGTGATGTTGGGGGGACAAACACAGACACGAACATATACACACACATACATATACATACATACGACGGGCTTCTTTCAGTTTCCATCTACTAAATGCACTCACAGGGCTTTGGTCGGCCTGAGGCTATAGTTGAAGACACTTGCCCAAGGTGCCACGCAGTGGGAATGAACCCGGAACCATGTGGTTGGTAAGCAAGCTACTTACCACACAGCCAGTCACCAAAAATGTTCATGATTTGATGCTTTTTTTCTCGCATTTTAGTAACTCAGCTCCAAGATTACTTGATATCATAAACAATATATTTACATATATTCTCTCCATTTAATCACAATTTAGAGTCTTTTTAACAATTCTTTTCAAGTTGAAGGAAGTGAATCACCAGAATTGGTAACAGTGGTGGACAAAATACCATTCAGTATTTAGTTACATCTCTGTATCTTCTGCTATGGTCAATTTATAGCTTTTATCCTTCCATGGTTGATAAAATAAATAGCAGCCTAGTACTGGGGTTGATTCAGTTGACTGTTCTCTTTCTTTGGAAATTTTGGTCTTGTAATAATACAGATAAGTGGGTAGTGAGCTGGCAGAATCATTAGCATGTCAGACAAAATGCTTTGCAGCTTTTCTTCCAGCTCTTTATTTCTGAGTTCAGATCCTGCCAAGATCAATTTTGCATTTCATCCCTTTCAGGCCAATAAAATAAAAAATACTTGAATTAATTAATTTACTTTACCCCTTTCCCTAAATAATTGCTGGCCTTAAACCCTGCAATGTACCAGCGTCCTATTAGGGAGAACATTATAATCTTAGTCACTTTTATGCCATGGAAACAGGGTAACCAGCCTCATGCATCTTAGGGCTTGAGAAAAAAAAATACAAAGAAAGAAAGAAAGAGACAGAATGAGAGAGAGAAAATGAGTATCTGATGGCAGATTACAGTTGTGGGGTAGATAAAATAAAAATACCATTGCAACCAAATATTAGAATTAATGTATTCAACAATATCCTCTCCCCTACCAAATTTGTGGTCTTGTACCTATATTAGAAATCAATAATTTCTACTGACCACTAGGCAAACAAAAATGTTACACATCACATGGCCACACTTTGTATGGTAATTGATTGTACTAAAACTAATATTCACTCCACAACCGTTTAAACAGCTGAAACATAAGGTACTCATTGAATATATTTTTTTTAAAATACAGTAGAATGGTAGAATAAGTCATACTAGAAGAAATAACTTTAAAGAAAAAAATAAATATGATTAGCTAAGGAAATAACTTAAATGAGCGAATTTGGATAAATAAAGTGCAGGCATGGCACTTAACGAATTAGCTTCACAACCACATGGTTTCAGGTTCAGTCCCATTAAGTGGTACCTTGGGTCTCTTTTCCTGTAGCCCTAAGCCAACCAATTCCATGAGTGAATTTGTAGAGGAAAATTACAGGTATCTTTTGTGTGCGTGCTTATACACACACGTGCACAATTGTGAATGTGCATGAATGCTGATGTATGGGAATGCTGATATTCTGCATTTGTTACTGCTTGAACAAAATGCTATTAATGTTGACATTCAGTGTTGACCTTATCACTCGTTCATTCAATGCTTTTGATGAACAAAACAAAAAGATCACTTTCTTTAAAAAAATTTTTTAAGTAGCAGGTAAGAGTACGCAGCACGAATATTCAGCCCTAAAATTCTGCCTGCCTGAAATAAATACCTGTCTAACCCATGGAAAAATGAACATTAAATGAACAAATGAAGTAAAAGATAATGTGCTGAATGTTGTTTGCGAAAAAAATTTTTATTGGTCAAAATCTATATATAAAAAAAAAGTTAACAACACTTGTAAGCAATTCTCAATGTAAAAAGGGTATAATTTCATGAAGTTAAAAAAATAATTTCTAAAAGTTAATTTATATGTTTGTGGGTGGGGATAGTTTGCTCTTTGTTTGCAGGCAAGGGTTGTGTATGGGCATGTTTTGGTGTATTATACCTCATCAGTATAGTATACCCATACTAGCATGGAAGACGGATATTGAATGAAGAAAAAGAGACTGTTCATTATTACTTGATCAGTTGACAAAGATTTTGACATACAATAAAAGAGTTACAAATAGTTTTGGTCTATATAATATGCAGAATTATAAAGGAAAAAAAAATTAGTTATGTACTTTTCATGTCAACTTTGTTTTTTTTGCTTCCTGAGGCAATGAAATAATTACCAGTTAAGATGATTTAATCAACTGTGTCCTTCTCCATCATCATATTTATGGGTGTGCCTATGTTAAAAATTGTTTAATATATAACAGGAATTTTTTTTTTTAAATAAATTTTTTTGGGAAAAATTGAACAGAAAATAACTATGTATTCTCTGCCTCTCTCTCTCTCTCTCTCTTTTTCTCTCTCTCTCTCTTTCTCTCTCTCTCTCTCAGTGATCTCTCTTTTAAACTTGCCCAATTTTTGCCTTTTATTAGCTAATCCAAATTATTGCACTCATCTCTTTCTTTCCAAAATCACAACCACAACTATGTCAAATGACTACCACCAGCCCTGTCTCACAATCACAACCACCACTACTACAACTGTCTCACCTCCCAAATTTATAATATCACTTTTCAGTTATTTTTCACTAGATACCTCCCCGCTCAAAACATGTATATTTATTCAAGCACTAAACCTTACAGGACTAGTTGCATAGAAACTGTTTATTCTAAATGATAATCTGCATCTCTTTTTCTTCTGTTCTCACCTTCACATTTTCCCCTTATGTCTCCTTCTTTCTCTTTTATATTCCTCTTCTGATCTCAATAAATTACCTGTTGAGATTAAACATATGTTTAGTTTTATTTGAAAAGAAAGTCATCAGTAAGCTGTCATTATCAGATAACAGATGTTACACTTTGGCCCATGCATTCTCACAGTTGCTGTCAGTTTATAATAGCCATTTGAATTCAAGAGTGTGTAAACATACTTCAATCTTAGCTGTAAAGATTGCTTTCAGGCTCAAACCCAAATTAATGAAAGCATGAAATCAGGAAGCAGCCTATCATGATTTTGAATCTCATTAGACTCTCTGCAATCCTATTTCAATAACAACATGCTCACTGAATCAGACCAAAAGTCTTGAAGCCTTGTAAACATTTTGCTGTTTTTCTTTTACTGGTTTCAGTTGCTGGACTGTGGTCATGCTGGGGCATGACTTGTAAGGTTGTTTTTTTTTTTAATTCAGTTATATCGACCCCCAGTACTTGTGATTTGCTATTTATTTTATTGAATCTTGTTTTGTCTGCCTGCTAAATTAGGTGACACCAGTTTTTAGATCAATGTTAACACACACACTGTGCTTATGCATAGTTTTGTTCTGCTGAATTCCACTCAAGATATTGATCAACCCTATAGCATATAATAGAATACAGTTGCACAAAGTGACATCAAACTGACAACTGTCTATGTAACCCAAATGAGCATTAATTGAAACAAAAATAAATTCCATTTAGCTAAATGGTCATAACTTTCCTGACCAATAAGAGAATCTCACCACAGTCATTTCATCTGTTAGAAATACCAGCCAAATCTCACTCAGATCAAAATTGGATAGTCTTACTAGACAATATAGTCTTAGATATGCAATATGATGATATGGTGATGACTGGAACATTTTTGATGCTAGATCTGGTCATTCAGGACTGATTGGGGCTAAACACCAATCATAATTACTACTTTCTGTATGTTACAGAATGTTTGTTTAGCTTTTTTATTTATCATTTTTTAATTGTATATATTTTTTATAGTATTTTATTTTTCTCAGTACTGGGAGCACTTGACAAGTAGATTTGAAGGCATTCTAGGGAGTCTTACTAGTCTGCTTCCTCACCACATGCTTGCTTTAACGTAGGTTTTATCCTAGAACATATCAACACAGCAAGACTAATTATGTTTACATACACATAATTAGATCATGTAATATGCTGTCTGATGGGAAAGTAGTATTATTAATGTTAAGTTACAACCCAAAGAAGAGACAGGTGAGTGGCAGTGGTGGTGGGGAATAGTTAGTTATCACTTGCAGGTAAAGACACAATGTTAACACAAATAACCTATAGGAATTTCAAAAATAAACTAACAAAAAAGGAAAAAAAAAAAGAAAGCAAAAACTGTTAATCATTTTATCAATCCCCTGAATCAGTAGTTCTGACTATTAATTTTGTTTTCAATCAGTTAGAGCCTGAGAGACAGATCTTCTGTTGGAAATTATACTAGTTTGTTGCAAGCAACTTTCCTAGAAAATCTTTATTTATTTCCAACAGTATTACTTTTCTTGGAATTTTCAGCAGTTCCTCAATAACCTTATTATTTTCAAAATATGATATAATAATAAAAGGAGGTTCACTTTCATATATAGTTCACTCTCTTGTGGAGGCACATCGCTCAGTGGTTAGGGTGTTGGACTCGTGATCGTAGGATTGTGATTTCGATTCCTGGACCAGGCAATGTGTTATGTCCTTGAGTGAAGCACTTCATTTCACATTGCTCCAGTCCACTCAGCTGGCAAAAATGAGTGATTCTGTGATGGACGGGCATCCCATCCAGGTGGGAAATATATATGCTATGGAAACCAGAAAACCAACTCTCATGAGTCAGTATGAACCAAGAGGGAAACTATGCCATTTTCACTCTCTTCATAGACTGTGCATTGACAAAATAGTTAAATTGTTGTGTAGAATTTGCTTGCTGTATTCGTGTTCCCAGCTCAAATCTTGAAGTCATCATTAATTTTCATCATTTTGAGGTCAACAAATAAAGTACCAATATTCTCCTTGATTTTTCTTTTTTGTTTCTATTCCTCACTGGTTGCTACCTATAGTTTAAAGGTCCTGCTTTGTCAATTGGTGTCATACTGAAGTTGACTTAAGAATTGCATTAAGGGTAGATGTATATATGGAATAACCAACCACTAACACATTGATTTCATGATTAGAAATTCTATTGGTCCGACAACTAAATACACATCATTGAAACTGATGGAGGTTTGACTGCAGTAGTCATTTCTGTTGTAACTCTTCTGCAAAAACTTGCCTGTAGCATAAGGGAAACCATTAAACAAACTCAAAAGTACTTTCATTAATTCAACTGAAAGCATTTATTTTTTAAAATTTTTGCAAGGCAGAGTCTCTTATATTTTTATTGACAAATATACATGACAAAAATGTATATAAAATCCATGCTAAAACAGTTAACAGTAAGATAAAATGTTTTGTGCAAAATGCAGCAGAACATAATTTCATTTGTACTTTGTTCTCCAATATTTGTAAGTTGGAATCAAGCAGAACCTGCTCTATATTCAGTTCATATATTACCACACATGCACGCATGCACACGCGCACACGGGTGTGTGGTTAAGATACTTATTTTCCAACCATGTGGTACCATGTTCAGTCCCATTCACAGCACCTTGAGCAAATGTCTTCTACTACAGCCCTGAGCTGACCTGAGCCATGTGAGTGGATTTGGTAGATGGAATATATAAGAAACCTATCGTGTGTGTGTGTGTGTGTGTCCTTTTCTTGTTGTAAATGAGCATCACCTTCATAGAGACAGTGTCATTTGTTTCCAATTTTCCATGTAAATTATATTTAGCTATGGATGAAATATTACTTTGCTTGGAAACAGGCAAGGGTTGACAATAGGAAGAGCATCCAGCCATAGAAATTCTACCTCACCTATGCAAGTATGGAAGAGTGAAGGTTAAGATAATGTGTGTGTGTGTAAATTATCTTACCATACAGAAATAGCTGTGTAATAAGAAGCTTGTTTCTCAGCCACATGGTTCCCCGTTCAGTCCCACTGTGTGGCACTTTGGGCAAGTATTTTCTACTGCAGCCTCTGGCTGACCAAAATCGTGTGAGTGGATTTGGTAGACAGAAACTGAAAGAAGCCTGTCGTATATAAATGTGGGTGTATGTGTGTCCACCCCCCACCGCCACCACTTGACAACGGGTGTTGGTGTGTTTATGACCCCATCCCTTTTACACAATACTGTTTTTCAAAGCAGGAGGACTAGACACTTTAAAACTACTTGACTTCACCTTTAACAGGGTAACTGTCAACTTGACCCTAGTTCATCTGTGTGTGTGTGTGTGTAGAATTTCCTCAAATCTGATTCCTCTTCAGTTCACCAAAGCATTGTGAATGTCTACTTGTTGAAAAAGGTTAAATAAATTCTTAATTAATTTCACCAAGGTCATATGACACCACTCAATCACTAGTCCCCTTCCATACACACCTACCTTTTATTTTTCTTAAAGTAATTAGATATTTCTCTGATGTACTTAGTAGTAGCAGTGTTTGAAGTTAGGACACTGAGGTCAGTAATTCAGTGTCTGAAGCTTAAAGCAAAAATAAATGTAGAATTAAAGAAAGCTACACTGATTCCAGCTGTTGCATTTCATCTATTTTGCAGATAAGGAAAAGATAAGCTGCTAAGAAAACATGTGACTGTGTTCCAGTTATTGCTGAGGTTTAGTTACAAATGGTACATTTCAGGAAGATCTATGATTGAAGACATTCTAGTCATGACCATCCAACTTTTTCTTAGATTATAGTTATCTATGATACATTTAGCTAATGTATCCTTTATTTTATTTTATTTTATTTTATTTTATTTTCCTAATGATAGCATATGATTTGATGGAGATTTACCCCTTTGGTAGTTTTGAATCTTTGATGTATAGGTGCAGGTGTGACTGTGTAGGTAAGGAGCTTGCTCCCTGACCTTTGGTTCAGTCCCACTGCATGGCATCTTGGACTAGTGTCTTCTGCTATAGCCCGGACCCAATCAAAGCATTGTAAGTATAGACATCATGTGATGGTCGTAAGTGAGCATCATAATCATATGTGAGGTTATTCCTTTTCAGTCTTCAGTGAAAAACATGTCTGGTCATAGGAAGATATTAACTAGCTTGGACACAGATGAGGATTAGTGATAGGAAGGGTATCCGGCTGCAAAAAAAATCTCCATCAGCAAATTCTGCCTGACCTATGCAAGCATGGTCATTAAATGGTCATCGTGTATATGTGTTTGCTCATTTCTCTTCAAGCTGATAATGTTCCCATCCCTTCCCCTCGAAATAAAATGGTATAAATGTAACCATTGCCACTCTGATAATAAATAAAGCACTTTAATGCCTAGATAATATATATATATATATATATATGTGTGTATATATATATATTTCATCTATTTCTAATTAAGAAATTTGTTTACTAGAGCTTAAGCTAAAAATGAAATTAATACCATAGATTAAATTTTCCCTCTTCCCTCTTGGTATTGTTTTAGCTGAATAGGTTATGGTGACATCTCCCATTAACATATTATGATAAATAAACTTGCTTGGAATATCATTTTCCCTGCTCAATCAAAGGCTGGAAATATGTTTAGATATTATATTAACCAACAGAAACCTGAGTGTGTTTATAAAAGCGGGGGGGAAAAAAAGGTATTTTCTAAAAAAGTTAATTCTAAATTCCCTTAAAAAGATACACATCCATAAACAAGCTTATTTAAGTTTGAGTGTGCAGTTCATACTTGAAAGTGTATTTGCACACAGGAAAAAGACTTTCCCATCTCTAATCAACTATGTACAGGCACATGTATATCTGTGTGCATATGTACACATGCATGCATGCACATACACACAAGCTTCTCCAACAATTGTTAATGAATATTCAGATGCCTTTCTGAACATAAACCTTCAGAAATACACATTTACATAAAACGAAACACACACACACACAAACTGTTTTCAAACATGTACAGTCACTTACATTCTGCTTAAGAGACTTTTGTTTACACACACACACACACACACACACACATATCTTATTATTATTATTATTTTGTACAATTTCTTTTTTAAATTTATATCTTTTAATTACAATATAATATACTTAATTGAATGTTTGTTTGTAATATGTCTTGTAGCAGTCTTTTGTCATAAGCCATAAATGTGTATGTAGTGTGTATGTGCACATATGTGTGTGAGGGTGGAGAGAGAGAGTGAGGGAGCTTTACCACCAGTCATTTTACTGTTCCTCTCTCTCTCTTTCTCTCTCTTTCTCTCTCTCTCTCTCTCTCTCTCTCTCTCTCTCTCAAGTCTCCCCTCTTAGTTCTCTAATTTTCTGTCTGCTTGGCAAAAAATGTTTTAATATCAGCAAAAATAACATTTAAAAAAAAATAATTTTATCAATAAATGAAATTGTGAGTGATAATTTTTCTCTTTATGATGGTTGTGACAGTGGTGGTTGGGTTGGGAGACACTGAACAGAGATCTTGTAATGTCATGATGTAGAGGAAAATAGTTTAAATAATCACCGTGAAAGCTTACTTTGATATTTAAATCAGCTCTTAGTGTATGTGTGCGTGTTGCGTTGTATGTGTGCGTGTTGCGTTGTATGTGTGCGTGTTGTGTTGTATGTGTGTATGCATCTCTGTGTGTATTTATGCATGCAAACTTACTTATATATGAGTAATTCTGTTTTAAATTCAAATGAGTGTGTGTGTATGTACGTACATACATAAAACATATGACTAATTTTGCTGTTCTGAATAAATTTACTGACTGTTTGTATTTCAGTCAGGATGAAGTATTTTCCAAAGAAGGCAGAGGTTATATCTGAAAAGGATATTTGTAACTGAATTCTTAACCCTTTCCTCCCCCATTTTATATATAATATAATATAATGTAATGTAATGTTTGTGTGTAAAATATCCAAATGGATGTCTGATTTTCAAATACATAAAACAATAAGGAACAGAAGAGATATGGACTCCAAAGGCTACATGCCTAAATAGTGTAAAAAAACAAAAAACAAATGTAGATTCTGCAAGCTATAATAAAGGTAAGCTGTCTTAGAGAACAGTAACTCTAAATAAAAACTGATACATTACACAGAGGAGAACTCCTTAGTCCTGCTCTTGTGCTGGTAAAATGATAAAATATATGGCCATCTCTGTTGATGGTAAAGGTCTGTGACAAGTGGTGAGACACTGTGAATCTTGTGCAGCCCATATCAGCATGGAATAGCAGGTGTGAAAAGATGAGGATGAATACACTTAACTCATTCTTCTCACAGGTGTGTATTTAGCAGTTTTATGTTTGCAAAAGCCATTGAAATGTTTATACATGTATATGTACCATTATGTAGTAATTCAGAGAATGGTGCCTTGAAAGGGGTTCCCTGTTGTCTTCTCTAGGTTCAGCAAAGGATTTTAGCTTAGCACTGTATGATAAGACATTTGTCAAGTATACACTTCTTTCCTAGATTGCTTATTCCAGTAAGTTCCACTGCCCATGGTACATATTTAGATGAGATTGGACTGGGCTATTAAAACTTACTGTGCAATACCTGAGTCAAGATTTGAATATAAACTCCTCCAGCTGTTAGACAAACACCTTAATAATTTGATGGTCTTCATTGAATGCTGTGGCTTCATTGAATGGTTGTGTGGTTAAGAAGTTTGCTTTGCAATAATCAATCATAGAGTTCTGGGTTTGATCTCATTGCTTTGCACTTTGGGCAAGTATTCTATTATATGCTTGGGGTAATGCAGACCTCTTGAGTAAAACTGGATAGATGCATGTTGTGCAGAAGCCTGTTGCATGGGCCTTAATTGTTCTTATGTCATAGACACAACCCTTTGCTTGTTTCACTTCACAACTTCACCCTGAGTATCTTTTGCTGAATTTATTTTGTTGCAAACATTGAGACCAGGTATTTGATATGAGTATACCTGCACTGCTCTCTAGTGAGTTGTATTTTCTTCCTTCCTTTCCCATACTATTTTCGGAGGTCCTGCAAATGTCAAAGGTACTGCCCTTTCTGTTCTAAGTTATGCAATTTTTATCTACCATAGAGAAAGTTTACTATTTTTTTGATTCTTGATTTGGCTCTCTGGGACCATATCTAACCTATTTGTTATAATCTTGATATCCTCATTTTCTATAAAATTCAACATGTTTATCTCCAAATGTTGCGGTATGTATGTTATGTATGTGTGACTGCCTCAAGAATATTAAGAGGTTGTGAGTAGGTATAATGTAATTTAACTCAAACTGATCACCATGTAAACTAGTAACAAAAATATTCACTAGACATAATTGTATAAGTTTGTTTGGTATATTTTAAATAGATCATAAATGTCTATTACTTTGAAATTAAATTGTTCTTGATATTAAACATTATAAGAACCAATTTCAGATGGAGAAACTGGTTGAAAATCTGCATCTGCTGCTGCCTGCTGTTAGTATTCAAGCCAGTGATCAAGACTGTATATGATTGCTCTATTTGCAAGAAATACCAACCAAATTTCCTTAAGATTACACTATCATTTAAGAAAAACAGGTCATGTATCCAGAACACTATATATAAAAAAATAGATGGGATTGTTATAGCAGGAAGACCTTTAGTCAAAGCTCTGTTTTAATCTGAGCTTGTCTGGGCTAAACAAGTACTAATATTACAATCACTGTGAAGGCGGCAAACTGGCAGAAACTTTACTGCACTGGGAAAAGTTTTTTATGGCATTTCTTCCAACTTTACATTCTGAGTTCAAATGCTGCCACAGTCAACTTTGCCTTTCATCCTTTCAGGGCTGATAATATAAAGTACTAGTTGAACACCGGAGTCAATGTAATTGATTTATCCTCTTCTCTGAAACTGTGGGTCTTGTACTAAAATTTGAAATCAATATTACAATCAATGGTTCTAAAAGAAAAATCTCATTACCACCATCATTAGTGAGTCAACAAGAGAGCTTATATAGAGTCACTCAACAGGCTACAAATCTCCCACATTAAATAATTTAGTCTTAGATATACAGTGTGTGAAAAGGCAGGACTATCATGGTTAGAATGTCTGCTGGAGCTGACCTAGCAGAGCTAAACAACAACAACACTATCATTACCATTTCTATTGCTATTACTGTCAGTTCACTAGATTTGTGGTGACAGCAAATCTCCTTTAATTACCGGTACTTTTTCTACTGCTAATGCTGCAATCTGACAGATACTGAGGAGTGCAAGGTTAAATATAGTATTTCATTGTTACCCTATATTCTGGGGTCATGCCTTCTCCAACATCATTATGACTTTTCCACTCTTCTATGTAAAATGTTTGTGAGATAAGAAGCAATAGTAAATAAAGTCATTTAGTCTTGAGCCCTGTCAAAAGAAATGACTCTTGCTGTTCTTATTCTCCTGATAATCAATTGAACCTGATACCTGTTTCCTAGCCTTGTTTAAAACTATCATTTTATTTCACTGTCAGAGAATGGTAAAAAAAAAAAAAAATCCTCATTCTTTAAGCTTTAATCAAACTAACAAAAGAGCATCTAGGTGATCACTCAATCTTCTAGAAATAGCTACCAAATCATTCTCAGATCACATCCTACTGTTTTAAAAAAAGAACACCTAAGATAATGTAATCCTAGATAAATGGTCTGAAAAAAAAATAAAAAGAATAGTATGGTCATGTAAGGAAAACTTTTTATTATAGATTTACTCACTTAGAACCAACCTTAGTATAATCAAGTATTAAACCTCAATTGCTAATATTTGTATTGTTTTAAATAAACATATCTTCATGTATTTAACCATTGTAATCATTCTACCAGAAACCCCCACCAAATGTTTACTGTTTCAATTGATTTCATTTTACTTTTTTTTCTTTTCATTCTTGTGCTATAGCTGAATAAGATTGTGGACCCCAGCTCCAAGTTATATTAACTAAAACCCATGTTTTTGTGTCTGTAGACAAAATACATTGATTTACCTCACCTATTAGGTTTTTATGCATAAATTGCTGACTAGATTGTAAGAATGTCTCTAAGTTATAAAAATGTACATTGTATGTTAACAATTTTTCTGTTTTGTTATATTACATCATTTTCCCTGTGAGATCTTTTAAGTGGAACAACTATTTTTATACAGTTGGATGCCTTTCCTGCTGCTAACTATTCAACTGTAAAGTAGAAATGAAATGTGTTCTTTTATGACTAGAGCAAGTGGAGTTATATGATTTGATCCAGGGCTCAACATAAGGGTGCAGTAACATTTGAACTTTTTAAAAACATAAAAAGGGTAAGAGCTAATAAGGGTGCAATCTAGAATGAGAGCTAGAACATTGGATAGTCTCTGGTATACATAAAGGACAGTCACAGCGGGAACACATATGAGTATAGATCTGCTCAGAGTTGACTTGAAGCTAAACAACAGCAACATTAAATGAACAATTGTCCTTACATTGTAATATATTTCTGACACTATCTGGTCTTGTCTTAATTACTGTAATAAGGCATTTTAAAATTAAATAAAAAAAGAAAAACTATTTTATTTTCAAACAATAGTATGAAGGAAAAATTTTAAGTGAAAGGTATCAACCATATCAAATGACCAGATAGATATTTTGTATAAAAGCTTTCTGTTCATAATCTCCAACCAGACTAACCTTAGAAGATTTGTTCATGGTTTATATATTTTTGATACACTTCATGACTGTATGCTATTGTCATTTATTACTACATAAATTGGAAGCCCCCTAACCTCTCTAAAACTGACACGATAATTGGTCAGTTATAACAATGATTGTTATTTTTGTACATATTACGCAGACATTTTGTCTGTTATATTTTTTCATCAAAACAGAGAAAAAAAGTCCCCTCATTGATAATCAGCCTTGACATTTAGTTTTTTTTTTTTTTTTTTTTTTT